>NC_138779.1:68056828-68489328 GCF_965119305.1 Pelophylax lessonae | reverse complement strand
CACTTGACACGTGTTCCATGCTTGGCACATGTCCTGAATTTGGTAGTGCAGCGTTTCTTGAACAGATACCCAGGCTTACAAGATCTCCTAAGGCAGACCAGAAAAGTCTGTGGTCATTTCCAGAGTTCATACAATGCCACTGCTCGACTATCTGACATTCAACGGGAATTCAAACTGCCTACCAACCGCCTCATTTGTGACATGCCCACCAGATGGAACTCAACATTGACAATGCTGCAGCGGCTGCACACGCAGCAGAGGGCCATTGATGAGTACCTGTGCAAGTCTGGCACAAGGACAGGCTCAGGGGAGCTTGGCTTTTTTTCGCCATGCCAGTGGCTTCTGATAAAGGATGCATGCATTGTCCTGTCACCATTTGAGGACTCGGAGGCCACAAGGATTGTGAGTCGGGATGATGCATGCATCAGTGACACTATCCCTCTAGTCTACCAGCTGGAGCACACGCTTTGTGGAATCATGGACAGGGCACTTGAGGCAGAACAGTGGGAGGAAGAGGAGGAATTTCTTTCCTCACAAGGCACCCTTTATGCAGATATCATTCCGGCGGGGACACAAAACACACAGGGGGGATAGGAAGAGGAGGATTGTGGCAGCATGGATGTAGAGGATAGCATATAGCAGTCTTCAAGGGATGGTTTCCATTCCACAGAAACCCCAGGAGTTATACGTGGTTGGGGAGAGGTTGCTCCTGACAATGTCATCCTTAGTGACCCAGAGAACTTAGAAGCTCATGCCTCCTCCAATTTACGTTGTATGGGCTCCCTGATTCTGAAAAGCCTGCGAAAGGACCAGAGGATTCCTGCTATCAAGGAGATGGATAATTACTGGTTGGCAAACCCTTCTTGATCCATGTTACAAGGGTAAAGTTGCAGAGCTCATCCTGCCTTCGCAGAGGGAGCAGAGGATGAAACATCTTGAGGATGCCTTGAAGAAAAAATTGTGTAACACCTTTCCAGACACTGGGAGGTCATCATTTTCTGGATGTGTTTCTGAGGCATTGTTCCGCCAAGAGAAGGAGTGGTGGAGAAGGCAGCCGGCTGACCGATGCTTTTAAACAGTTCTTTGGTCCTCAGCACCCAGGGCTGTAAGATAAATCAACCATGGGCAGCATCTCCATCATATGGTGCAGGATTATCTAGGGGCAAGAGCAGACTTGGAGACCTTTCCAACTGAGCATCCACTGGGTTACTGTCTCTTGAGGATGGACCACTGGCCAGAACTTACTCAATATGCAATGGAGCTACTTGCCTGTCCTGCTTCCAGCATGCTTACTTAACAGACATTCAGTGCTGCTGGAGGTTTTATGACGGACAAAAGAGTGCGTCTGTCCACAGACCCTGTTGACCAGCTGACTTTTATCAAAACTAATCAGTCCAGTTTCAACAGCAGCTATCAAGCCCCTGATGCTGAAGTAACGGATTGCATTTGCTAGGGATCTGCTATCCCTTGAAGACTGCATATGCTGCCTATCCTATTCCTCAATCTTGATTCTGCTAGCTTCCAACAATGTTTTTGGTTTAGGTCACCACCAACACCCAAGGCTTAATTTTTCTGCACTTGTATGACAGGTGCATACAATTTATATTTTATATGTCATTTTTAACAGCAGTCCCTGTCCCTGTGCCCTGCAAGAGTAACTGTGAGGGGTTACGGTGTTCAGGCACCACCAACACCAAAGGTCCAATTTTTCTGCACCTGTATGACAAGTTCCTGCGATTTCAAATTTATATGGAACTCTTAACAGCAGGTCCCATTCCTGCACCCAGCAAGAGTAACTGTGAGGGATTGTGGTGTTCAGGCACCACCAACAACCAAGGCCCAATTTTTCTGCACCTGCATGACAAGTTCATGCGATTTCAATTTTGTATCTAATTTTAACAGCGGTGCCTGTCCCTGTGCCCAGCAAGAGTAACTGCGAGGGGTTGCTGTATTCAGGCACCACCAACAACCAAGGCCCAATTTTTCTGCACCTGAATGACAAGTACATGCGATTTCAAATTTGTATGGAATTTTTACCAGCAGGGCCCGTTCCTGCGCCCAGCAAGAGTAACTTTGAGGGGTTACGGTGTTCAGGCACCACCAACACCAAAGGCCCAATTTTTCTGCACCTTTATGACAAGTACATGCGATTTGAAATTTTGCATGAATATTTGTATATGACACTTTTTTCTTTACAAATATCAGTATTGCTGAAGTAGGCTACATACATCATACAGATACGCTACTTTACAGACACATTAAGGGGACCCCCCAGGCACGATATTTAAAGGAATTTTTAATTTTTATAGATGTATGCTGTGGTATGCTCTGCTGTAAACCTTACTAGGTCATCTGTGCACACTTTCAGATGGTCAATTCTGGAGTGCAGCGTAGATATAGATGAGTGGAACTCATTGCGGAGGTCCTTCTGTAGGGATCATCAGCTTCAGTGTGTGTTCAGAGGCTAGCTGATTATTAGCAGGGTGTGTGGCCAGGGAGTCAGTGTGAATCTAATTATGTTCTGTGTCTGTAGGGGTATCCCAGTACTGCTTCTTAGTAAGGGGTGCTTTTGCAGGAAATAGCGCTAGAGAGTGAGCTGCCTGCTTACCTCTGTCAGCAGTGGGAGAGCATGGTTGGGTATATCCAGGTGCAGAGCTGTCCATATATTTCAGGCTGTCAATTGCTTCAGGTAGCCTGCTAGGTTCAGATGGAGAGGAGCATGGCACCACTCCGGAACCATCTTGGACTTGCTGCATGGCTGATAGTGTGAAGAAGTTGGTGAGGCAGCATGCCGTCTGGAGTTTAGCATCCTTCTTTTTGGACATACTATTCAGGTGCCACATGAAAGAGCTCCCCCTCTGGTGTGACAGAGAGGGGTGAAATTCTACTAGGAGATGCAGAGGGTCGCTATGTGTTTCTGGGGTGAGCAGAGCTGAAGAGTCAAGTGACCATTTTGTTCTGCTGCTGGCCATGACCCCCAGGATTTCTTTCTTTTATTTTCACCTGGTGATCCTGACAGTAAGTCTTAAGACAAAGAACGAATGCTGCCACCACATCTAATGATTGGTAAGCTGCAATAAATTATATTTTTGGTTTTGGGTTTGTGTGCAGCTAAAGAGGTCAGTATATACTTGATTTCCCATAGCCTGATCACAGATTCATTTTAAGTAGTCAATATCATATGTTTCATAGGTGATCTATCTGCATAACTAAACACTTGCCACATTTATGTGTGAAGTGCTATGATTGATTGCTGTAGCTGTAACAGTAGTGTAAAGCTGGCCATAGACGGTTCGAATCTTGGATCAGCATGAACAGGTTGAGATTCGAACCATGTATGGGCTGGCTAAATGTACCGAAGTTGATCAACTTGGGTACTACCAGCTTGTTGGATTTTACATGTGATTATTGCTAGCGGCTATTATAGCCACTAGCAGTAATTATTACTGTGTTCTCCCAGTAGGGATGGCTATCCCCCCAGAAGAAGAACACAATGGCTCCATGGGAGGAAATATATAAATTTTTTTTCCTGCAACTCATGATTACGGGAAAGGAAATCGCTCCATCTATGGGTGGCATAATGTAATGTGTAATTAACCCTAATAATATTATCTCTTTCTATCTATCTATCTATCTATCTATCTATCTATCTATCTATCTATCTATCTATCTATCTATCTATCTATCTATCTATCTATCTATCTATCTATCTATCTATCTATCTATCTATCTATCTATCTATCTATCTATCTATCTATCTATCTATCTATCTATCTATCTATCTATCTATCTATCTATCTATCTATCTATCTATCTATCTATCTATCTATCTATCTATCTATCTATCTATCTATCTATCTATCTATCTATCTATCTATCTATCTATCTATCTATCTATCTATCTATCTATCTATCTATCTATCTATCTATCTATCTATCTATCTATCTATCTATCTATCTATCTATCTATCTATCTATCTATCTATCTCTTTCCCACGTTCTCTATTTTTGAATATTGTATGAATGTGTCTATTACCATATGTTTCCCCACTCTCTCCTCCCATGAAGCAGAAAAGTAATTTGCATACCTAACAATTATCATTTAACAGAAACTTCCAAAATTACAGTATGGTGAAGAAAGCAAATACCAAGCATGTATGTATTCATCAGTCACTGTGTAACAAACATTTCTATTGTCTGCTTTATCCTAATACTATAATTTTCTGTGTTGTTGCATATGAAAAACCGCCTACTCCTTTGAAAGAAAACTAGGAGAAAATAATAACAAGGGAAAAATTAAACAAAATATATTAGTACACTCATACAGCTTTACAAAGACAAAGGCCATTTGGTATATGGTATGCATAGCACATTTTAGGCAACCACATATATGATGGAATATGTGGTTGCCTAGAATGATACCAGCTGGGAAGGGTGCCAGGGAAAATACCCATGAACATGGACAAACTTTTTTTTTAAATTTTTAACAAGAAACTAGTGCTGTAAAAAACATGTTTAACTACAGATAGAAAAAAGAGAGCAGCACCAATATGGATGAATAAATTACAATATACAGTAAGTGATCATAGTCCAATTAAAAGTCCATGATAGAAAGGGTAAACAGATGAAGCTACTCCATACACCAGTGGATTGAATGAAGAAAATGATCGCTAAAACGCCACGTGGAAAAAAGATGGACTCTTACCAGATGGCATTGACACTCAAATGATAGAGAGATTTCAACAGCGAGGTTCATATATGTAAATGTGGTTCCAGAATTGGCTAATGTGAATCCAGCTGAGGAAAGCAGTGATGGTAACCAAAAGAACACCTCACTCCTGAATGGGTGAAGGGGTTAACTTGATGAAAAGCAATGTACCAGTAGGTTGCTGGACTTTGAGGGGTCATACTGCAGTTTCAGGCATCATATTGGTGTTTTTTTCAGCCGGTGTTTGACTTTTTTGTAAAAGAAATCCTGGCAAGTGGATTGCTTTAAATAGCAGCAGGAGGGGATGCCACCCCTCCAGCCACTTTCCGCTACTCTCTCAGGCTCTCCTAGCCCACTGGGGGACCCGAGAGTGCAGCCAGCAGTTCCGTTGTGAAAAAACAAAAATTAAACCCGCGCTACACAACGTGAGAATTTAAATAAAGATAAATGCAATATTGGGCAGCTGCTGCAGACACTAAGAAAGTCTTAGGAAAATATGATGAAACCGAAATTATGCAGCGCTAGCTCAAAACAAAGTGTTAAGTGTTGTGATATAAATACAATAATCAGTATGATCAAATATACAAAAAAAGTGCTAAGTGCTTATAAATATCTGAGCAGTAACAGATAAATATATAATTAAATATGATAGTGCACAATAAATAAGTGATTGAAAATAGTCCAAATAAATATTCAGTGCTTGAAAAAGTCCTTATAGTGATCCAATTAAGGTGCCAAGGTGCCAAATAATTAAGGTGCTTGCAGAGTGATATGGTGCCCCTCAAGGTTCCCCACTCACCAGATTGCAGATAATCTTAGACCTTCAAAGTTATTGCACATTGCCCGGGATCTTTACAGGACCAGAACTTCTCCTATGTAGCCTTGGAAATTGTTTTGGGTCAGCTTCCGCTTCCACCGTTAAACAAAAAAATGGCCATACATGGTGAAGTAAGTATGAGCAATTTTATTCCCAAAAAAAATTTAGATGGGTACTCACAAGCAAGAATATAACTCAGGCATATACAAGGAACTCGTGTGGCGCCGCTCTCGGCGTGCGTTCCACACACAGGAAGTTCCTGACCGGAAGTGACGTTTGTTTTGGTCCGCGACCGGAAGTGCGTCAACGCGTTTCGCCGTCAATACAGCGTCTTCAAAGACATCACTTCCTGTTAGCGGAGGCTCTTTATATCGTAGCCTCTCGATGCTAATTTCCGGAATCTAATTATTTAAACTTTGGCAATCGATCATAAACCATATATCTTATCCAATGGCATTGTTATAGTGGAATTACTCATCTATAACCTTTGTTATTTAATTGATATATCTATAATATTCATGAGCGATTGTTACGTCCGGGCATCACTTCCTGTACACAATGCTTATTTAACCCATTGTTTATCCTGCTGTTTTACAATGTTAAAAACATCAAAGATATAAATATTTTATTGTGTTCTCATTAAATAGTTATTCAATTTTTAATACTAAGTTAATTGATGATAATAAAAATAATAAAAATTCATTAAAATTGATCTTAAATTAAACAAAATATAAAATTATAATAATAGAAAAACCTGTAATATGTTCCTATAAATAATGGGACAATTGATATTTTAATAATATGATATACATAAATCATTAAAACCTTTATATAAATTAATATATAATCTTGAATTATAAAAACATGTAAATATATGTGTGGAGAGGAAATATGGTCATCAGAGGAATATAATAATATAATAGTATATATAGTCAATTCTGAATTTCTATACTAAAAATAATAAATAAAATGTTAATTAAAAAAAGGTTGAGAGGAGATTATATATATATATAAACATTTTATTCTTAAAGGAATAAAGGATATTTAGGGAGGGTTACCAATTGGATAGGAAACAATTGACATCTAAGTCTACGTTCAGTCCTTTTGGTTTGAGTGTCTCCAACCGATGGATCCACTGGGTCTCGTTTTGTGACACTGCTTTTTTAAGGTTACCACCCCTCCAGTGGGGTTCTATTTTGTCTATGGCACAAAAGGACAAAAGGGTGGGGTCACTATGATGGAACAATTTGAAATGGTGGGAAAGGCTGTGGTTTTTAAACCCTTTCTTTATATTGGAGACATGTTCTCTCAGTCTCACCTTCAGTTCCCTTGTGGTCCTACCCACATATTGTAGTCCACATGGACAAGAGAGAAGGTAAGTTACATGTGTGGATGAACACGTTATAAATTTATTGATTTTATACATTTTACCATTAAAAGATGATTTAAAATTCATATTTTTCCTTTTTCTAAACCTAGAGGTGCGGCAGATCATACACCTGCCGCAACTAAAGAACCCATTCTGATCCCAGAATGTGCCTATTTTTTTAGGTGGATTGACCACATTATGTGCTAGTTGTAACCTGAGGGTTTTAGGCTTGGTATAAATGAACTGTGGTTTTGAGGGAAGTAAAGTTTTAAGAACATTATCTTTTAGTAAAAGGTGCCAGTGCTTTTTTAAAATCTTCTCCATTTGGGTGTGCTGTCTTGAAAAGCTGGTGAGGAATGCCATACTATAATCTCTATTAGTCTTTTCTTTTTTCTTGAATAGATCCTTACGTTCAATATTTTTAACTTTTTTCTTTATTTTCTCCAGATCTTTTTTCTTATATCCCTTTTCAGAGAATTTATTTATGATTACTTCTGCTTGTTCATCGTAATCACTTTCTTTGTCACAATTCCTTCTTATCCTCATTAGTTGACTGCTAGGAATTGTATTGAGCCATCTGGGATGGTGGCAGCTACCTATGGGGATGTAGCCATTGGCATCCACTTCTTTAAAATAGGTTTTTGTAAAAAGTTTGTTAAAATCTTTAAAAATACAAAGGTCCAAAAAATTGATACCTTCCAAACTATTTGTGTGGGAAAAAGAAATGTTATATTTGTTGTTATTCATAGATGATAAAAATTGATCTAATGTATTCTGGGTACCCCTCCATATAATAAAAATGTCATCTATGTATCTCTTATAGGTGATGAGTTCCTTAGGTCTGTTTTTGAAAATTTGTTCACTCTCCCATTTCCGCATAAATATGTTTGCTATGGAGGGAGCATATTTTGCTCCCATGGCGACTCCTTTCTTTTGTCTATAGTATTCTTTCTCATGCCAAAAAAAATTGTTGCTCATTGCGAGGTCAAGACCTTGTAGTATAAATTCCTTTTGTTTCGTTTTTATTTCCGTCTGGTCCAGGGCCCATTTTGCTGCTTGTAATGCATGATCCTGCTTAATGTTTGTATAGAGGGAGTTAACATCTACTCCCACTAGAATGTCACTTTCCTCTATTTTAATATCTTTTATAATTTCCATAAGGTGTTTGCTATCTCGCAGGTAAGCCAATCCTTTCTGTGCTAGCGGCTGAAGAAAACAGTCCAGATATTCTCCTAGACGTGATAAAAGGGAATCCACCCCGCTCACAATGGGCCTGCCAGGTGGTTGTTCCTTGTTTTTGTGTATTTTGGGCAGCTGGTATATTACCGGTACTCTGGGTGCATCTGGTACCAGGTACCTACTTTCCTTCTTGTTAATAATATTTTCTTGGCGTGCCCATTTAATAAGTCTGGTAAGTTTAGCTTTGTATTTCTTAGTAGGGTTCCCTTTTAATTTTTCATATGTCTCAGGATCATTGACCAGTCGGTTTAATTCATTCAAGTAGTCATTTTTATTTAAGATTACAAGACCGCCTCCTTTGTCTGCGGCCCGTATTACTATATCTTTTCTTTTTTCCAATAATTTAAGACCTCTTTCTATGTCTTCTTTTTTCCTGGAATTTTTTATTTTCAGACTATCCAAATCATTTTCTACCATAGCTTTAAAAACATCTATAAATTGATTATTTAAAATTTTGGGGTTAAAAACAGATTTGTTTCTCAATTGGGTATAGGTGAACTCTCCTAAGGGTGCAGTGTTAGATGTATTCTTCCCCGCATAATATTTTTTGATATTTAATTTTCTCACAAATTTTTGGAGATCGATATAGGTATCGAATTTATTTAAATTTTTTTCTGGCGCATATTTCAATCCCAAACTTAAAACTTTGAGTTCATCCTCTGTGAAAGTGGCAGTGCTTAGATTAAAAATTCCTTCTGTTAATTTGTTCTTTTTCTTTTTCTGCCCTCCTCTACATCCTCTCTTTCTTCTTCTCTTTCCTCTCTCACATATTGTGTTTGTTCCATCTGGGGCCAGGGTCTCCAATCGTCTCTCCGGGCCAGGTGGTAGGGGTTCCCCCCTCCTCCTCTGTAGTTGGGTGCTCCCCTTCCTCTCCATGGGGGTCTGCCTGATCCCCTCCTTTGAAAATCCCCTCTGTAATTATTGTATCCATAGTTGCCTCTACCTCCTCTGAATCCTCCATTATTTTGTGGACGTCTTGCTCCACGTTGTCCACGTTGTCCTCTATAGTTATTATTATATCCTTGTTGCTGGGGATAATGTTGTTGAGGATATTGTTGTTGAGGATATTGTTGTTGAGGAGTTTCATTCCTTAATGGCATGAATCTGTTACTCGTAGGGACATTGTACATTGGGGTGTTTGGTTCCGATCTACCGTATGGAGTAAAGTTGGGATTCTCAAATCTTTCCTCTCCATATTCTTCGTTCTCATTGAGATTCACTCTGGGGGTCATGGCAAGGGGATATGGGAGACCTCTTTCTGGAGATGAGTCTCTAGAGGCTCCTTCTTGGGGAGGAGCTTCTTCTTGCCATTTGTAGATTTTATTAGATTTGTAATCATTTGAATCTCTTAAATATTTTTTCATTTTTTTCCTTTGTGTGTCCCTATCAACTTTTTCAACAAATTCTTGTAGGTTTTTCATTTTTTCTTTAAAATCTGTAGTTTCCTCTAAGTTCACAAATTTAGCCTTAATACCATTAATATTGGCCTCCAATAATTTTAATTTCTTTGCTTTCCTAGAGATGAGTAATTCTAATAGTTTCCTCTCCATAAGGTTAAAGAAACCAAACCACTCCTCCTCCAGGGCCTTATCAGTAAGGCCATCATTGGGGGCCAGGTCCCATCTTAATCTCCTGGGGGTCATACCATCTTTAATGTATTTGTTTAATGTAAAGATGTCCCACCAGGTTCTGACCTGTTTATCCATATAACCTTTCAGTAATTTGAAATCCTGGTGCATGGTCTGTCCAATGTTAGTAGATGAAAAAAATTCATCTGCATCTACTTTCTTGTTGTTCATAAAATTAAATATTGCTAAGTGAGCTGCTGGGGGTGATTCCATAATGGAACAAATGAATGTGAAAAAACAAAAATTAAACCCGCGCTACACAACGTGAGAATTTAAATAAAGATAAATGCAATATTGGGCAGCTGCTGCAGACACTAAGAAAGTCTTAGGAAAATATGATGAAACCGAAATTATGCAGCGCTAGCTCAAAACAAAGTGTTAAGTGTTGTGATATAAATACAATAATCAGTATGATCAAATATACAAAAAAAGTGCTAAGTGCTTATAAATATCTGAGCAGTAACAGATAAATATATAATTAAATATGATAGTGCACAATAAATAAGTGATTGAAAATAGTCCAAATAAATATTCAGTGCTTGAAAAAGTCCTTATAGTGATCCAATTAAGGTGCCAAGGTGCCAAATAATTAAGGTGCTTGCAGAGTGATATGGTGCCCCTCAAGGTTCCCCACTCACCAGATTGCAGATAATCTTAGACCTTCAAAGTTATTGCACATTGCCCGGGATCTTTACAGGACCAGAACTTCTCCTATGTAGCCTTGGAAATTGTTTTGGGTCAGCTTCCGCTTCCACCGTTAAACAAAAAAATGGCCATACATGGTGAAGTAAGTATGAGCAATTTTATTCCCAAAAAAAATTTAGATGGGTACTCACAAGCAAGAATATAACTCAGGCATATACAAGGAACTCGTGTGGCGCCGCTCTCGGCACAGGAAGTTCCTGACCGGAAGTGACGTTTGTTTTGGTCCGCGACCGGAAGTGCGTCAACGCGTTTCGCCGTCAATACAGCGTCTTCAAAGACATCACTTCCTGTTAGCGGAGGCTCTTTATATCGTAGCCTCTCGATGCTAATTTCCGGAATCTAATTATTTAAACTTTGGCAATCGATCATAAACCATATATCTTATCCAATGGCATTGTTATAGTGGAATTACTCATCTATAACCTTTGTTATTTAATTGATATATCTATAATATTCATGAGCGATTGTTACGTCCGGGCATCACTTCCTGTACACAATGCTTATTTAACCCATTGTTTATCCTGCTGTTTTACAATGTTAAAAACATCAAAGATATAAATATTTTATTGTGTTCTCATTAAATAGTTATTCAATTTTTAATACTAAGTTAATTGATGATAATAAAAATAATAAAAATTCATTAAAATTGATCTTAAATTAAACAAAATAAAAATAAAAAATATAAAATTATAATAATAGAAAAACCTGTAATATGTTCCTATAAATAATGGGACAATTGATATTTTAATAATATGATATACATAAATCATTAAAACCTTTATATAAATTAATATATAATCTTGAATTATAAAAACATGTAAATATATGTGTGGAGAGGAAATATGGTCATCAGAGGAATATAATAATATAATAGTATATATAGTCAATTCTGAATTTCTATACTAAAAATAATAAATAAAATGTTAATTAAAAAAAGGTTGAGAGGAGATTATATATATATATAAACATTTTATTCTTAAAGGAATAAAGGATATTTAGGGAGGGTTACCAATTGGATAGGAAACAATTGACATCTAAGTCTACGTTCAGTCCTTTTGGTTTGAGTGTCTCCAACCGATGGATCCACTGGGTCTCGTTTTGTGACACTGCTTTTTTAAGGTTACCACCCCTCCAGTGGGGTTCTATTTTGTCTATGGCACAAAAGGACAAAAGGGTGGGGTCACTATGATGGAACAATTTGAAATGGTGGGAAAGGCTGTGGTTTTTAAACCCTTTCTTTATATTGGAGACATGTTCTCTCAGTCTCACCTTCAGTTCCCTTGTGGTCCTACCCACATATTGTAGTCCACATGGACAAGAGAGAAGGTAAGTTACATGTGTGGATGAACACGTTATAAATTTATTGATTTTATACATTTTACCATTAAAAGATGATTTAAAATTCATATTTTTCCTTTTTCTAAACCTAGAGGTGCGGCAGATCATACACCTGCCGCAACTAAAGAACCCATTCTGATCCCAGAATGTGCCTATTTTTTTAGGTGGATTGACCACATTATGTGCTAGTTGTAACCTGAGGGTTTTAGGCTTGGTATAAATGAACTGTGGTTTTGAGGGAAGTAAAGTTTTAAGAACATTATCTTTTAGTAAAAGGTGCCAGTGCTTTTTTAAAATCTTCTCCATTTGGGTGTGCTGTCTTGAAAAGCTGGTGAGGAATGCCATACTATAATCTCTATTAGTCTTTTCTTTTTTCTTGAATAGATCCTTACGTTCAATATTTTTAACTTTTTTCTTTATTTTCTCCAGATCTTTTTTCTTATATCCCTTTTCAGAGAATTTATTTATGATTACTTCTGCTTGTTCATCGTAATCACTTTCTTTGTCACAATTCCTTCTTATCCTCATTAGTTGACTGCTAGGAATTGTATTGAGCCATCTGGGATGGTGGCAGCTACCTATGGGGATGTAGCCATTGGCATCCACTTCTTTAAAATAGGTTTTTGTAAAAAGTTTGTTAAAATCTTTAAAAATACAAAGGTCCAAAAAATTGATACCTTCCAAACTATTTGTGTGGGAAAAAGAAATGTTATATTTGTTGTTATTCATAGATGATAAAAATTGATCTAATGTATTCTGGGTACCCCTCCATATAATAAAAATGTCATCTATGTATCTCTTATAGGTGATGAGTTCCTTAGGTCTGTTTTTGAAAATTTGTTCACTCTCCCATTTCCGCATAAATATGTTTGCTATGGAGGGAGCATATTTTGCTCCCATGGCGACTCCTTTCTTTTGTCTATAGTATTCTTTCTCATGCCAAAAAAAATTGTTGCTCATTGCGAGGTCAAGACCTTGTAGTATAAATTCCTTTTGTTTCGTTTTTATTTCCGTCTGGTCCAGGGCCCATTTTGCTGCTTGTAATGCATGATCCTGCTTAATGTTTGTATAGAGGGAGTTAACATCTACTCCCACTAGAATGTCACTTTCCTCTATTTTAATATCTTTTATAATTTCCATAAGGTGTTTGCTATCTCGCAGGTAAGCCAATCCTTTCTGTGCTAGCGGCTGAAGAAAACAGTCCAGATATTCTCCTAGACGTGATAAAAGGGAATCCACCCCGCTCACAATGGGCCTGCCAGGTGGTTGTTCCTTGTTTTTGTGTATTTTGGGCAGCTGGTATATTACCGGTACTCTGGGTGCATCTGGTACCAGGTACCTACTTTCCTTCTTGTTAATAATATTTTCTTGGCGTGCCCATTTAATAAGTCTGGTAAGTTTAGCTTTGTATTTCTTAGTAGGGTTCCCTTTTAATTTTTCATATGTCTCAGGATCATTGACCAGTCGGTTTAATTCATTCAAGTAGTCATTTTTATTTAAGATTACAAGACCGCCTCCTTTGTCTGCGGCCCGTATTACTATATCTTTTCTTTTTTCCAATAATTTAAGACCTCTTTCTATGTCTTCTTTTTTCCTGGAATTTTTTATTTTCAGACTATCCAAATCATTTTCTACCATAGCTTTAAAAACATCTATAAATTGATTATTTAAAATTTTGGGGTTAAAAACAGATTTGTTTCTCAATTGGGTATAGGTGAACTCTCCTAAGGGTGCAGTGTTAGATGTATTCTTCCCCGCATAATATTTTTTGATATTTAATTTTCTCACAAATTTTTGGAGATCGATATAGGTATCGAATTTATTTAAATTTTTTTCTGGCGCATATTTCAATCCCAAACTTAAAACTTTGAGTTCATCCTCTGTGAAAGTGGCAGTGCTTAGATTAAAAATTCCTTCTGTTAATTTGTTCTTTTTCTTTTTCTGCCCTCCTCTACATCCTCTCTTTCTTCTTCTCTTTCCTCTCTCACATATTGTGTTTGTTCCATCTGGGGCCAGGGTCTCCAATCGTCTCTCCGGGCCTGAAAGGTTATATGGATAAACAGGTCAGAACCTGGTGGGACATCTTTACATTAAACAAATACATTAAAGATGGTATGACCCCCAGGAGATTAAGATGGGACCTGGCCCCCAATGATGGCCTTACTGATAAGGCCCTGGAGGAGGAGTGGTTTGGTTTCTTTAACCTTATGGAGAGGAAACTATTAGAATTACTCATCTCTAGGAAAGCAAAGAAATTAAAATTATTGGAGGCCAATATTAATGGTATTAAGGCTAAATTTGTGAACTTAGAGGAAACTACAGATTTTAAAGAAAAAATGAAAAACCTACAAGAATTTGTTGAAAAAGTTGATAGGGACACACAAAGGAAAAAAATGAAAAAATATTTAAGAGATTCAAATGATTACAAATCTAATAAAATCTACAAATGGCAAGAAGAAGCTCCTCCCCAAGAAGGAGCCTCTAGAGACTCATCTCCAGAAAGAGGTCTCCCATATCCCCTTGCCATGACCCCCAGAGTGAATCTCAATGAGAACGAAGAATATGGAGAGGAAAGATTTGAGAATCCCAACTTTACTCCATACGGTAGATCGGAACCAAACACCCCAATGTACAATGTCCCTACGAGTAACAGATTCATGCCATTAAGGAATGAAACTCCTCAACAACAATATCCTCAACAACAATATCCTCAACAACATTATCCCCAGCAACAAGGATATAATAATAACTATAGAGGACAACGTGGACAACGTGGAGCAAGACGTCCACAAAATAATGGAGGATTCAGAGGAGGTAGAGGCAACTATGGATACAATAATTACAGAGGGGATTTTCAAAGGAGGGGATCAGGCAGACCCCCATGGAGAGGAAGGGGAGCACCCAACTACAGAGGAGGAGGGGGGAACCCCTACCACCTGGCCCGGAGAGACGATTGGAGACCCTGGCCCCAGATGGAACAAACACAATATGTGAGAGAGGAAAGAGAAGAAGAAAGAGAGGATGTAGAGGAGGGCAGAAAAAGAAAAAGAACAAATTAACAGAAGGAATTTTTAATCTAAGCACTGCCACTTTCACAGAGGATGAACTCAAAGTTTTAAGTTTGGGATTGAAATATGCGCCAGAAAAAAATTTAAATAAATTCGATACCTATATCGATCTCCAAAAATTTGTGAGAAAATTAAATATCAAAAAATATTATGCGGGGAAGAATACATCTAACACTGCACCCTTAGGAGAGTTCACCTATACCCAATTGAGAAACAAATCTGTTTTTAACCCCAAAATTTTAAATAATCAATTTATAGATGTTTTTAAAGCTATGGTAGAAAATGATTTGGATAGTCTGAAAATAAAAAATTCCAGGAAAAAAGAAGACATAGAAAGAGGTCTTAAATTATTGGAAAAAAGAAAAGATATAGTAATACGGGCCGCAGACAAAGGAGGCGGTCTTGTAATCTTAAATAAAAATGACTACTTGAATGAATTAAACCGACTGGTCAATGATCCTGAGACATATGAAAAATTAAAAGGGAACCCTACTAAGAAATACAAAGCTAAACTTACCAGACTTATTAAATGGGCACGCCAAGAAAATATTATTAACAAGAAGGAAAGTAGGTACCTGGTACCAGATGCACCCAGAGTACCGGTAATATACCAGCTGCCCAAAATACACAAAAACAAGGAACAACCACCTGGCAGGCCCATTGTGAGCGGGGTGGATTCCCTTTTATCACGTCTAGGAGAATATCTGGACTGTTTTCTTCAGCCGCTAGCACAGAAAGGATTGGCTTACCTGCGAGATAGCAAACACCTTATGGAAATTATAAAAGATATTAAAATAGAGGAAAGTGACATTCTAGTGGGAGTAGATGTTAACTCCCTCTATACAAACATTAAGCAGGATCATGCATTACAAGCAGCAAAATGGGCCCTGGACCAGACGGAAATAAAAACGAAACAAAAGGAATTTATACTACAAGGTCTTGACCTCGCAATGAGCAACAATTTTTTTTGGCATGAGAAAGAATACTATAGACAAAAGAAAGGAGTCGCCATGGGAGCAAAATATGCTCCCTCCATAGCAAACATATTTATGCGGAAATGGGAGAGTGAACAAATTTTCAAAAACAGACCTAAGGAACTCATCACCTATAAGAGATACATAGATGACATTTTTATTATATGGAGGGGTACCCAGAATACATTAGATCAATTTTTATCATCTATGAATAACAACAAATATAACATTTCTTTTTCCCACACAAATAGTTTGGAAGGTATCAATTTTTTGGACCTTTGTATTTTTAAAGATTTTAACAAACTTTTTACAAAAACCTATTTTAAAGAAGTGGATGCCAATGGCTACATCCCCATAGGTAGCTGCCACCATCCCAGATGGCTCAATACAATTCCTAGCAGTCAACTAATGAGGATAAGAAGGAATTGTGACAAAGAAAGTGATTACGATGAACAAGCAGAAGTAATCATAAATAAATTCTCTGAAAAGGGATATAAGAAAAAAGATCTGGAGAAAATAAAGAAAAAAGTTAAAAATATTGAACGTAAGGATCTATTCAAGAAAAAAGAAAAGACTAATAGAGATTATAGTATGGCATTCCTCACCAGCTTTTCAAGACAGCACACCCAAATGGAGAAGATTTTAAAAAAGCACTGGCACCTTTTACTAAAAGATAATGTTCTTAAAACTTTACTTCCCTCAAAACCACAGTTCATTTATACCAAGCCTAAAACCCTCAGGTTACAACTAGCACATAATGTGGTCAATCCACCTAAAAAAATAGGCACATTCTGGGATCAGAATGGGTTCTTTAGTTGCGGCAGGTGTATGATCTGCCGCACCTCTAGGTTTAGAAAAAGGAAAAATATGAATTTTAAATCATCTTTTAATGGTAAAATGTATAAAATCAATAAATTTATAACGTGTTCATCCACACATGTAACTTACCTTCTCTCTTGTCCATGTGGACTACAATATGTGGGTAGGACCACAAGGGAACTGAAGGTGAGACTGAGAGAACATGTCTCCAATATAAAGAAAGGGTTTAAAAACCACAGCCTTTCCCACCATTTCAAATTGTTCCATCATAGTGACCCCACCCTTTTGTCCTTTTGTGCCATAGACAAAATAGAACCCCACTGGAGGGGTGGTAACCTTAAAAAAGCAGTGTCACAAAACGAGACCCAGTGGATCCATCGGTTGGAGACACTCAAACCAAAAGGACTGAACGTAGACTTAGATGTCAATTGTTTCCTATCCAATTGGTAACCCTCCCTAAATATCCTTTATTCCTTTAAGAATAAAATGTTTATATATATATATAATCTCCTCTCAACCTTTTTTTAATTAACATTTTATTTATTATTTTTAGTATAGAAATTCAGAATTGACTATATATACTATTATATTATTATATTCCTCTGATGACCATATTTCCTCTCCACACATATATTTACATGTTTTTATAATTCAAGATTATATATTAATTTATATAAAGGTTTTAATGATTTATGTATATCATATTATTAAAATATCAATTGTCCCATTATTTATAGGAACATATTACAGGTTTTTCTATTATTATAATTTTATATTTTGTTTAATTTAAGATCAATTTTAATGAATTTTTATTATTTTTATTATCATCAATTAACTTAGTATTAAAAATTGAATAACTATTTAATGAGAACACAATAAAATATTTATATCTTTGATGTTTTTAACATTGTAAAACAGCAGGATAAACAATGGGTTAAATAAGCATTGTGTACAGGAAGTGATGCCCGGACGTAACAATCGCTCATGAATATTATAGATATATCAATTAAATAACAAAGGTTATAGATGAGTAATTCCACTATAACAATGCCATTGGATAAGATATATGGTTTATGATCGATTGCCAAAGTTTAAATAATTAGATTCCGGAAATTAGCATCGAGAGGCTACGATATAAAGAGCCTCCGCTAACAGGAAGTGATGTCTTTGAAGACGCTGTATTGACGGCGAAACGCGTTGACGCACTTCCGGTCGCGGACCAAAACAAACGTCACTTCCGGTCAGGAACTTCCTGTGTGTGGAACGCACGCCGAGAGCGGCGCCACACGAGTTCCTTGTATATGCCTGAGTTATATTCTTGCTTGTGAGTACCCATCTAAATTTTTTTTGGGAATAAAATTGCTCATACTTACTTCACCATGTATGGCCATTTTTTTGTTTAACGGTGGAAGCGGAAGCTGACCCAAAACAATTTCCAAGGCTACATAGGAGAAGTTCTGGTCCTGTAAAGATCCCGGGCAATGTGCAATAACTTTGAAGGTCTAAGATTATCTGCAATCTGGTGAGTGGGGAACCTTGAGGGGCACCATATCACTCTGCAAGCACCTTAATTATTTGGCACCTTGGCACCTTAATTGGATCACTATAAGGACTTTTTCAAGCACTGAATATTTATTTGGACTATTTTCAATCACTTATTTATTGTGCACTATCATATTTAATTATATATTTATCTGTTACTGCTCAGATATTTATAAGCACTTAGCACTTTTTTTGTATATTTGATCATACTGATTATTGTATTTATATCACAACACTTAACACTTTGTTTTGAGCTAGCGCTGCATAATTTCGGTTTCATCATATTTTCCTAAGACTTTCTTAGTGTCTGCAGCAGCTGCCCAATATTGCATTTATCTTTATTTAAATTCTCACGTTGTGTAGCGCGGGTTTAATTTTTGTTTTTTCACATTCATTTGTTCCATTATGGAATCACCCCCAGCAGCTCACTTAGCAATATTTAATTTTATGAACAACAAGAAAGTAGATGCAGATGAATTTTTTTCATCTACTAACATTGGACAGACCATGCACCAGGATTTCAAATTACTGAAAGGTTATATGGATAAACAGGTCAGAACCTGGTGGGACATCTTTACATTAAACAAATACATTAAAGATGGTATGACCCCCAGGAGATTAAGATGGGACCTGGCCCCCAATGATGGCCTTACTGATAAGGCCCTGGAGGAGGAGTGGTTTGGTTTCTTTAACCTTATGGAGAGGAAACTATTAGAATTACTCATCTCTAGGAAAGCAAAGAAATTAAAATTATTGGAGGCCAATATTAATGGTATTAAGGCTAAATTTGTGAACTTAGAGGAAACTACAGATTTTAAAGAAAAAATGAAAAACCTACAAGAATTTGTTGAAAAAGTTGATAGGGACACACAAAGGAAAAAAATGAAAAAATATTTAAGAGATTCAAATGATTACAAATCTAATAAAATCTACAAATGGCAAGAAGAAGCTCCTCCCCAAGAAGGAGCCTCTAGAGACTCATCTCCAGAAAGAGGTCTCCCATATCCCCTTGCCATGACCCCCAGAGTGAATCTCAATGAGAACGAAGAATATGGAGAGGAAAGATTTGAGAATCCCAACTTTACTCCATACGGTAGATCGGAACCAAACACCCCAATGTACAATGTCCCTACGAGTAACAGATTCATGCCATTAAGGAATGAAACTCCTCAACAACAATATCCTCAACAACAATATCCTCAACAACATTATCCCCAGCAACAAGGATATAATAATAACTATAGAGGACAACGTGGACAACGTGGAGCAAGACGTCCACAAAATAATGGAGGATTCAGAGGAGGTAGAGGCAACTATGGATACAATAATTACAGAGGGGATTTTCAAAGGAGGGGATCAGGCAGACCCCCATGGAGAGGAAGGGGAGCACCCAACTACAGAGGAGGAGGGGGGAACCCCTACCACCTGGCCCGGAGAGACGATTGGAGACCCTGGCCCCAGATGGAACAAACACAATATGTGAGAGAGGAAAGAGAAGAAGAAAGAGAGGATGTAGAGGAGGGCAGAAAAAGAAAAAGAACAAATTAACAGAAGGAATTTTTAATCTAAGCACTGCCACTTTCACAGAGGATGAACTCAAAGTTTTAAGTTTGGGATTGAAATATGCGCCAGAAAAAAATTTAAATAAATTCGATACCTATATCGATCTCCAAAAATTTGTGAGAAAATTAAATATCAAAAAATATTATGCGGGGAAGAATACATCTAACACTGCACCCTTAGGAGAGTTCACCTATACCCAATTGAGAAACAAATCTGTTTTTAACCCCAAAATTTTAAATAATCAATTTATAGATGTTTTTAAAGCTATGGTAGAAAATGATTTGGATAGTCTGAAAATAAAAAATTCCAGGAAAAAAGAAGACATAGAAAGAGGTCTTAAATTATTGGAAAAAAGAAAAGATATAGTAATACGGGCCGCAGACAAAGGAGGCGGTCTTGTAATCTTAAATAAAAATGACTACTTGAATGAATTAAACCGACTGGTCAATGATCCTGAGACATATGAAAAATTAAAAGGGAACCCTACTAAGAAATACAAAGCTAAACTTACCAGACTTATTAAATGGGCACGCCAAGAAAATATTATTAACAAGAAGGAAAGTAGGTACCTGGTACCAGATGCACCCAGAGTACCGGTAATATACCAGCTGCCCAAAATACACAAAAACAAGGAACAACCACCTGGCAGGCCCATTGTGAGCGGGGTGGATTCCCTTTTATCACGTCTAGGAGAATATCTGGACTGTTTTCTTCAGCCGCTAGCACAGAAAGGATTGGCTTACCTGCGAGATAGCAAACACCTTATGGAAATTATAAAAGATATTAAAATAGAGGAAAGTGACATTCTAGTGGGAGTAGATGTTAACTCCCTCTATACAAACATTAAGCAGGATCATGCATTACAAGCAGCAAAATGGGCCCTGGACCAGACGGAAATAAAAACGAAACAAAAGGAATTTATACTACAAGGTCTTGACCTCGCAATGAGCAACAATTTTTTTTGGCATGAGAAAGAATACTATAGACAAAAGAAAGGAGTCGCCATGGGAGCAAAATATGCTCCCTCCATAGCAAACATATTTATGCGGAAATGGGAGAGTGAACAAATTTTCAAAAACAGACCTAAGGAACTCATCACCTATAAGAGATACATAGATGACATTTTTATTATATGGAGGGGTACCCAGAATACATTAGATCAATTTTTATCATCTATGAATAACAACAAATATAACATTTCTTTTTCCCACACAAATAGTTTGGAAGGTATCAATTTTTTGGACCTTTGTATTTTTAAAGATTTTAACAAACTTTTTACAAAAACCTATTTTAAAGAAGTGGATGCCAATGGCTACATCCCCATAGGTAGCTGCCACCATCCCAGATGGCTCAATACAATTCCTAGCAGTCAACTAATGAGGATAAGAAGGAATTGTGACAAAGAAAGTGATTACGATGAACAAGCAGAAGTAATCATAAATAAATTCTCTGAAAAGGGATATAAGAAAAAAGATCTGGAGAAAATAAAGAAAAAAGTTAAAAATATTGAACGTAAGGATCTATTCAAGAAAAAAGAAAAGACTAATAGAGATTATAGTATGGCATTCCTCACCAGCTTTTCAAGACAGCACACCCAAATGGAGAAGATTTTAAAAAAGCACTGGCACCTTTTACTAAAAGATAATGTTCTTAAAACTTTACTTCCCTCAAAACCACAGTTCATTTATACCAAGCCTAAAACCCTCAGGTTACAACTAGCACATAATGTGGTCAATCCACCTAAAAAAATAGGCACATTCTGGGATCAGAATGGGTTCTTTAGTTGCGGCAGGTGTATGATCTGCCGCACCTCTAGGTTTAGAAAAAGGAAAAATATGAATTTTAAATCATCTTTTAATGGTAAAATGTATAAAATCAATAAATTTATAACGTGTTCATCCACACATGTAACTTACCTTCTCTCTTGTCCATGTGGACTACAATATGTGGGTAGGACCACAAGGGAACTGAAGGTGAGACTGAGAGAACATGTCTCCAATATAAAGAAAGGGTTTAAAAACCACAGCCTTTCCCACCATTTCAAATTGTTCCATCATAGTGACCCCACCCTTTTGTCCTTTTGTGCCATAGACAAAATAGAACCCCACTGGAGGGGTGGTAACCTTAAAAAAGCAGTGTCACAAAACGAGACCCAGTGGATCCATCGGTTGGAGACACTCAAACCAAAAGGACTGAACGTAGACTTAGATGTCAATTGTTTCCTATCCAATTGGTAACCCTCCCTAAATATCCTTTATTCCTTTAAGAATAAAATGTTTATATATATATATAATCTCCTCTCAACCTTTTTTTAATTAACATTTTATTTATTATTTTTAGTATAGAAATTCAGAATTGACTATATATACTATTATATTATTATATTCCTCTGATGACCATATTTCCTCTCCACACATATATTTACATGTTTTTATAATTCAAGATTATATATTAATTTATATAAAGGTTTTAATGATTTATGTATATCATATTATTAAAATATCAATTGTCCCATTATTTATAGGAACATATTACAGGTTTTTCTATTATTATAATTTTATATTTTGTTTAATTTAAGATCAATTTTAATGAATTTTTATTATTTTTATTATCATCAATTAACTTAGTATTAAAAATTGAATAACTATTTAATGAGAACACAATAAAATATTTATATCTTTGATGTTTTTAACATTGTAAAACAGCAGGATAAACAATGGGTTAAATAAGCATTGTGTACAGGAAGTGATGCCCGGACGTAACAATCGCTCATGAATATTATAGATATATCAATTAAATAACAAAGGTTATAGATGAGTAATTCCACTATAACAATGCCATTGGATAAGATATATGGTTTATGATCGATTGCCAAAGTTTAAATAATTAGATTCCGGAAATTAGCATCGAGAGGCTACGATATAAAGAGCCTCCGCTAACAGGAAGTGATGTCTTTGAAGACGCTGTATTGACGGCGAAACGCGTTGACGCACTTCCGGTCGCGGACCAAAACAAACGTCACTTCCGGTCAGGAACTTCCTGTGTGTGGAACGCACGCCGAGAGCGGCGCCACACGAGTTCCTTGTATATGCCTGAGTTATATTCTTGCTTGTGAGTACCCATCTAAATTTTTTTTGGGAATAAAATTGCTCATACTTACTTCACCATGTATGGCCATTTTTTTGTTTAACGGTGGAAGCGGAAGCTGACCCAAAACAATTTCCAAGGCTACATAGGAGAAGTTCTGGTCCTGTAAAGATCCCGGGCAATGTGCAATAACTTTGAAGGTCTAAGATTATCTGCAATCTGGTGAGTGGGGAACCTTGAGGGGCACCATATCACTCTGCAAGCACCTTAATTATTTGGCACCTTGGCACCTTAATTGGATCACTATAAGGACTTTTTCAAGCACTGAATATTTATTTGGACTATTTTCAATCACTTATTTATTGTGCACTATCATATTTAATTATATATTTATCTGTTACTGCTCAGATATTTATAAGCACTTAGCACTTTTTTTGTATATTTGATCATACTGATTATTGTATTTATATCACAACACTTAACACTTTGTTTTGAGCTAGCGCTGCATAATTTCGGTTTCATCAGCAGTTCCGTTGGCTGACCATAGAGCTGCTTGGAGACCGTAATGGCTCCGATCATCTCTATGGTCTAAGAAACGGGAAGTGAAGAGCATTTAATCACTTCTGGGTTTGCCAGATGTAAACAAACCCTTAGTGGTTTGAAAAAAGCATTGGATCATACCGATCTTGGGAGGAGAGATCTGGGGTTTACTAGATCTCTCAGTTAAGAGTACATGTCACTGCCTATTGCTATCACAAAGGATATTTTTATTTCCTGTGATAACAATAAAAATTAGCAAAAAAATAAAAAATTAAAGGGACATTGCAAAATAAAAAAAAAGTATATAAAAAAAAGGTTTAAAGCGTCCCCCTCCCCACGTGCTTGCACGCAAAGCCAAACTCATGAGTCAGACCTGCATAAGTGCAAAAAGAGATCTCACCACACATGTGACATCACATTACAACATCAGATTAAGGGGAGTAATTCTAGCACCAGACCTCCTGTGCAAATCTAAAATGGTAACTTGTAAAGGCATTTAAAGTGTTGCATACGGATAATAAAATGTATGTAGTGTGTTGCTGTTGCAATTTTAAAGTGTAACATGTTTGGTATCTATTTACTCAGCATAACATCATCTTTTATATTTTACCAAACAATTGGGTATTATATTGTGGTTTTGTACATTGAAATTTAAAAAAATGTAAAAAAAAAATAGTGTGTTTGAAAAACTGCTGCGCAAATACTGCGTGACATAAAACAACACCCACTTTTTTTATTCTCAAGAACCTCTGCTTTGAAAAAAATATATAAAGTTTGAGAGTTTAAAATAATTTTCTAGCAATAAATACTGATTTTTACATGTAAACAAAAGGTGTCAGAAAAGACCTGGTCCTTAAGACTATACTTCTTAGTGAGTCACTATAGAACTGACATATTGGGCTTTTTAGATATTAGTTTGCCACAAAGTACAGTACTTTTGTATTTCAAACACTATAGAGGACATTCCAGTGTATACCACACAATTCTGAGGACTGATAGACCCTGATGGCTTGAATTTATTTCAAGAGCCTAGAAAGCACCAAACAATACCTGTACATCTTTTTTTAGGTCTACTGATCTTTTATATCACAATGATGGTGAAAACAAGCCTTTGAGGTTAGAACATCCAAGAGCTCTTATACTGTACTATGCATATTGTGAATTGGCATGCTGTGGAAAATCACAGGCTTGCGTCGTCCGTGTTTTTCTCTGCTATCATCTCTTTCATATGGATGTGTATCTTACAGTGCATAATATTCTACCTGCAACCACCTGCAGTCTCCATTACATCAGAAGTTGACCTGCATAAAAGTGTATAACTGAATGTCTCTCATATGTAAATTATGGATAGCAATTTGCAAAAACATATATTTTACTTTTTTCTCAGAGATATACAGTGCAGTGGTGAATGTAGTCTATAACAAATACATGCAACTTGCTTGTATAAATTCAAATAATGTACTCTTCTGAATATTCTTTAATAGAAGTTACTAAAACAACAAAAAAAAATTAAACTAAGCATTCAGCCTTTTTCCAGCGAAAACATCATTATAGACCCCTACTTTGGACCAGATGGACAGATAGCAAAATTAATAAACATGTTCTTTTTCATATAAACATGTTTTTTATTTTTATTTTTCTTGGACTTTGAGGTGATTATTGTAAATGATCACCTTGCAAAACAACCCATTCTATTTAAAATAGAAATGAAAGACAAAACATTTTTTTATATTGTAGATAAATAAAAAAAACATTATAAATACCTTTTTTTTTTTTGCTCTTTTACAAGTGATCACCTTCCTTCTGTCCTCATCTACCTAAGAGCTGGGGGGGGGGGGAGAAACAATAGCACACCAATCTTCTCAATTAAAATCTGTAGGGGGTGGGCTGTAAGGACAAGTCTGATCATTGGAGGAGAGCAGGCTGAGTTCCCAGCACATCTAGATAATTAAATACAGTATTTTCTCCTGCTTAGTGTGGTCAGGAAAATTGAGGTACTGGCAGGAACACCAGAGATTTCATGCAAACTAAGCAATACAAAGAGAACAGGATGCTTTTCATACAAGTATATGGTACAGCAGCCACATTTCAAGAATATAAAATGTTGGGTTTACATACTCTTTAAAGTGGTTGTAAACCTTTAAACTGTAAAAGGAACAAAGCATATTCACATGTATTAATATATAATATTAATATGTATTAATATTCCTTCCCTCTTCTTGCTAGATTTCGAGATTTTTATTTACACTTCACTCCCTCTTGTAGCACATAAAAATGTGTTTGGAGATTTTACATCTCTGCCATCCCTTTTGACATGATGTTTTAAAAAAGAAGGCTGTAGAAAATGCTTTTAGTAGTTGTTGCATTAAGACAACAAAAGAGAGAAAAAAAATACACAATCTGGAGCTGTTACGACTTGCATGAAACTATAAAGAGTAAAGTGTGTCATAAGAAAATACTTTTATTAGAAAAGACAAATTGTAAAATCAATACTAAAAACACCCATCATCTTTGTGACAATACCATTACTGAAATGATAAACGAACCCAGATATTGACCAACAAGAAGAATATTGTTCTGTCTTTGTGTGTAATTTACTCACTGTGAGGGAATATAATGCAATCACTAATATTTCATTTGTTCACATCCATAGTAGTCTTCCACTGTTTTCATTTTTCATTTAAAACACAAATGGAAGTGTTTGTTTCATTGAAGACTTTTGCAGATGATATCTCAGGATTGATGAAACACGCAGTGGTGAAGGCAGCAGAAAAGGTGATGTATATATTGATAGGGTCACTCTTTTTCATTTGGGCACAATGGATTTTCTCACAAAAATGTAACAGAGCAAGTAAATTAATAAAATGTATCTTAATGCGCTTACTTAGCGTACTAGTGATCAGCCAAACATACCTGGGTTCAGTTTCAGAGAAGGTTTGTCGAACATTACCAAATTTCGGGTGCCAAATCAGAACCCCATGGAATTCAATGGGAGCCAAATGTTAAAAACTAATGATGTCAATTTTCTAGGCCAATGGGCAAAGAATTATCAAAAATAATAGCATTGAGGGGTTCGACATTGCCCTATGGGAAATATACCATGGTAAAACTTTTTTTTTTTTTTAATTCCAGAGCGGTAATGTTGGTAATGCTTAAAGTAAAATGCAAAATTCCTTTAAATAACAAGCTCTGGGGATGCCTTGAACCTACATGTGAAATGGGACATCTGTGCAATGTACACAACCTACTATAGCAAAACTGACTGAAAAAAGTGTGACATCATAGACTAATTATGGTCATCTCTATGTTTGATAAATGACATCACCCTGGACACCCTGCTCCTTTGTTTATATTTGCTGTCATCCTCTGGATCTGTCATTTGGCATTTGGCATCTGTCCTTTTTGCTTTTTCAGGTTGGTCCCCCTGAAAAGGTACCCTCCTCATGTTGATGGTATGTGGCATGGTATGGTTCAGGAGGGGGAGAACCCATGCTCTTCTCCTCCTTTCCTGGCCCCCATGCCATTTTCTTTACCCATCCCGGCTCTTTTGCATAAAAGGATTGGGATTCCAGGCCCTGTGATTTAATGGGGCCAGTGACATCATTGGCTGTTAATGATTTAGTGGTGCCTGCAGCCTCCAGTGTCCTAACAACCATTGGCAGTGGGAAGTTCTCATGTATAATCATGGTGGTAATACTGCTATTATGTATAAAATAGGTGCGCTAACAATGAATGAGTAAATGAATATATCAACACAGTGATAAATAAACTTAAATATGGTGATATTCCAAGTGAGTAAATGAAATAAATCAAATGTCCAAAAGAAATCAAAAGTGACAAGTGATGAAACGTTGTGATCCTTGACTTATTAAATACAATAACTCATATGGTGATGTGAATTCAAAAGTCCACAAAAACTCTTCACCAAAATGTTGAAAAGGTAAAGTAAGTTGCCAGTGCTCTGTGATTGAAGATCCCGCCACCACCACACTATCCTCCTTACCAGATGAATAAATTAGGAAGGCAGAGAAAACTCTGATGATAGTGTTGGGGAGAAGAAAGTGATCAAATAATCCACCCTGTGATATGGTGCAGGATTAGCCTCTTACCAAATGGCAGATGGAATCAGCACAGAGAATATGGAGCAGACAATGCCTCTTCACTGTATCTGTAACTGGCAGCTGTGTTTCACTTTCACTAAGGATCCGTCCTCCTATTAGCTCTCCAAGATGAGCATTATGGTGATAGAAAATAAACGGACCATAGTGTAATATCCCCGAGGTAAATTTATTCAAAATAAAGTGTTACACTTACATTAGGGATGGAAACATTTGCGGCAGTACAGAAACGATACACCTGACTCGGCTGCAGACCGAGCGGTGTTGGACGTTCGTGGCGGCGCGACACGCCTCCTCTCTAACGACGTTTCTTCCAAACAGGCTTCTGCTGAGATAGGAGGGACGTGCGCGCCGCCACCTCCGTCCTCTTGAAGCTCAGGAGTATGACCACTTCCGGTGTCCGCAGTGTATGTGCGGAAGTGCTCACTCATAACGATAATAAGCTAATTATCCATTAAAACCCAATCATTTCTTTCCTTCGGTACTCGATACTTATTGGAACGATAATCATGGTGTATATCTATATGTGGGCTTTTAATATGCACATGCAATACAAAGGGACACCGGAAATGTACAATCCTCCCACTTCCTGTGCCACCATAAACCTATGCATGAGACAAAATCGGAAGTGTGGGGAATGTGAATATTGGACCAATCACGGTCCATATAGATGCAAAATAAATGATGTATGTCTAAAAACATAATATTACATAGTACAGTTTAAAAACTATTTAAAATAATTAAAATTAATATTAAATATATATGACTAACATTTATTTGCTGATAATAAAATATTAAAATTTTAAATATAAAATATACAATATTTTAATTATTATTAAAACCATAAAAAAATGTGTAAAATACTGAAATGTCTTAAATCAGTGTATTGAGACTGAACAAGGAGTTAATTGTTATTAATATGGGCATTGATGTCCCATTCAACGTTGTGTCCCCAAGGTCTAAAGCACTTCATTTCGTAGATCCAGAAGGTTTCCCTTCTTGAAATGGATCTCTTCAGGTTACTCCCTCTCCAATGGGGTACATATTTTTCAATCACTATAATTCGTAAATTCTTGGGATTTTTATGGTGACATTTTGAAAAGTGTACAGATACACTGTGTCCAGTGAACCCTTTTCTTATGTTGGAGAGGTGTTCCCCTATTCGAATGCTGGCAGTGCGTATAGTTCTCCCAATGTATTGTTGCCCGCAGCTACATTGGAGGAGATAAATCACCCCCTTCGTATGGCAGGTGATGAACTCCTTAATCTTATACTCTTTTCCAGTGGCGGTAGATGAGAACTTGTTAGTACGTATAGTCTTTGCTTCTTTGCAGATTTGGCAATTTTTGCATGGAAAATAGCCTTTCATATCTGGAAAGAATTTTGGTACTAACGGTTTTTCAATAGGATTATTTGCAATGAGGTTTTTCAAATTCCTCGCTTTTCTATAGATGATATCTGGTTTCTCAGGGAGAGAAGGCCCTAATACTTTGTCTCCTTGTAAAATACTCCAGTGTTTTTTGAAGACATGATTGAGCCATCTATAGTTTTGGGAAAATTGTGTGACAAAGGCATATTCGAATTTAGGCTGGGAAGTTTGATCAGTCGTTTTGGTCAAGACGAGATCTTCTTGTGTTTGTTGACCTATCAACTCAATTTCTTGGTCAAGTATCTGTGGCATGTAACCTTTTTCTAAAAATCTTTGTTTTAAAACGTTGGCTTGTTCTTTAAAATCCGACTCATTTGTGCAGTTGCGTCTAATCCGCTTGAATTGTCCCTTAGGGACCGATCTGAGCCACTTCGGGTGGTGGCAACTGTCCATGGTAATAAAACCGTTTTTGTCGGTCGGTTTAAAATATGTTTTTGTAATAAAACCTGCGCCATGTCTTAAAATTACTAGATCTAAAAAGTTAACCGCTGTGGGGCTGGATTCGTAAGAAAATCTGATTCCCCAGCTATTGCAGTTTAGCTGGTCCATAAAAACTTTCAATGATTGGTTACTCCCTTTCCAGATAAAAATTGCATCATCAATGTAGCGTCTCCAAAACACTAGTTCCTTGGCTCTGTGGGAAAAGATGTTTCGATCCTCCCACAGAGCCATAAAGAGATTCGCCACACTGGGGGCAAATTTGGCCCCCATCGCAACTCCGGTACGTTGGAGATAAAACCTTTGATCGTAATAAAAGTAGTTATGTTCCATGCCAAAGGTTAAAAGGTTTAAAATAAACTCTTTATGTGCCACTGATATATCTTGATTGGTGTCTAAGAAAGTGCTTACCGCCTCATATCCCATCTCGTGTGGGATAATTGTGTATAAAGACGCCACGTCAGCAGTCACGAGCAGTACATCTCCTTCAATATTTAATTGTCTTATTTCTTGGATGCACTGCGTGGTGTCTTTTAGGTAAGCTGGGGTTTCTTGGACCAAGGGTTGCAAGAAGTGGTCTATATATTTCCCGATCCTGGAAGTAACAGAATCTATCCCACTCACAATGGGTCTTCCAGGAGGTTTCGTCAAGTTTTTGTGAACTTTCGGGAGATAATAAATAATGGGCAATTTTGGGGAAAGTGGTATTAAAAATTCCTTTTCTTTCTTATTTAAAATCCCATCTTCGAAACCTTGTTTGATAATCCTTTCCAATTTCTTCTTATATGAATAAGTGGGGTCTTTCTTTAAAATAGCATACGTATTAGTATCCGCTAGGAGATTATTCATTTCTTCTAGATAATCTTCTTTTTTTAGCAGTACTATTCCTCCCCCTTTATCGGCTGGCCGAATGACGAGATCTTTGTTATCACACAAAGTCTTGATCCCCTTTTTCAAATCTATTTGGGGTTTATGTTGTATCACCTTTTTCTCAAGTTCGTTCAACACAGTATCTCTAAACACTGTGATGTTGTTGCTCTGTGCCCCTGGCGGGTTAAACAGAGAAGCATTTCTCAGGTTAGTAGAGTGTGTAGAACTGGTTTGATACGAAACATAATTCCTTTCACTGGCCTTGGATAGGAAATGTCTTTTGACATTCAATTTTCTTACAAATTTTTGGATGTCTATGAAGGTTTCGAATTTATTGAGCGATTGTTTGGGGGCATATTTAAGACCTTTGCCTAGCGTGTGTTTTTCACTTTCTGTGAGTACTACCCCACTCAAATTGAATATACCCATCTCATCTTGATTCTTCTTCTTTTTAGTTTTACCACCTCTGCAACCTCTTGTTATCTTTTTCTTTTGTTTTTCTTTGGGCCCTGTCCTAAAAAACTCCGCTTTTTTGAATTAATAGGGGTTCTGGACGAAGGCTCATCTCTCGAGTCTTCTCTATTTTCGTATCCTTCGTATCTCAATGGTTCAAACCTCGTATTGGTGTTATACTGGTGAGACCTGGGAGTATGAGGTGTATCAGGATAGTTGCCCATGTAGTCCAATCTAACCCTTCTGGGAGATCTCGATCTTGAACGTTCCCGTTTTCTTTCCACTGATCTGGAACGATTTTCAAGATCTTCTCTATGTGGTTCTTGTCTAGTAGGACGTTGATCTTCCTTATGATTCTCTTTCTTCTTTGCCTTTTTCCCCTTTCTGTTTTGGGAATTATCTCTCAACGGCTTATACCCTTTGTATGGAACATTAGAGGGAGGATGTGATTTGGTCTGTTCTTCAGGCATCAAGGTTTTCTGTTTCGCCAGATTCTTAAAACCAAAAGGTGTAACAACCTTCTTAGATGTCCCTTCATCTGGGTCATCTTCTATCGTATCTTCTACTTCCTCATTTTCCATAAGGTTTATTTGCCATTTAAAAACTTTGGCTGAGTGATAATCTTCTAAGTCCCTGAAATATTTTTTTCGTTTTTTGGCTTTTTGTTCTTCTTCTTCAAGTGCCATAATTTCTCTTAATTCCTGATTGTAGATTTTATAAGTTTCTTCCGCCATATGGGGAGACAACTTTTCTTTAATTTCCATAATTTCCTTGTTCAACCGAATAACTTTTTTCCTTCGTTTATCCACCAGAAAATTAAGGAGGCTCATGCCGGCTCCATTAAAAAATTGGAACCATTCCTCAATGTCTAAGTCTCCTTGGTCTGGATAAATGGTCCATCGCAAGCTTCTTGGTACCATCTTCTCTTGAACATATTTTTCCAGGAATGCGATGTCCCATGAGGCATGTAGTTCAGCCACCATCACGTTCTTGAGACGCATAAAAATGCCTCTCAAGTCGGTGGATTCTGAAACGTTTTTAATGAAAACGTCATCTACTGCCAAAACTCTGTTCTTGTGATATTCAAAAATATCCATGAGGTGTATCTGCTGCTACCCGTGTGGTTAAAATGAATAGGTGTAAATAGGGGTGCGCTGATATAAATGATAGCTGCAACCTGAACTGTGCCTTCTTGGAGAGCTAATAGGAGGACGGATCCTTAGTGAAAGTGAAACACAGCTGCCAGTTACAGATACAGTGAAGAGGCATTGTCTGCTCCATATTCTCTGTGCTGATTCCATCTGCCATTTGGTAAGAGGCTAATCCTGCACCATATCACAGGGTGGATTATTTGATCACTTTCTTCTCCCCAACACTATCATCAGAGTTTTCTCTGCCTTCCTAATTTATTCATCTGGTAAGGAGGATAGTGTGGTGGTGGCGGGATCTTCAATCACAGAGCACTGGCAACTTACTTTACCTTTTCAACATTTTGGTGAAGAGTTTTTGTGGACTTTTGAATTCACATCACCATATGAGTTATTGTATTTAATAAGTCAAGGATCACAACGTTTCATCACTTGTCACTTTTGATTTCTTTTGGACATTTGATTTATTTCATTTACTCACTTGGAATATCACCATAATTAAGTTTATTTATCACTGTGTTGATATATTCATTTACTCATTCATTGTTAGCGCACCTATTTTATACATAATTTTCCCTAAGGCACAGTTCAGGTTGCAGCTATCATTTATATCAGCGCACCCCTATTTACACCTATTCATTTTAACCACACGGGTAGCAGCAGATACACCTCATGGATATTTTTGAATATCACAAGAACAGAGTTTTGGCAGTAGATGACGTTTTCATTAAAAACGTTTCAGAATCCACCGACTTGAGAGGCATTTTTATGCGTCTCAAGAACGTGATGGTGGCTGAACTACATGCCTCATGGGACATCGCATTCTTGGAAAAATATGTTCAAGAGAAGATGGTACCAAGAAGCTTGCGATGGACCATTTATCCAGACCAAGGAGACTTAGACATTGAGGAATGGTTCCAATTTTTTAATGGAGCCGGCATGAGCCTCCTTAATTTTCTGGTGGATAAACGAAGGAAAAAAGTTATTCGGTTGAACAAGGAAATTATGGAAATTAAAGAAAAGTTGTCTCCCCATATGGCGGAAGAAACTTATAAAATCTACAATCAGGAATTAAGAGAAATTATGGCACTTGAAGAAGAAGAACAAAAAGCCAAAAAACGAAAAAAATATTTCAGGGACTTAGAAGATTATCACTCAGCCAAAGTTTTTAAATGGCAAATAAACCTTATGGAAAATGAGGAAGTAGAAGATACGATAGAAGATGACCCAGATGAAGGGACATCTAAGAAGGTTGTTACACCTTTTGGTTTTAAGAATCTGGCGAAACAGAAAACCTTGATGCCTGAAGAACAGACCAAATCACATCCTCCCTCTAATGTTCCATACAAAGGGTATAAGCCGTTGAGAGATAATTCCCAAAACAGAAAGGGGAAAAAGGCAAAGAAGAAAGAGAATCATAAGGAAGATCAACGTCCTACTAGACAAGAACCACATAGAGAAGATCTTGAAAATCGTTCCAGATCAGTGGAAAGAAAACGGGAACGTTCAAGATCGAGATCTCCCAGAAGGGTTAGATTGGACTACATGGGCAACTATCCTGATACACCTCATACTCCCAGGTCTCACCAGTATAACACCAATACGAGGTTTGAACCATTGAGATACGAAGGATACGAAAATAGAGAAGACTCGAGAGATGAGCCTTCGTCCAGAACCCCTATTAATTCAAAAAAGCGGAGTTTTTTAGGACAGGGCCCAAAGAAAAACAAAAGAAAAAGATAACAAGAGGTTGCAGAGGTGGTAAAACTAAAAAGAAGAAGAATCAAGATGAGATGGGTATATTCAATTTGAGTGGGGTAGTACTCACAGAAAGTGAAAAACACACGCTAGGCAAAGGTCTTAAATATGCCCCCAAACAATCGCTCAATAAATTCGAAACCTTCATAGACATCCAAAAATTTGTAAGAAAATTGAATGTCAAAAGACATTTCCTATCCAAGGCCAGTGAAAGGAATTATGTTTCGTATCAAACCAGTTCTACACACTCTACTAACCTGAGAAATGCTTCTCTGTTTAACCCGCCAGGGGCACAGAGCAACAACATCACAGTGTTTAGAGATACTGTGTTGAACGAACTTGAGAAAAAGGTGATACAACATAAACCCCAAATAGATTTGAAAAAGGGGATCAAGACTTTGTGTGATAACAAAGATCTCGTCATTCGGCCAGCCGATAAAGGGGGAGGAATAGTACTGCTAAAAAAAGAAGATTATCTAGAAGAAATGAATAATCTCCTAGCGGATACTAATACGTATGCTATTTTAAAGAAAGACCCCACTTATTCATATAAGAAGAAATTGGAAAGGATTATCAAACAAGGTTTCGAAGATGGGATTTTAAATAAGAAAGAAAAGGAATTTTTAATACCACTTTCCCCAAAATTGCCCATTATTTATTATCTCCCGAAAGTTCACAAAAACTTGACGAAACCTCCTGGAAGACCCATTGTGAGTGGGATAGATTCTGTTACTTCCAGGATCGGGAAATATATAGACCACTTCTTGCAACCCTTGGTCCAAGAAACCCCAGCTTACCTAAAAGACACCACGCAGTGCATCCAAGAAATAAGACAATTAAATATTGAAGGAGATGTACTGCTCGTGACTAGTGTTGAGCGAACACGGACTGTATTATTCGTGTTCGTACCGAATAATTGGATTTTTTGTACCCGAACACGGACACGGACACTTTACTGTATGTTCGGGTAAAAATCCGTGTTCGGTCGTTTTATTTCCGGGTTTTGCATGCTTTGGCGCTCTTTTCATGGCGGGCTTTCAACAGCCAATCAACAATCGTTTAACTGGTGTGCCTTAAGCCATCCCAGCCATGCCTGCAAATGTCTCAGTAGCTGTGATTGGCCGTCTGAAGCATGTGACCAAGTCTTTATAAGTTCGAGGCAGCCGCAGCGGCGTCATTATGCTGCTTAGATTCAGGGACAGAGCACACATCAACGTGCTGGCTGCTGATTAGGGAAAGATAGGCAGGAAAAAACCATTTGTGTCCGGATAGAATTGAGGGACAGGTCGGAGTGTTTAGGCAGGGCGAGTTGTAGGCATTTTAGGGATAGAGTCTGCTGAATTATATAGGGTCAGTGTCTTCTACAAACTACAATCGATATTGCTGTGTGGGGGGTGGGGTGAATCTGCACTCAATCCTGATCTACGATCTCTTCTCAATCCTGTTAGGGACAGAGTCTGCTGAATTTTAGGGAAACTGTGTTCTACAAACTACAATCGATATTGCTGTGTGGGGGGTGGGGTGAATCTGCACTCAATCCTGATCTACGATCTCTTCTCAATCCTGTTAGGGACAGAGTCTGCTGAATTTTAGGGAAACTGTGTTCTACAAACTACAATCGATATTGCTGTGTGGGGGGTGGGGTGAATCTGCACTCAATCCTGATCTACGATCTCTTCTCAATCCTGTTAGGGACAGAGTCTGCTGAATTTTAGGGAAACTGTGTTCTACAAACTACAATCGATATTGCTGTGTGGTGTGGGATTGGAGATAGGCAGGTGTCAGTGATCCACATCCATTTTTCTGTGTGTGAGCTGCAGTGAACACAATCTTTTTGGGCTGCAGTGAACACAATCTTTTTGGGCTGCAGTGAACACAATCTTTTTGGGCTGCAGTGAACACAATCTTTTTGGGCTGCAGTGAACACAATCTTTTTGGGCTGCAGTGAACACAATCTTTTTGGGGTGCAGTGAACAAAATCTTTTTGGGGTGCAGTGAACACAATCCTTTTTGGTGTGCAGTGAACACAATCTTTGTGGGGTGCAGTGAACAAAATCCTTTGTGGGGTGCAGTGAACACAATCTTTTTGGGGTGCAGTGAACAAAATCCTTTTTGGGGTGCAGTGAACAACATCCTTTTTGGGGTGCAGTGAACACAATCTTTTTGGGGTGCAGTGAACAAAATCCTTTGTGGGGTGCAGTGAACACAATCTTTTTGGGGTGGAGTGAACAACATCCTTTTTGGGGTGCAGTGAACAAAATCCTTTTTGGGGTGCAGTGAACAAAATCATTTTTGGGGTGCAGTGAACACAATCTTTTTGGGGTGCAGTGAACACAATCTTTGTGGGGTGCAGTGAACACAATCTTTTTGGGGTGGAGTGAACAACATCCTTTTTGGGGTGCAGTGAACAAAATCCTTTTTGGGGTGCAGTGAACAACATCCTTTTTGGGGTGCAGTGAACACAATCTTTTTGGGGTGCAGTGAACACAATCTTTGTGGGGTACAGTGAACAGAATCTTTGTGGGGTGCAGTGAACACAATCTTTGGGGGGTACAGTGAACACAATCTTTGTGAGGTGCAGTGAACACAATCTTTGTGGGGTGCAGTGAACACAATCATTGTGGGGTGCAGTGAACTCAATCTTTGTGGGGTACAGTGAACACAATCTCATACTGAAGGTTTGAGGGTGCTGCCTGTTCCATACTCCCCCTACTCCTCATCTAGCCTTTTAGGGGTACAAACAATAGTAATTGGGGCCTAGTGTGGTTGTGTACGTGTGATATACATACACTTTTTTGGGATCATATTTTCTATTCCGCTATTTAATCAAAAACCTTTGGGGATCAGTTAAATTGGGGGATAGTCTGTGTTGGTACGTGTGAGAGAGATCCACCTTTCCAAGTTGTTGGGGTTCATCTCATACTTCTGAAGGTTTGAGGGTGCTGCCTGTTCCATACTCCCCCCTACTCCTAGCCTTTTAGGGGTACAAACAATAGTAATTGGGGCCTAGTGTGGTTGTGTACGTGTGATATACATACACTTTTTTGGGATCATATTTTCTATTCCGCTATTTAATCAAAAACCTCTGGGGATCAGTTAAATTGGGGGATAGTCTGTGTTGGTACGTGTGAGAGAGATCCACCTTTCCAAGTTGTTGGGGTTCATCTCATACTTCTGAAGGTTTGAGGGTGCTGCCTGTTCCATACTCCCCCTACTCCTAGCCTTTTAGGGGTACAAACAATAGTAATTGGGGCCTAGTGTGGTTGTGTACGTGTGATATACATACACTTTTTTGGGATCATATTTTCTATTCCGCTATTTAATCAAAAACCTCTGGGGATCAGTTAAATTGGGGGATAGTCTGTGTTGGTACGTGTGAGAGAGATCCACCTTTCCAAGTTGTTGGGGTTCATCTCATACTTCTGAAGGTTTGAGGGTGCTGCCTGTTCCATACTCCCCCCTACTCCTAGCCTTTTAGGGGTACAAACAATAGTAATTGGGGCCTAGTGTGGTTGTGTACGTGTGATATACATACACTTTTTTGGGATCATATTTTCTATTCCGCTATTTAATCAAAAACCTCTGGGGATCAGTTAAATTGGGGGATAGTCTGTGTTGGTACGTGTGAGAGAGATCCACCTTTCCAAGTTGTTGGGGTTCATCTCATACTTCTGAAGGTTTGAGGGTGCTGCCTGTTCCATACTCCCCCCTACTCCTAGCCTTTTAGGGGTACAAACAATAGTAATTGGGGCCTAGTGTGGTTGTGTACGTGTGATATACATACACTTTTTTGGGATCATATTTTCTATTCCGCTATTTAATCAAAAACCTCTGGGGATCAGTTAAATTGGGGGATAGTCTGTGTTGGTACGTGTGAGAGAGATCCACCTTTCCAAGTTGTTGGGGTTCATCTCATACTTCTGAAGGTTTGAGGGTGCTGCCTGTTCCATACTCCCCCTACTCCTAGCCTTTTAGGGGTACAAACAATAGTAATTGGGGCCTAGTGTGGTTGTGTACGTGTGATATACATACACTTTTTTGGGATCATATTTTCTATTCCGCTATTTAATCAAAAACCTCTGGGGATCAGTTAAATTGGGGGATAGTCTGTGTTGGTACGTGTGAGAGAGATCCACCTTTCCAAGTTGTTGGGGTTCATCTCATACTTCTGAAGGTTTGAGGGTGCTGCCTGTTCCATACTCCCCCTACTCCTAGCCTTTTAGGGGTACAAACAATAGTAATTGGGGCCTAGTGTGGTTGTGTACGTGTGATATACATACACTTTTTTGGGATCATATTTTCTATTCCGCTATTTAATCAAAAACCTCTGGGGATCAGTTAAATTGGGGGATAGTCTGTGTTGGTACGTGTGAGAGAGATCCACCTTTCCAAGTTGTTGGGGTTCATCTCATACTTCTGAAGGTTTGAGGGTGCTGCCTGTTCCATACTCCCCCTACTCCTAGCCTTTTAGGGGTACAAACAATAGTAATTGGGGCCTAGTGTGGTTGTGTACGTGTGATATACATACACTTTTTTGGGATCATATTTTCTATTCCGCTATTTAATCAAAAACCTTTGGGGATCAGTTAAATTGGGGGATAGTCTGTGTTGGTACGTGTGAGAGAGATCCACCTTTCCAAGTTGTTGGGGTTCATCTCATACTTCTGAAGGTTTGAGGGTGCTGCCTGTTCCATACTCCCCCTACTCCTAGCCTTTTAGGGGTACAAACAATAGTAATTGGGGCCTAGTGTGGTTGTGTACGTGTGATATACATACACTTTTTTGGGATCATATTTTCTATTCCGCTATTTAATCAAAAACCTTTGGGGATCAGTTAAATTGGGGGATAGTCTGTGTTGGTACGTGTGAGAGAGATCCACCTTTCCAAGTTGTTGGGGTTCATCTCATACTTCTGAAGGTTTGAGGGTGCTGCCTGTTCCATACTCCCCCTACTCCTAGCCTTTTAGGGGTACAAACAATAGTAATTGGGGCCTAGTGTGGTTGTGTACGTGTGATATACATACACTTTTTTGGGATCATATTTTCTATTCCGCTATTTAATCAAAAACCTCTGGGGATCAGTTAAATTGGGGGATAGTCTGTGTTGGTACGTGTGAGAGAGATCCACCTTTCCAAGTTGTTGGGGTTCATCTCATACTTCTGAAGGTTTGAGGGTGCTGCCTGTTCCATACTCCCCCTACTCCTAGCCTTTTAGGGGTACAAACAATAGTAATTGGGGCCTAGTGTGGTTGTGTACGTGTGATATACATACACTTTTTTGGGATCATATTTTCTATTCCGCTATTTAATCAAAAACCTCTGGGGATCAGTTAAATTGGGGGATAGTCTGTGTTGGTACGTGTGAGAGAGATCCACCTTTCCAAGTTGTTGGGGTTCATCTCATACTTCTGAAGGTTTGAGGGTGCTGCCTGTTCCATACTCCCCCTACTCCTAGCCTTTTAGGGGTACAAACAATAGTAATTGGGGCCTAGTGTGGTTGTGTACGTGTGATATACATACACTTTTTTGGGATCATATTTTCTATTCCGCTATTTAATCAAAAACCTCTGGGGATCAGTTAAATTGGGGGATAGTCTGTGTTGGTACGTGTGAGAGAGATCCACCTTTCCAAGTTGTTGGGGTTCATCTCATACTTCTGAAGGTTTGAGGGTGCTGCCTGTTCCATACCCCCCTACTCCTCATCTAGCCTTTTAGGGGTACAAACAATAGTAATTGGGGCCTAGTGTGGTTGTGTACGTGCGAGATACATACACTTTTTTTGATCATATTTCCTATTCCGCTATTCAATAAAAACCTTTGAGGATCAATTGAATTGCGGGATAGTCTGTGTCGGTACGTGTGAGAGAGATCCACCTTTCCAAGTTGTTGGGGTTCATCTCATACTTCTGAAGGTTTGAGGGTGCTGCCTGTTCCATACCCCCCCTACTCCTCATCTAGCCTTTTAGGGGTACAAACAATAGTAATTGGGGCCTAGTGTGGTTGTGTACGTGCGAGATACATACACATTTTTTGATCATATTTCCTATTCCGCTATTCAATAAAAACCTTTGGGGATCAATTAAATTGCGGAATAGTCTGTGTCGGTACGTGTGAGATCCACCTTTCCAAGTTTTTGGGGTTCATCTCATACTTCTGAAGCTTTGAGGGTGCTGCCTGTTCCATACTCCTCCTCCTCCTCATCCATCCTTTTAGGTGTACAAACAATAGTAATTGGGGCCTAGTGTGTTTCTGTACGTGCGAGATACATACACTTTTTTTGATCATATTTCCTATTCCGCTATTCAATAAAAACCTTTGGGGATCAATTAAATTGCGGGATAGTCTGTGTCGGTACGTGTGAGATCCACCTTTCCAAGTTTTTGGGGTTCATCTCATACTTCTGAAGCTTTGAGGGTGCTGCCTGTTCCATACTCCTCCTCCTCCTCATCCATCCTTTTAGGTGTACAAACAATAGTAATTGGGGCCTAGTGTGCTTCTGTACGTGTGAGATACATACACATTTTTTGATCATATTTCCTATTCCGCTATTCAATAAAAACCTTTGGGGATCAATTAAATTGCGGGATAGTCTGTGTCGGTACGTGTGAGATCCACCTTTCCAAGTTTTTGGGGTTCATCTCATACTTCTGAAGCTTTGAGGGTGCTGCCTGTTCCATACTCCTCCTCCTCCTCATCCATCCTTTTAGGTGTACAAACAATAGTAATTGGGGCCTAGTGTGCTTCTGTACGTGTGAGATACATACACATTTTTTGATCATATTTCCTATTCCGCTATTCAATAAAAACCTTTGGGGATCAATTAAATTGCGGGATAGTCTGTGTCGGTACGTGTGAGATCCACCTTTCCAAGTTTTTGGGGTTCATCTCATACTTCTGAAGCTTTGAGGGTGCTGCCTGTTCCATACTCCTCCTCCTCCTCATCCATCCTTTTAGGTGTACAAACAATAGTAATTGGGGCCTAGTGTGCTTCTGTACGTGTGAGATACATACACATTTTTTGATCATATTTCCTATTCCGCTATTCAATAAAAACCTTTGGGGATCAATTAAATTGCGGAATAGTCTGTGTCGGTACGTGTGAGATCCACCTTTCCAAGTTTTTGGGGTTCATCTCATACTTCTGAAGCTTTGAGGGTGCTGCCTGTTCCATACTCCTCCTCCTCCTCATCCATCCTTTTAGGTGTACAAACAATAGTAATTGGGGCCTAGTGTGTTTCTGTACGTGTGAGATACATACACTTTTTTTGATCATATTTCCTATTCCGCTATTCAATAAAAACCTTTGGGGATCAATTGAATTGCGGGATAGTCTGTGTCGGTACGTGTGAGAGAGATCCACCTTTCCAAGTTGTTGGGGTTCATCTCATACTTCTGAAGGTTTGAGGGTGCTGCCTGTTCCATACCCCCCCTACTCCTCATCTAGCCTTTTAGGGGTACAAACAATAGTAATTGGGGCCTAGTGTGGTTGTGTACGTGCGAGATACATACACTTTTTTTGATCATATTTCCTATTCCGCTATTCAATAAAAACCTTTGAGGATCAATTGAATTGCGGGATAGTCTGTGTCGGTACGTGTGAGAGAGATCCACCTTTCCAAGTTGTTGGGGTTCATCTCATACTTCTGAAGGTTTGAGGGTGCTGCCTGTTCCATACTCCCCCTACTCCTCATCTAGCCTTTTAGGGGTACAAACAATAGTAATTGGGGCCTAGTGTGGTTGTGTACGTGTGATATACATACACTTTTTTTGGATCATATTTTCTATTCCGCTATTCAATAAAAACCTTTCTAGGGCAAGATCTTAAATTACAGAAATATGAGGAGACCGTCAAATAAGGGCCGTGGCCTGGGTCGTGGTGCTGCTGGTAGAGCTCCTGTTGCAAGGAGAGGACATGGTCGATCTGTGCCAGCTACACGCACAAGTGAAACACCTTCCTCAAGTGTGAGTAGGCGACAGAACCTGCATCAGTATTTGGTAGGGCATCAAACGCCCCTAGAAGTGATGAGGCCAGAACAAGTTGAGGCGATAGTAGATTGGTTTGCTGCTGACAGTGCCTCCAGTTCCTTCACATTGTCTCCCACCCAGTCTACTGCAGAAAGGTCAGAGTTGGCACCTGCAGCCAATGTCCAACCGTCTTTCACCTCACCCCCTTGCAAATCAGGCCAGCAGTCTGAGCCCCAAGCCATACAGCAGTCTCTTATTCTTTTTGAGGACTCTGTCAGCAGGGTTTCCCAGGGCCATCCACCTAGCCCTGCCCCAGAAGTGGAAGAGATTGAGTGCAGCGATGCCCAACCACTTATTCCTCAAGATGAGTACATGCAAGGATCATCGCAGCACGTCTCCGATGATGACGAAACGCAGGTGCCAACTGCTGCGGCGTTCAGCATTGTGGAGACCGACAAGGAGGGCAGGGGTGAAGACTGGGTGGAAGATGATGTGGAGGACGATGAGGTCCTCGACCCCACATGGAATGAACGTCATGCAGGTGAACTGAGTAGTTTGGAGGAAGAGGCGGTGGTCGCACAGAGCCACCAGCACAGCAGAAGAGGGAGCAGGGTGCAGAAGCGGAGCGGCCGTGCCCTAGACACTACGCCCGCTACTGCCCAACGCAGCAAGGGAACGAGCGCACCAAAGTCAGCTCAAAGGAGTTCTCTAGCGTGGAAGTTCTTTAGAAAATGTGCTGATGACAGGACACGAGTGGTTTGCACCCTGTGCAATCAGAGCTTGAAGCGAGGCATGAACCTTCTCAACCTGAGCACAACCTGCATGATCAGGCATCTAAGTGCAAAGCACGAGCTGCAGTGGAGTACACACCTTCAAAACCAAGAAACGTCTCTGGCTCATCCTGCTTCCTCTTCTGCTGCAGTCTCGGCCGCTCCAGCCACATCTGTAGTGATACCGGCACCTGCCACCCCGCAAACAGACGATCTGTCAGCAACACCACCACCTGGGTCACCAACAACCATCTCCACAATGTCCCGTGGAAGCGTTCAGCTTTCCATCTCCCAAACACTTGAGAGGAAGAGGAAGTACCCCCCTACCCACCCGCGATCCCTGGCCCTGAATGCCAGCATTTCAAAATTATTGGCCTTTGAAATGCTGTCATTCCGTCTGGTGGAGACGCACAGTTTTAAAAACCTTATGTCGGTGGCTGTCCCACAGTACGTCGTGCCCAGCCGCCACTACTTTTCCAGGCAAGCCATCCCTTCCCTGCACAACCAAGTGGGGGAAAAAATCAGGTGTGCACTGCGCAACGCCATCTGTGCCAAGGTCCACCTAACTACGGATACGTGGACCAGTAAGCACGGTCAGGGGCGTTATATCTCCCTAACGGCACACTGGGTAAATGCAGTGGCGGATGGGCCTGAGGCGGATAGCAATTTGGCGCATGTCCTTCCACCACCGAGGATTGCAGGGCGCTTCAGTTTGCCTCCTGTTCCTAACTCCTCCTACTCCGCTTCCTCATCCTCTACCGCCTCCTCATCCGGACAGCGTAACACCTTCACCACCAACTTCAGCACGGCCAGGGGTAAACGACAGCAGGCAGTTTTACAACTTGCCTGTTTGGGGGACAAACCACACACCGCGCAGGAGTTGTGGAGGAGCATGGAACAGCAGACAAATGAGTGGTTGCTGCCAGCGAGCCTCAAGCCCGGCCTGGTGGTGTGCGATAACGGGCGAAATCTCATAGCAGCTCTGGGCCTAGCCGGTTTGACGCACATCCCTTGCCTGGCGCATGTGCTGAATTTGGTGGTGCAGAGGTTCCTTAAAAACTACCCCGATATGTCAGAGCTGCTGCAGAAAGTGCGGGCCGTTTGTGCGCACTTTCGGCGTTCTCACCCTGCTGCTGCTCGCCTGGCAGCGCTGCAGCGTAACTTCGGCCTTCCCGCTCACCGCCTCATATGTGACGTGCCCACAAGGTGGAACTCCACCTTGCACATGCTGGAAAGACTGTGCGAGCAGCAGCAGGCCATAGTGGAGTTTCAGCTGCAGCACGCACGCGTGAGTCGCTCTGCGGAACAGCACCACTTCACCACCAATAACTGGGCCTCCATGCGAGACCTGTGTGCCTTGTTGCGCTGTTTTGAGTACTCCACCAACATGGCCAGTGGCAATGACGCCGTTCTCAGCTTAACTATCCCACTTCTATGCCTCCTTGAAAAAACAATTCGGGCGATGATGGAAGAGGATGTGGCACAGGATGAGGAGGAGGAGGAGGATGAAGAGGTAACATTTCCAAGGCTTTCAGGGCAGTCATTCGCAAGGGGCTCCGAGGGTGGGTTCCTGCACACGCAAACGCCAGGGACGCAATTGTCCAGCAGGGGCACAGTTCTGGAGGATGAGGAGGATGAGGAGGAGGAGGAGCTGGAGGAGGAGATGGAACCATGTTCACAGCAGGGTGGCACCCAGGCCAGCTCATGGCCATCACTGGTGCGTGGCTGGGGGGATACAGAGGACACGGACCATACACCTCCCACAGAGGACAGCCTTTCGTCGCCTCTGGGCAGCCTGGCACACATGAGCGATTACATGCTGCAGTGTCTCCACAACGACCGCCGAGTTGCCCACATTCTAACTTGTGCTGATTACTGGGTGGCCACGCTGCTGGATCCCCGTTACAAGGACAACGTACCGTCCTTAATTCACTCACTGGAGCGCGATCGCAAGATGCGCGAGTACAAGCGCACGCTGGTAGACGCCATGCTGCTGGCATTCCCATCTGACAGCGGGGCCACAGTGGAAGCACAAGGCAGAGGAGGAGGAGGAGGAGGTCGCCAACGCAACCAGGGCACCGCCAGCACCTCAGAAGGCAGGGTTAGCATGGCCGAAATGTGGAAAAGCTTTGTCAGCACGCCACAACAAACAGCAGCACCAGCAGCTCAGATGGAACGTCTTAGCAGGAGGCAGCATTTTACCAACATGGTGGAGCAGTATGTGTGCACACGCCTACATGTAGTGAATGACGGGTCTGCCCCCTTCAACTTCTGGGTCTCCAAATTGGGCACATGGCCTGAGCTTGCCCTTTACGCCTTGGAGGTGCTGGCGTGCCCTGCAGCCAGTGTATTATCTGAACGGGTATTTAGCACGGCTGGGGGCGTTATAACAGACAAGCGCAGCCGCCTGTCCAGAGACAATGTGGACAAGCTCACGTTCATTAAAATGAACCAGGCATGGATCCCACGGGACTTTTCCGTACCTTATGCAGAATAGCAATGGATACCGACCTTACCCACCCATTGTTCCATTTTTGCTCTTTCTCACTCTTTTGGGGTGTACCCTCATTTAAAATTTGTGAAAAGAAGCAGTGTTGGCTACCTCGTCCTCCTCCTCAGGGCCAGATTAATGTAGGGTCTATTGGAGCTGCAGCTCCAGGCCCCTACCTTTTATATAGGCCCCGGGTTGGCCATATTCACTGTTACCGCTCTTCTGTCACTTGTAAACACAGAAGTCTGGCTTCTATGCTCGCTTCCCCAGGCAGCACCCTCAGAACCTCCCCACACAGCGTGAAGGCCGGACAAGGAGGGACAGTTGGCGATGCATGGATGTGTTTATGGGCTTCAGAGACAGCATCCCATGTTGAATTAGGCATGCATGGCTGCACCCTTCCTCCTCTGGGTGCATGGCAAGGCACGGCCCTAAGGCCCTTCAAAATCCTCAGCACCAAGCCCATGATGCTGTTAATCCGGCCCTGGTCCTCCTCCACCGCCGCTTCCACCTACACCGCCCATAGGTGTGCGCAGCCTATTGCATTAAGGTGTGCACCCCAAAGTTGAAATACACATGCATGTGTTTGCCAGCAGGGAGAGTAATGTATCGGGGCCATGTACCTGTAGGCAAGGAGAAATAGAGCAGAGCAGGTCCCAGGGAGATCTTTCCCATCTCCTCACTGGCAATGCTATGTGCCCTAGGTGATTAGGGTGTGCCCAGGCACACCCAGCACACCCTGTGCGCACGCCTATGTCACCGCCACATCCACCACCACCTCAACCTCCCTCCTACTCCATATGGGCCTCGTCCTTCAGAGATGAAGAAGAACATTGTTTTATTTTTCTGTTTTTTTTTGTTGTTTTAAGTTATTTCCCTATCCACATTTGTTTGCAGAGCACTTGCCATGCTCTTAATTACGTTTTGCTGCCATTTGCAGCACTCTAGCCCTTTCCTTTGGTGTTTTAGAGCCATTTTAGTGCCTTAAAGTTCGGGTCCCCATTGACTTCAATGGGGTTCGGTGTCCGGGAAAAGTTCGGTAAAAGTCCGGGACACGGACCCGGACTTTTTTTTAAAGTTCGGCCGAACCCGTCGAACACGGACATCTAGGTGTCCGCTCAACCCTACTCGTGACTGCTGACGTGGCGTCTTTATACACAATTATCCCACACGAGATGGGATATGAGGCGGTAAGCACTTTCTTAGACACCAATCAAGATATATCAGTGGCACATAAAGAGTTTATTTTAAACCTTTTAACCTTTGGCATGGAACATAACTACTTTTATTACGATCAAAGGTTTTATCTCCAACGTACCGGAGTTGCGATGGGGGCCAAATTTGCCCCCAGTGTGGCGAATCTCTTTATGGCTCTGTGGGAGGATCGAAACATCTTTTCCCACAGAGCCAAGGAACTAGTGTTTTGGAGACGCTACATTGATGATGCAATTTTTATCTGGAAAGGGAGTAACCAATCATTGAAAGTTTTTATGGACCAGCTAAACTGCAATAGCTGGGGAATCAGATTTTCTTACGAATCCAGCCCCACAGCGGTTAACTTTTTAGATCTAGTAATTTTAAGACATGGCGCAGGTTTTATTACAAAAACATATTTTAAACCGACCGACAAAAACGGTTTTATTACCATGGACAGTTGCCACCACCCGAAGTGGCTCAGATCGGTCCCTAAGGGACAATTCAAGCGGATTAGACGCAACTGCACAAATGAGTCGGATTTTAAAGAACAAGCCAACGTTTTAAAACAAAGATTTTTAGAAAAAGGTTACATGCCACAGATACTTGACCAAGAAATTGAGTTGATAGGTCAACAAACACAAGAAGATCTCGTCTTGACCAAAACGACTGATCAAACTTCCCAGCCTAAATTCGAATATGCCTTTGTCACACAATTTTCCCAAAACTATAGATGGCTCAATCATGTCTTCAAAAAACACTGGAGTATTTTACAAGGAGACAAAGTATTAGGGCCTTCTCTCCCTGAGAAACCAGATATCATCTATAGAAAAGCGAGGAATTTGAAAAACCTCATTGCAAATAATCCTATTGAAAAACCGTTAGTACCAAAATTCTTTCCAGATATGAAAGGCTATTTTCCATGCAAAAATTGCCAAATCTGCAAAGAAGCAAAGACTATACGTACTAACAAGTTCTCATCTACCGCCACTGGAAAAGAGTATAAGATTAAGGAGTTCATCACCTGCCATACGAAGGGGGTGATTTATCTCCTCCAATGTAGCTGCGGGCAACAATACATTGGGAGAACTATACGCACTGCCAGCATTCGAATAGGGGAACACCTCTCCAACATAAGAAAAGGGTTCACTGGACACAGTGTATCTGTACACTTTTCAAAATGTCACCATAAAAATCCCAAGAATTTACGAATTATAGTGATTGAAAAATATGTACCCCATTGGAGAGGGAGTAACCTGAAGAGATCCATTTCAAGAAGGGAAACCTTCTGGATCTACGAAATGAAGTGCTTTAGACCTTGGGGACACAACGTTGAATGGGACATCAATGCCCATATTAATAACAATTAACTCCTTGTTCAGTCTCAATACACTGATTTAAGACATTTCAGTATTTTACACATTTTTTTATGGTTTTAATAATAATTAAAATATTGTATATTTTATATTTAAAATTTTAATATTTTATTATCAGCAAATAAATGTTAGTCATATATATTTAATATTAATTTTAATTATTTTAAATAGTTTTTAAACTGTACTATGTAATATTATGTTTTTAGACATACATCATTTATTTTGCATCTATATGGACCGTGATTGGTCCAATATTCACATTCCCCACACTTCCGATTTTGTCTCATGCATAGGTTTATGGTGGCACAGGAAGTGGGAGGATTGTACATTTCCGGTGTCCCTTTGTATTGCATGTGCATATTAAAAGCCCACATATAGATATACACCATGATTATCGTTCCAATAAGTATCGAGTACCGAAGGAAAGAAATGATTGGGTTTTAATGGATAATTAGCTTATTATCGTTATGAGTGAGCACTTCCGCACATACACTGCGGACACCGGAAGTGGTCATACTCCTGAGCTTCAAGAGGACGGAGGTGGCGGCGCGCACGTCCCTCCTATCTCAGCAGAAGCCTGTTTGGAAGAAACGTCGTTAGAGAGGAGGCGTGTCGCGCCGCCACGAACGTCCAACACCGCTCGGTCTGCAGCCGAGTCAGGTGTATCGTTTCTGTACTGCCGCAAATGTTTCCATCCCTAATGTAAGTGTAACACTTTATTTTGAATAAATTTACCTCGGGGATATTACACTATGGTCCGTTTATTTTCTATCACCATAATGCTCATCTTGGAGAGCTAATAGGAGGACGGATCCTTAGTGAAAGTGAAACACAGCTGCCAGTTACAGATACAGTGAAGAGGCATTGTCTGCTCCATATTCTCTGTGCTGATTCCATCTGCCATTTGGTAAGAGGCTAATCCTGCACCATATCACAGGGTGGATTATTTGATCACTTTCTTCTCCCCAACACTATCATCAGAGTTTTCTCTGCCTTCCTAATTTATTCATCTGGTAAGGAGGATAGTGTGGTGGTGGCGGGATCTTCAATCACAGAGCACTGGCAACTTACTTTACCTTTTCAACATTTTGGTGAAGAGTTTTTGTGGACTTTTGAATTCACATCACCATATGAGTTATTGTATTTAATAAGTCAAGGATCACAACGTTTCATCACTTGTCACTTTTGATTTCTTTTGGACATTTGATTTATTTCATTTACTCACTTGGAATATCACCATATTTAAGTTTATTTATCACTGTGTTGATATATTCATTTACTCATTCATTGTTAGCGCACCTATTTTATACATAATTTTCACTAAGGCACAGTTCAGGTTGCAGCTATCATTTATATCAGCGCACCCCTATTTACACCAATACTGCTATTATACAAAGTGTTTAGGATGTATAAATGTTTGAGTATTCATCTGAACAGCAAAGGTTCGGTCTTAGAGGTAGTTTAAACCAGAACATAGTGTGGGAAAGGTGTCGTCCATACGCCTTCCCCGCACTGCAGGTTGATGTGCAATCTACATGCAAGTGGTGTTATCCCAGTGTGAACCGAACCTTAAACCAAACCTTCAATTTATCCAATGTTACTGAAAATATGGATCCTACTGAAAATGGCTACATTATCATATTGTCTTGTATAGGACTGTTTGGTCACTGTACCATGTGCCTTTTTACTTCTACTTTTTTTTTTTTTTTTAATGATGAACACTCCATCCTTTTACACAGTCACACAAAAGATCACACTGGTTGATTCTGCTTTATTATTATGTTTATTATTGTTGTTTTAAAAAAAAAATCTGCAATATGCTGTTTTTCTGTACCTGATGAACCCTACATATGTCTACATATCTTGAAAGACAAGTCTATGGCTCACTATATGCCGTCTCTATAAAAAGAAGCAGCTAATTATACATCAAATGTCTACCCTGATTCACTAGCTGCTTTACAAACTTGTCTTTTTTTGTCATTACCTGAATGCCCTGCCCTTCCCTTGTGTGTCTTTCAAGCTGCCCAGGCTTATAATACAATGATTTAGAAGTAGACACAATTTATAATAAAGAATGAAAAATTCCAATTATAGTAAAATAGTGAAAACATTGGTGATGTTCAGTTTGCAGAACAGAAACTGAAGAGGCATCTTAATTAACAAGTTCAAACATATCTAATGCTAGTGTAATGATCTGGTAAATTAACATTTATCCCAAGGATTGCACAGAGGACAAGAGGACATTAGTTGTGTATGGAAAAAGATAATTTTTCTTCAAGAAGGTTTTTTTTAAAAAAAAATAAATAAAGGAGGCTGTAGTAATGACAAAACCAAATTTTAATAAACAATTGCAGGCTTTTCCTGCAATTGATAATATCCACAAGTACCATTAGAGGAGGTTATATTTTGATCCAGTTGGGGGATTGGAGAAAAGCTCCTGATGTCCAAAAAAATTTTCACTTTCTTGATTTTTATAGTTGTGTATTGAAGATAAAAGTATGCAAGTAAAGCAAAGGCATTTCAGGAAAATTGCTTAGGCTGCGTCTGCTCCACAATGTTGGCATATTGCAGGGCCACTGATCAAATATATTTAACCCTCTCAGAGTCTAACCATTCTTTAAGAAATACAGCCCTGTAGAAGTAGGAGGCAACTCCCCCAAAACACGTTGGCTCTAATCGTATACTTTTAGCTTTAATAAACAACTATAAAAATCATCAATTTAGACATTTTTTGGACATTGGGCGCTCCTCTCCAATCACCTAAGTGTTCTCTGCGGTAACGCCCCATTGTCGTCATCAGAAAAGTATCAGCCCTAGACCCTAATGGAGTCTATAACCTACCACTCACAATTGGGATATAACCCATTGGAAGCAATTCCCTCTCTACCCTCCACACAGTAATATGCCACCACCCAGCCTCCAGCAGCACCAGTCCAGGACTGTCTTCCACCCATTCCTGATATTTTGATGCAGGAAAATTGATGGACTATCCCTGGAAGGTTGTGAAGATTTATTTTCACCCCTGCATTAAAGAACTGATAATTATTTCCTACAATGATGAATGATGGTGTTGATGTATATAACAGTAGGCCTGTTAACTAAACCAATACTAGGGTATGTGTGGTTATTGTACGTGTAAAATTCTAGTGCACATATGAATGGTGCTCTATCACCTGTCTGATAGCCAATTTCTATCACATAAAGTGCATCATAAATTACATCCTCAAACAAATTACAATATAAATAAAAATAAAAAGTGCATTTAAACAGTGCTTACAATTAGTGCATATCTGTGCAGTACATTAAAGATAATACATGCAATGCTCTACAACCTACACCCTACAACATTGTCTTATGCCAGAGAAAAAAACATATATGAAATAAAAGTCTGTTAGACTGGACATGTGTGAAGCATAAAAAGCTTTTTTTCAAAGTTGTGAAAATACTGGTGGTATGAGTCCATTATGCAAAAAATAGTCCAAACAGATCCAACCAATAAATGCTGTGATTGCGTCTGATAAAGAGCCGGCAGAAGAAAAAAATCTCAGATGTGTGCAATGGTGGTGTCACCCCCCGTGCTCATGCAGTATGGTGTAAGAATTCAAACTCACCGGAAGATGTTGACCCCCAATACCGTATGGTAAGTGGGTCAATAAGGCTTAAAGGTAGGTATCCAGCAGGGGTCCCATCCATCCGCGCCTGGGTGGTCCTGGATGTTCCTAGCTCTGAGTGTGATGGGGCAAAACTATCACACTCCTCATGGTGTAGTAGTTAATATTGTAGTTTATTTAAAATTATTAGAAAAAACAAAGTATAAAACGTTGGTGGTACAGCAATGCAACATGCAATTTGGAGCCGGCGCTCAGTACACTACCAAGGAAGCCGGCTAGGACACTATCAGCCTGCTTGCTGCTGCGCGGAGCTTCCTGGCTGTAATCTGGCTTGGGTTCCAAATACCACTTGGAAATGATGCTACGTGCGTCCCAGCTTGACACGTTTCGTCAAGTTTCCGAAGATGTCACATACTGATGACGAAACGCGTCAAGCCTGTTACGCACGTAGCTTCATTTTCAAGTGGTATTTCCTAGAAGGAGTTTTATTTTGCCTTCCTATGGAATAAAACACTCTGCAGTAAGTTTGAGTGGTCTTTTTCAACCTTAATAACTATGTACATAACTCAACAATTGATATAAAATCCAGCTGTTCTAAACTAATTTAATAGTGGCATCTTGCAGAGTTAAGCGTGCCTCTATATAAACCACATACACTACAAGACGAAAGTTTTAAAACACCCCCCTTTTTCCAGGTGTATTGAAATTTACACAATTTATTGCCTTAATATACTCTGAAAACAAAGCATAGAACAAATAAACAATTAGATATAAAAAAATAACTCATGGAATTGTTTTCTTTCACAAATTATATTCTAAATTCGTTTTTTTTTTTTTTGAAGCATTCGTTTTTTTTGTTTGTAAGAAGAAAAGGGGTATACAAACAGGTATTGGTACATGTAAAGATAATCACAGTATAAGTCCATCATGAACAATACAGAATAATCCAAGTACATATACAAAGGTTTATCCAGTGGACAAATATTAATTACAACTCAATGTATAACAAAGCCAGTAATAAAGCATTTTAGGGAGATAGCTGCTACCATCTCTAAGCTTATAGCTCTACCAGTTTTAAGACCTCCTACTTCTTTCTGTCCGCATCGCCCAGACCTCCAGAAGATGCCCAGTGGGAGGGGCAAAATCCGTAAAGCAGGGGACCGATTGGTGGCGTCATGTCCAGTGGTTGAAACGCACGCTGCGGTGGCATCCATTGCTTGTTCTTGCTTTTACATTTTGTAAGTGTGTTTAATTCAACAATTTTGTGAGGCCCATACCTCTGTTATCAGCAGCAGCTTTTTAGCTATTTGAAATATCCACTTGTGTATTAATACTCATATTGAGAAGTTATTCCTGAGCGTGGGTACACATACACTTACCAAGGAGGAAAGCAAGACGTGGATAAAGTGCTGTAATTGTAGGTTAGCTACGGATTCAGGAATGCCTTCAATTTTTATGTTTTTTCTCCTTGATCTGTCCTCTAGGTCAGCAAATTTGTCTTTCAGCAATAAAATTTCCTCATTGTGTGCATCCACTAGTGTGGGTAAAGATGTGGAATAGTCACCAATGGTGTGTTGCACATGGTCAATTCTGTCCCCAATGACTGTATCTTCACCTGGCATTGTTTAAAACTGGACACCAGATCAGATTGTAAGGATGCCCTGAGTGATAACATCATATACTTTAACATGGTGTCTGATATAGGCTGCTCCGTAGTCGGGAAAGCAGCAATGGGGTCCACAGCTTCCAATGGGGTACTATCTGTGGAGATCTGAAGCCCACTCATCTCCATATCTGGGTCCTACTGTCTGCTGTTGGGACAATCTCTGCAGGGTTTTGACTTAACCATACTCTGGGTGGAAGGGCTGGAAGAAGTCCCACTGTGCACTGCTGCTGGAGTTTTGCCCTTTTTTGGGTGCATTGCAGTCTGAAGCAGAGCAGTGGCTTCTCCATTCTATCACATGAAATGGGTGTCACCACCATTTTGTTGGAGCCCTAGTTTGATTGAGAGGAAGAAGGCCAGCAGTTTGCAAAGCTGCTGGGGTTCATTTCAATGCCGTGGCATCCTAACAGTGTTTGCGGAGCTGTGAGAAATCTCTGGGGCCATCTAGCCGGTGAAAAGGATCAGATGCAGGCGGATTCCCTCCAGTGGCTGAGCGGAGCTCCAGATGAAGCATCTATATTTGAGCTGAGACAACATGCCCCCATGCCCCATTATCTAAATGTTTGACTCATCAAAGTAGCCAACTTTTGCAGATATAATAGTTAACATAAATCAAATATTGTTAGAAAAGTTCTTTCTAACATTGTTGCAGAGGTTCCCACAAATGTGCTGCACTTGTAGATTGCTTTGCATTCATCCCAAACCAGCTCAATAGTGTAAGGTTCTGGCACTCTCAGTGCCTCCTATCACATCATTTCCGGGTGCTTTCCATCTACCTAGATAGATGAAGCACATATAGGTGTGTTTCCCTTTAAGAGTGCTGACATCATCACTGAGCGCCGGACTGAACAGCTATTTAAATCACCAGCTCTCACTCACATGTGTTCGTTCAACCTGCTGTGTGCCTAGATGTGCCTTGATGCTAACCTGTCTTGAAGCTCTCATGCTTGCAAGCATACCTCGCTGTCGGAACCACGCTGCGCTGATCCCTATATCCCGCTACCGGATCATCCGCTCTTGTCGAACCTCTCCTCTGCAACATTGCTACTAGTGATAAGTACCCCACAGGGGAAACCTCAATAACCTTCATACTAAAGCTTACACTGTCTAGCTCTGCATACTAAGGACTGTTACTACATCTGCACTATCTAGATTGCTAGCTCTTGAGCCTACTATCGTCTGCTCTTGCACTGGGTTAGTCTCTCCTGTATGTCATCTGCTATCCTATCATCTACTACCATACATGATTGCTAACCTATCTGCATCCCACCTGTTACTCTCATTCTCAAGAACATTTCTCTCAAGTGTCTGTCACCTATCGTCTCTACTCAACCTGTCTCTTCAGCCTATCACCTCTATACTTCTATATACATAGATCACTCCAGGAACTTCTTATTGAGTGTGTGTATTTACTTGCTGAATTGAGATCATCCACACATGATGAGTCTTTGGGAGTTGGGATTGGTGTCTCAGCGTTTCTCTACATGACTACTGAAGTGGAATATTTCTGCAGCTGTAAATCCACATCATACATAAAACGCAGGAGCGTTACAAATAGTGGGTTTAAATCTGTAGACTGTGCTAGCCATTCTTTTATTTGAAGTCTACCATCTTGTTCTTTTCCTCTAAAGTAGTCCTGACACAGCCTGGAGGTGTATTTTGGGTTATTATCTTGCTGTAGGATTAGACCCTGACTAACTAGACCTTTTCCAAAGGATATTGTATGGAGCTGCAATATGCTGTGGTAGAAGTTTTGGTTTAGGATGCCACTGACTTTGCGCATGTTGTCGACTCTGAATTCAGTAAAAGTTCCCCAGACGATAAGGCTTTCTCCTCCTTTTTGACAGTTGGTGTCTCAAACCAAAGAACCATCCTTTCACCTACTTGATGGTGAACAAAAACTCTGCGTGATGCACTGAAGATCTCAAATTTTGATTCACCGGTCCACAAGACCTTCTTTCAGTCTTCAGTACTCTTCTGGCATTGCTTCAATGCCTAGGCGAGCCTCTTTTTAAATTTTTGCCATCTTAGCAATGACCTTCTTACAGTCACTAAACCTGTCAAATCTGCAGCTTGAATCAATCACTTCACAAATTAAATTGAGACTTGCTTACTTTGATCAGTATTAAGCTGTGCCTGAAGTTGTTGTCCTGTGAGCCATTTGTCGCACAAGCGGTTGACTTTAAGAAACTTGTCTTCTGATTCTGTTGAGATTTTGGGTCTGCTAGATCTCCTCCTGTCAGCTTCCTCCAGTTTGCAAGTGCCTTTTGATGACGTAGGAAACTGCTAACTTTTCAAAAAGTAAGCTTTCTTTTCAAATTTTCTAAAGGAAAATCCTACACTTTTAAGGGTTATAATGGTCTGTCTGGCTTACTTTGTATTCTTTTCCTCTACATTTCGAGAGCGATATACTGCTTCCTCCAGTACTATACTGCCAAAATACTGTTTAAGAGGGTATATTAACACAGACTGTTTCAATACTACTTTTATACAGAGAGGGGGCTTGTAAGTAATTGCCAAAAGTTTGGACACCTGTAGTAATTGTCAGCATAAACATTCAGTGCTTAATTTACTTAAATTGCTGCAGAACAACTATTGTTAGCCTATTACTTATTCCCTGAAAAATAAATTTGTGCATAACTCTGAAATGTACATTCATTATGGTTCAATTTTTGTTAACCTAAACCAGGGGTACTCAAATGTAAATTTGAAAGGTCCACTTACAAATTTTCCATTCAGTCTGAGGTCCGGAAAAGTGACCGTCAAATTCCAAATACAGAACGCCAACAACAAAAAAAGGCATTCCCCAAAACTTGCCCCCATCCAATGCAGAGCGACCATTGTGCGTGCCCCCATTAATGCAGAGTGACCATGTGCGTGCCCCCATTAATGCAGAGCGACCATGTGTGTGCCCCTATTAATGCAGAGCGTGTCCCCATTAATGCAGAGCGACCATGTGCGTGCCCCCATTAATGCAGAGCGACCATGTGTGTGCCCCTATTAATGCAGAGCGTGTCCCCATTAATGCAGAGCGACCATGTGCGTGCCCCCATTAATGCAGAGTGACCATGTGCGTGCCCCCATTAATGCAGATTGACCAGTGTGCGTGCCCCCATTAATGCAGAGTGACCAGTGTGCGTGCCCCCATTAATGCAGAGCGACCATGTGCATGCCCCCATTAATGCAGAGTGACCAGTGTGTGTGCCCCCAATAATGCAGATTGACCAGTGTGTGTGCCCTCAATAATGCAGAGTGACCAGTGTGTGTGCCCCCAATAATGCAGAGTGACCAGTGTGTGTGCCCCCATTAATGACGAGTGACCAGTGTGTGTGCCCCCAATAATGCAGAGTGACCAGTATGTGTGCCCCCGTTAATGACGAGTGACCAGTGTGCGTGCCCCCAGTAATGCAGAGTGACCAGTGTGCGTGCCCCCAATAATGCAGTGACCAGTGTGTGTGCCCCCAATATTGCAGATTGACCAGTGTGCGTGCCCCCATTAATCTGGACCGCCGAAGCGGTCTGCTTCCTTCTGTCATCATCGGGGGGGGTTAGAATTGAGAGGATCGGAGTGGCTGTGTTTAGCGCTGCATGATTACAAAAAGCCGAGTACAAGTTCTTCTTACCCGGCGGAGAGGATGTCCTACAAAGTCCCGCCTCCTGGACACCGGCTCCTATGATAGACTTCACCAGTGTTCTGTCTATCATAGGTAAGAGCCGGCCCAAGAGGCGGGACTTTGTAGGACATCCTCCCCGCCGCAGAAGAACTTGTACTCGGCTTTTTTGTAATCATGCAGCGCTAAACACAGCCACTCCGATCCTCCCGATCCTCTCCATTCTGCCCCCCGCTGAGACAGAAGGAAGCAGAACGCTTCGGCGGTCCAGATTTTAATCCGTGTGGGTCCGGAGGCGGCCCGGAGTCCGCCTATTGAGGACCCCGGACCTAAACTGTTTTTGTACATCTATTATACCATTTCAAGTTCTTCGCTGGACTTGAACTGTTCAAATTTCAATGGGGGTGTTCTAAAACTTTTGAATGGTAGCATAGTTTTAAAAATAAACCATACATGCATACATACTTAGTGTAAGAAACTAATATATAACTAATCATAAAAGTGTTCAGCTAGAGCATATGACATTTGTACATTAACACATCAGTGTATATGGTTACACTGTTCAGGACCATGGACAGTGGACTAAGTGACACCATCTGATTAATTTTACCAGAATGTTATATTTAGCAGAAGAGAGGGAGATATTTATGTACATTAGAAAGCAAATACAAGAATAAGGCTGAAATACAGCAAACTGCTAAATGCATGATTAAAATATATACTGTACATTTGAAATGTAACCAGTTCACTTAACTCGTCCCTTAAGACCATGTCACACAAGCTATTCTGTCACAAGCAACAACTCACCAGCAACAGTAACACAAAACAGAGCACTTATCTTTTGCTTTGGAGTTGTTTCTTTTTTTCTTTATTAGCAAGTAAGATCCAGCAGCTTTGAAGTTCCATGAGGAATCAACTCCATCAAGTGAAAAGCTTGTTTTTACGATTCTTCCAATAGTAAATTGCCCATGTGATATGGCCCTTAACCCATAACCCTAACCCTCATAATAAACCTAAACATAATCCTTAATTTTAACCCTTTAAACCTAACCTTACTCTTAAAGGATAAGTGCAGTTATAATGCTGCTCCAATCTATTGAAAGAAAACGAAACTGTAAGAATACAATGTGCCAAGTCAGTTGCCCCCACCCAAAAAAAAACTTGGGCTTCAGAACCCTAATAACCCCATTTATTCTCTTTTAGTCTGTTGAAATTCCATTGAAAATGGCTTGTAATACATGTACAAAAAATACCTGTTATTCCTGCTAGAAATCTAGTTATTGTGTTATTGACAGTATCATCATATGAAAATAAAGGAAAAATAGTCTGAAGAAATGGAACTTATGCAGCCACAACATCTTAGAACTGGTAAACTAAAACACACAATATTTTACTTGTTCAGTGATTTTTATTAGTTTAGTTAACATGGGTGAGTACACTTGGAGGCAATGCACAGAAAACATAACATATACTGTATGTGTACGCCAAGGGCTAGAGTGCACAGAATATCATATTTAGTCAATAGGTAGACAGAAAAACTTAACACACTGGAGCAAAGAAATTACAGTGGAACATGTCTTGGAGTCTCTATTGCAACTGCTGTAAACAGGAATCCGTGTTATGTATAAACAGGTAGCCAAACCTTAGGAAAAAAACATTCAAAACCATCAAGTGATGATGAAGAACCTGAATAAGATGGCATCCAAGCAGAGGAACTAAGAAAAGAGGAAACAAATAAAGTCAGAATAAATTAAGTAGAAGAGAATAGTGTGGGTAGGGGGTATCCCGGGGGGGGCAATTTTTCAGCGGCCATAATGGCCCCGGGTCTCCCCGATCTTCACAGAACGGCGATCTGCCTATGTAAACAAGGCAGGCCGCTGTTCTATCAGGTAGGAAAAGAAAGATCTCTCTTTTCCTCTATTGAATCCAGTCCCAGTACAGTTAGAAATCACTCCCTAGGAGCACACTTAACCCCTTGATCACCCCTAGTGTTAACCCCTTCCCTGCCAGTGTAATTTATATAGTAACAGTGCATTTTTTTCAGCACTGATCACTGTAATGGTGTCACTGGTCCCCAAAAAGTGTCACTCATGTCTGCCGCGATGTCGCACTTCGCTAAAAATCCCTGATCGCCGCCATTACTAGTAAAAACAAACAAAAAAAAATTAATAAGTCCATAAATGTATCCCATAGTTTGTAGATGCTATAACTTTTGCGCAAACCAATCAATATACACTTATTGGGATTTTTTTTACAAAAATATGTAGCAGAATACATATTGGCCTATTTTTTTTTTTTTTATTGGCTGTGTTTTTAATTGCAGAAAGTAAAAAAAATATATATATTTTTCTCAAAATTGTTGCTCTTTTTTTGTTTATAGCGCAAAAAAAAACAAAACACAGAGGTGATCAAATATGGCCAAAAGAATGCTCTATTTGTGGGAAAAAAGGACATACATTTTGTTTGAGTACAGTGTTGCACGACCGCGCAATTGCCAATGAAAGTAACGCAATGCCGTATCGCAAAAAAAAAAAAAAAAAACGGCCTGCTCATTAGGGCCTTCTGGTCCAGAAGTGGTTTATATTTTGCTTTGTATTAAATGTTTTTTTTAGCAGTGTCATTTAGTAAAACTGCCTCCTGGATACTACAAAATGCTATACGACTTGCAAAACAGAGTTGAGTTGTAACAAAATATAAGTTGAGGGCAAGAAAACACATTACTCAACATAAAAATGTGTAATGTATAAGTAAGTAGATTATTAGTATTTAAAGGTTAAAAACAGTTAAAACTGAACTCCAGGTAGACATAAGATATACAATTTAATGCCACTTTGCATTCATTAACACATCCTTAAAAGTATGTATATACAGTAAATGCAATCAGTGTAAGCAGTTTAACTGGGCTTGGTCTTTAACCACTTTGCCACTGCTCACTAGAGCTCTACTGCGGCAAAGTGGTTCATTATCGTCTGGCGACGTAGACCTACGTCGCCAGACACTCCCCTTTCTCTGCGGCGCACGCGCCGCCGGAAGGCTCGCTCCCACTTTATTCAGTCACAGTGGGAGTCGGGCCAGGGGAGGAGCAGCGGCAATCGCCGCTGCTCTTCCCCGATCGTAGGGGAATTGAGTCTGGAGATCCGCCCGCTTGTGTAAACAGAGTGGGCGGATCTCCTAAGTGACAGGTAGGGTCAGATTGCAGGGTTCAGCATAGCTGAACCTGCGATCTGTCCTTGTGTCACTCAGTCACCTCCCCCCACACATGTCAGTAAGCACCAGGCATACATTAACCCCTCCCTCTCCAATAAAATTAACTCCTTCCCTGCCAGTGTAATTTTTACAGTAACAGTGCATATTTATAGCACTGATTACTGTAGTAATGTCACTGGTACCCCCAAAAGTGTCAAAAATGTCAAAAAGGGTCCGATCTGTCCGCCGCAATGTCGGAGTCCCGCAAAAAAAAATCGCAGATCGCCGCCATTACTCGTTAAAAAAAAAAACACCAAAAATTACAGAAATCTTTCCCTTAGTTAGTAAACGCAATAACTTTTGCGCAAACCAATCAAAATATGCTTATTGTGATTTTTTTTACCAAACATAGGTAGCAGAAAACAAATTGGCCAAAAATGTAAAACAAATTTGATTTTTACATTTTTTGGGGGGGAATTTCATATAAAAAAATATGAAAAATATTATTATTTTTTCAAAATTTACGCTCTTTTTTTGTTTATAGCGCAAAAAATAAAAATCGCACAGGTGATCAAATACCACCAAAAGAAAGCTCTGTTTGTGGGAAAAAAAGGACGTAAATTTATTTTGGGTACGGCGTTGCATGACCGCGCAATTGTCAGTTAAATTCGCACAGTGCCGAATCGCAAAAAGTGGCCCAGACGTAAGACAGCAAAATCCTCCGGTGGTAAAGTGGTTAAAGGAGTTGTAAAGTCAGAAGGTTTTTTTTATCTTAATGCATTCTATCAATAACCAGATAAAAAAAAAAAAACTCTGTGTGCAGCCCCCCTCAGCCCTCCTAATACTTACCTGAGGTCCCTTTCTGTCCAGCGATGTCCATGAGTGTCTTAGCCATCTGAAATTCTCCCTCCTGATTGGCTGAGACAATCAATCAAAGTCAGCTAGCCAATCAGGAGAGAGAAGGGGTGGATCCAATCAGTTGTGTTGTAGTGCAAGGACCATGCTTATAGGAGGTGAGAACAAAGTGACAGAAATGTTTAAATCTCTGTATTGGAATGATGTAAATACAAATCCTTTGACAGGCAACGCAGCTCCCGTATACACAGCTCATCTGTGTATTTGAGGTTTAACATATTGTATATAGGAAAACTGTAAACAAGGAGGACTCTCGTGCTATTATGGGAAAGGTAGTTAAGGATGTAGAAAAAGGAGGGAGGTTGCAGCTAGCATTGATAGTTTTATCCTTAAACTACAAGAAGATAGAAGGTGTGGGGTAGTGCTGCGCTACCTCTTGTGTAAAAGATGGTGTGGCAAATCAGAAAGAACCACAAAACATATACCTATATAGGTCAGATATGCAAATTGTAGACAAATCAAATGCAAACCATTTCATACAAGATATACAAAGTATATGGATATGTTAATTGATAAAAAACAAAATACATAAGCCAGTGCTATAGTAAAGTGCTTGAAGGTAGTGCAAAATCAGATGGGAAAAAAAATGTCTAAAAAGTGTCTGGTGCTATAATGGCCAAGGTGCCTAGTGCAAAAGTATGGAAAAATGTAATTTCAATAATTTTTATTGGTTTAAGTAAGAAACATAAGATAAAGATGCAATGCATATTAATTAAACATTGCATAAAATACTAGAGTACATAGATACAGTCGACCACACAAAGAGGCGTCAGCCCGCAACCGTATCCCTCATGTCATCTAGTGGTTGTCTAAACTGGCATATGCAAACAACAGCAATTGCAAAGATTTGGAAAGTTGTAAAGTTGCAATGCAAAAAGGAAGGAGCATGTAAACAGAAACAAAACACAGAAACAATCAGAACAAATGAGTCATAGAGTTCCACCTGCTTTAGAAGATAGCAAATACATTTCAGAAGAGTCAAACATTAATATACCATCATTACTGCAAATTTCGTATGCCATTCAGCCCACTGGTCCCATCTATTCCTACATGCCTCAAGGGCATTAGAAGCTATAGCATATATCTTTTCATGTGTAGTGTTGATGCCTCAGATCCACCACCTCACCTAAGGCCGGGATTCGGGGGGATTTCCAATTCCGCATCAGAGTGAGCCTAGCTGCTAATAGGATATTAACTACTATGTTTCGTAGTGGAAACGGGATGGCATCTATATCTAAGTTCAAGAGAGCCAGTCCCGGAGAGGGAGGTATCGGAGTTGAGGTGACTGCAGACATCAGCTGGAAGACACGGGACCAGAATTGTGCAATGAACCTATAAGACCACAAAACATGGAACAGGGTGCCTATCTACCCGCAACCTCTCCAGCATAAGCTGGACGAGTCGGGATAGAACTGCGAAATCCTAAAGGGGTTAAGGTACCAGCGTTTTTTTTCTGTTACCTGCATTGTTTACCAGCGATGAGTAATTTTATGCATAAGTTCCCAGGAGTTAGCATTCCTGGAATACTTATAAGTCGCTAGATTAGCGCACCGCCATTGTTCCAGGGTATAATTCACTCCAAGATCCGACTCACATTTAGTATAAGAGTTTAGCCTTTCCAGGTAGAGTTTATTCCCCATTACATTATAGAAGAGGGAGATGCCCCCTTTTACTTCTGCATGGTTCAGAAGGTATGACACTATTGTTTTGGGGAGTACAGCTGTTCAAGCAGTGGTGCCTTTCAAAAGGGATACTACCTGAAGGTAAGAGTAGAGTTCCCTGTCCGGGTGGTCAAACTCATCTTTAAGATTGCTAAACAGCTTAAGGCCTGAAGGAGCATAGAGAAGTTGTATGTTGGTCAACCCCCTCGCCAACCAATGCTTTAAGTTAAGGTTTGGGATGAGACTGGAGCAAACCACTAGGGGAATGGGCACAACAGATTGTGGGCCCGCCATTGATAAGGACAGAAAGATCTTCCAAGCTTTCAAGGCCGCTTGGGCAGTAGGGGGTAGATCTCGGGGTTGCCATTGTTTCTGACTGTGAGAGAGAAGGAGTGCACGTAGGTTTTTGCCTGGAACTCCATCAGCCTCAAGAAAAGTCCACAAGGGGGAGGAGGGTCCACCGAACCAGTGTTTCATTGGAGCTAGCACCAAAGCTAGGTAATAATCCTTGAGCACTACGTGGTTTAGGCCACCCACTCGCCTATGTTTAACGAGTTTGCTAAAAGCGCATCTGGATCTTTGTTACTCCACAGAAAGCGGTTTATCGCGTATTGGGTCTTAGTAAGATATGTGAATGGGATCGGTATAGGGAGAATTCTAAAGAGATATAGAAGTTGCGGCAAGATCATCATTTTGAAGGCGGCTAGCTGCCCCACCCAGGACAATTCCGTTTTAGATATAACTTGAAGTTGAATGTGCAATTTATCCATGAAAGGGAGATAATTTGTTTTAAATAAGTGAGCAGTGGAACTGGTGAGAGTGATGCCCAGGTATTGGATTCCCCCCGTCCTTCCAAACGAAAGGAAAGTAGGAGGCTAGGACCCTCAGGTCCCCAGGATCAATCCCCAGGTCCAGGACATATGATTTTGTTGCGTTTAGTTTGTAGTAGGAAACATTCTGAAAGAGCATTAGAGACTCATATGCGGCAGGGAGGGAGGTTAAAGGATCTGGCAACATCAAAACCACGTCGTCTGCAAACAAGCTGATAACATGTCTCTCGTGACCAATTGTGAAGCCCTTAATATTTGGATGGGAACGTATATATGAGGCAAGTGGTTCTATCATGAGGTTAAAGATAAGGGGAGACAAGGGGCACCCCTGCCTCATACCATTTGCGATATGGAAAGGCTGGGACAGCATCCCATCCACATACACCCAGGCAGAGGGGGACGTATATAGCGCTAGTATCTAGGTGAGTATCGGGCCCGAGAAGCCCAGCCTCTGCAGAGCCGCCCTCAAGTAGCCCCAATGCACTCGGTCAAATGCCTTCTCTGCATCCAGGGCCAGGAGCAGAGAATGCGTTTTCGTTCTACCGGCGCAATTTAGAATATTAAGCATACACCTAGTGGCATCAGAGGTTTGCCTACCCCTGGTAAACCCCTCCTGATCGGGGTGAACCAGTGTCGGCAAGATATCAGCCAGCCTCATCACTAGTAATTTAGCACATATCTTTAGATCACAATTCAGCAGTGAGATAGGCCTGAAATTCTGGGGAACATCCGGGGATTTCGCTGGCTTGGGCAGCGTAACTATTAAAACCTCAAGCATATCTCTAGGGAAAGAGGAGGCTTCAGCTTTCCGAAACACATCACACAAGTGAGGGACTAGCATGTGGCCAAAGGTCTTATAATATTCCCCACTAAAGCCGTCCGGCCCCGGAGATTTGTTGTTAGGAAGGGTCTTGATAATTTTTAGGACTTCTTGTTGAGTGAACGGAGCATTTAACAAATCAAGTTGGGGTTGGGTCAGACAGGGAAGGTGCATCCGACTCAAGAAGTCATCTATGGTAGCTTGGGTAGGTTGAGGGACCGCAGAGTCATCCTTTAAGTTATAAAGTGCTCTGTAATAAGAGCTAAAAGCATTAGCAATGGCCTGGGGGTCTAGCAGTTTGTCTCCCGAAACCGGATGGTACAAGTGAGACATTTTTGTTTTAGTTCTATGGCCACATAATTTACGGGCCAGGAGTTTTCCCGACTTATTACCGCTAATGTAATGGGACATTTTGACCCACCTAAGTAACTTATCGTGAATTTCCAGAAGAACTTCAAAAAGCTCAGATCTGTACTTAGTCAATTTGGCACCTAGCAAGGGAGCTGCGTTCACTTTGTTGTCCGCCTCAGCGGTTCGTATAGCCGCCAGAAGGGAATCTAAACGCTGCTGCCTTCTCCTCTTAACCCTCGCCCCCAGTTGTACAAACACTCCCCCGATGCAGGCCTTGTGGGCACTCCATAGTACAAAAGGATCCAAGACCGAGCCTGTATTGAATTGAAAAAACTCAGCCAGGTTACTCTCTAAAGTCTGCTTAGTATCAGGCAATTGAAGTAGGACCTGATTAGTTCTCCAGAGAACAGTGGGTCTGACCCCCGGAGAGTCTTCAACAGTCAGGAGCACTGGGGCATGGTCCAACCAGGAGATGTCCTTAATAGATACTGCAGAGACCTTTTGCAAAATCCACTTGTCCGTGAGGAAGAGGTCCAGCCTAGAATGTGTAGTCTCTTTCGGTAGTATGGTGACAACGCCAGACATCATACAGATCGTTAGAATGGAGTAGAGGTTGCAAGAGAGGCCGGTGGCCTCTTCTGATGAGCAGTAGTGTCTAGAGTAGGGTTAGGGAGAATGTTGAAGTCCCCGCACAACAGAAGAGAGCCTTGCTTTATACCTTCCAGTTTACACAAAGTTCTCCGCAAGAAGCGCAGCTGATGCCGGTTAGGGACATAGACATTCACTAGTGTATATCTCACAGAATTGATGTCACAAATCAAAATGATATATCTGCCCGCAGGGTCCAAAAAATTTGGAGATAAGGTTAAAGGACAAGGTATCTCTAATCGCTGTCAGTACCCCTCTTTTCTTCTTAGCGAATGAGGCTGTGAACACATGGGTGTAGCGGGAGTGACTACATACAGGGCGGTGGCGAAGTTGCACAGATGTGGGTCTCTTGGACACACAAGATGTCCGCATGGAGATGAAGGGCCTCTCGCCACAGCGACCTGCGCTTCACGGGGTGGTTCAGACCCCTTGCATTAACCGTTAGGACGTTGATAGGCATAATGGATCAGGTAACAAGAGCTGTCTGTAGATGGAGCGTGGCATACTATAATATGCAGGTTGATTAAGGAGTGATTTCACATCAGGTAGACCAAAAAGGATGAAGAACAGGTGGACACAGGTACCATAGAAGAACTCCGACTCAAAAAATAGGGGGAAGAAAAAACATGAAGAAAAACAAACACGTAAAAGGATGGACTTCTCCTACAGGTGCACAGAACTCAGAAATAGCACCAGTGAAAGGGGGCATAAGTCCACTAGCTGAGAGCTTAGCGAAACCATTATGTATCCCGAGAAAAAGAGCAATGGAGGTTGAATAGCCCGGGATGCGGGCTTTTACCTGGTGGCTCAGGAAGGCACCTTGTTCCACTCAGTAGGTTGCTTTTGGTGCGCTCTAGCAGATTGGCCCTGCGGGCGGTCTGGGATGATGTTCCATTTCTGCAGTAGCTAAAGCCCATCTTCCAACGAAGTGACCACATGGTTTTGTCCATCTTTGGTGATCAGCAGTTTGGTGGGGCTACCCCATTTGTAGGTAATAGAATGATTTCTCAGTGCCTTTGTTATAGTGTTTAACTTCCGGCAGAGCTGCATGGAATACTGGGAGAAATCAGCGAAGAACTGCAATTGTGCGTAAGGGCTAGGGAAGGCATTAGGGCCATGTGACCTGGCCATGAGCTGGTCCTTGATGTGAAAAAAATGAATTCTCATCAGAATGTCCCTAGGCACATTGTCAGGAATGAAGGATGGCTTGGAGATGTGATGAATGCGATCAATAACTAGATCTGTTTCAGGAGAGGCAGGCAATAAAACTTTGAACAGGTCCAGAGTGCATTGACACAGTTCAGGGGCCTGCACAAATTCAGGGATACTAATACTAAAATACTAATACCAATTTTTAAATTATTCCGTCTGGACCTGTCTTCCAAGTCTGCTAATTTTGCCTTAATCCATTGCTGGTCATCACCCTGTTCATCATTGGCATCAATGAGATCATTAATTGTGTGAGCAAATTCATCCATCTTAGTCTCTACGTGAGCCACTCTGGCCCCTAAGAAGTTAATTTCATCTTTAAAATGTTCTGTTAAGTGGATGATATCAGCATGGATGGTGCTTTGCAGGGACACCAGCATGTCCTTCATAGTAGTGTCCATAAGGGGCTGATTAGTTGTGGGGAAAGAGACAATGGAGTCTGGGAGGTCCCTGGTAATATTGAGTGACCCAGAGCTGTGGGGTGACTCACCAAATGCTGTTCCAGGGACATCCAGGCGAAGTCTCGATTTTGCAGGACTTCTGCTGAGAGGAGTGGATGCTGCTGGGCTCTGTGGATAGAGCTGACTGTCTGTGCAGGGAGAGATGCCTGAGCACTGTGCCTCTGTGAGACCGGGGCTGCTTCGTGGGGAGACCGGCGCCATCTTGCCACTCACTACCTCCCGGTGGACGGAAAAAATCTGTCAGCTTCACCGGGTGGCGCTGGACTTTTCGCTTGCGGGGCATGTTGCAGGAGCCCTGGGGAAGGAGATCGCACCATCAGTGGGGAGAATAGCCGCCTGTTAAGGATGCTTGGGGCTCTAAAGCTCAGGGTTGGAAAGGAGTGCCGCCGTTACACCGCCATGCAGCTCAGCGCGCTAGCAACACCCCGGGGAATGAAAAAATGTAATACATGGTAGAATATATAAAGCTAAAAGAGATAGGTGCTGGTAAATACGTGTGCAAAGTGATGGTACTTGCAAATATATAAAAAAACAGTATTGGCTTAAAAATAATAAATAATAATAAATGCACATAGTCCCAAAAAAACGTATAAAATTTGCCTTGATACAAAAAACGCAGTGACGGTAAGTTCACTTGTTCAAATAAAGTGCATGGTGCAGGGATCTTGGTAAAGGAAAAAACACACAGGTCTCTTTCATGTGATCTTTGTGATAATAATGAATTATGCTAAACCAAAAGATGGGTGCTGGTGGTGATAATCAATCCGAGATACGTATGCAAATGGACATTACCAGGTGTCTCTAAACGAAAGTGCAGGTGATGGACAGTGGGGAGCCTCCTAACTGTGTGGTTGGCCTCTCACCTGTCACTTTCTTGTGTATAGGCTTATAAGTAGATAATGGCCACAGGGTTCCGGGGATGGGTCCCTGTCCTGGCTCCTGGTACCGTTCTGTCCTCTGGAAGGGGGGGGGGTGCTCACTCCTGGGGTCCTGGGGGCCTATGAATGGGGTTCTCCTAAGATCCTAAGGATGGGGATCCTGTAGGGGTACTCCGCTACACCTGGTATTGCTCTCAGATGTGGGGTACAAATATAAAACTGCTCATGGTGTAGTATTTCAATGATTTATTAAAATAAAATAATAGCAACTCACATAAAAAATAGCAATCAGCAGCACAGTCAGGTAGCATGCGTCTCTTCCTGGTATGTCACTTCTGGGTCCCCGTGTCCTACGTGTTACGTCACGTGACTTTGTGACTTCTTCCGGGATAATTTTTTTATATATTTGCAAGTACCATCACTTTGCACACATATTTACCAGCACCTATATCTTTTAGCTTTATATATTCTACAATGTATTAAATTTTTCCATCCCTTTGCACTAGGCACCTTGGCCATTATAGCACCAGACACTTTTTAGACATTTTTTCCCATCTAATTTTGCACTACCTTCAAGCACTTTACTATAGCACTGGCTTATGTATTTTGTTTTTTATCAATTAACACATCCATATACTTTGTGTATCTTGTATGAAATGGTTTACATTTGATTTGTCTACAATTCGCATATCTGACCTATATAGGTATATGTTTTGTGGTTCTTTCTGATTTGCCACACCATCTTTTACACAAGAGGTAGCGCAGCACTACCCCACACCTTCTTAACATATTGTATGCTTCTGTCTATCTAGCACCTACAATCCACAATTTTGACTATCAGACTAAAGCCCTTCAGAGAATGTGAGATTATTTAACTTGACTATACTGATGGGATGTGGGCTATGCACATGTCCTCTAGGTAACATTTTGATGCACTCAACCATTACTTTTGTATAGCATATCTAAAACTAAAGCAACAACTATAAATTATTTGTGACCAGGTATGTAATTAATACCTGCTACCATAAGAAAATTACCATTTTAACATATATGCAGCTATTAAATTGGACTGCACAAGATGCAAATGCAAAAGCTGTTCCCTGTGCTCTGAATGGTTCCCCTGTGGGTGAGTGCACGTACAAATGTTTATTCAGTACATTAAATTCCTTCTGATTGCTGTAATCTGAATCTCTAACTGCTGTGATCAACTTTGTGATTGCAGATAAAAAATGCAGTGTATATACAAGTAATTATATATGAAAAGCTATGCAGTAAATACAGTACTCATCCTAGCCATTACTATCGCACTGACATTTCATGTTTTGATATAATTTGCTTCCTTGAAGTGGAATTCAGTGAATCTTTTCAATCTCCCTAAGTCCTATAGAAGTCCCTGAAATTGTCACTGGGCACACTGGCTCTGGTTTAGCAGGACTCTACAAAATAGGGACCGCACTTAGGGAGAGGAAAAAGACCCAGAGTTGAGACTCCACATACATATAATTCAATGACAGCACCAAACAAATGCTCTAGAGTCCAAAGTAATTTCATGATAACGTTGATTCTTAGCAGAAAAAGACACTTGCTGCATTCACCAGCACTAAGGACCTTGCTGCATTCACCAACACTAAAAACCTTGCTGCATTCAGCAACACTAAGTACCGTGCTGCATTCACCAACACTAAGGACCTTGCAGCATTCACCAACACTAGTGTAACCTGCCCTCCTGAAACGATCCCAAGCAATATATCACAGTCTTAAAAAAAGGGGAGTGTGTTTGGCCCTGAAAATGCATTGGATGTATTCTGCTATGATTCAATTTTATTATGAAATTAATGAAAAAAGTGTAAAATTGCGCTAACCAAATAAGGGTAAAGCAGCCAGCACTAAACAACTGAAAATACAGGTTGCAAAAATATATATAGTAGACAATGAGTGCAGCGCTAAATGTGATAAATGAAAGCAAACGCATTCAAAAACATTATAATAAAATCATATAAACATATAAAAATATATAAAAGACCTTGACAGTCTCTTAAATAGTTGCATGTAACAAATAAAGTGAAAAAACTTAAATGGAAAGTAACTTCAATAAAGTCCCAAAAAGGGTGATGTAAAATCCATAAACAGCCCCAAAAGATGAAGGGATGATTCAGCCCAGGAAAAGGTGGTAAAACAATTTTCAAATCCCGTCACCACATGGAACAAATTAAATGAACGTTCACCAGATGATGTGGATGTCGTATGACGTATAGGTCAAAACAGGCTTCACAGATGAGCTTTAAGATTCCTCCTTAGGGTAACCTTGGATGTTTGTCCAGGCTCACAATGAGTGGGGAAGATGGAGGGTAAATCCCCACAAAATGAACTTACGCACACTCCTATAGATAATACGGCTCTTCTCCGGAAAAGTCAATGACAGTAGACAGGCCCCATCAAACTCTGGTGACATGTGAGTAAAGAGGAGAACAGGCTGAGACCTCTCCAGAGATGTCTCACTATTTAGTGATCTTCCTATCTCTTTCATTGCATCACCCAGTCTTCCATCATTTCTGAAGGTTCCAACAGCTTTGTGCACATTTAATTAAAACCTGGAAATATAATCCTTTTGAGCAAGTGAGCTGTGATTTTCTATTTTTCCTCTTATGTAAACCCTCACAAAGAACGTCTCCTATTTGCTTTTCTTTGGTCAATATCCCAGAGAGGGGCTTTGCCTTGCATTGTACATGGGGGAGGCAGGAGCTTCGGCGGTGCAGTCACATGGATCAAGGGAACCGGAGTGTAAGTCAGTCAGTGTCTCCTCTCTCATGTGACTCTCTGCGACTGCATTATAGGTCCACATCATCTGGTGAGTGTTCATTTCATTTGTTCCATGTGGTGACAGGAATTGAAAATTGTTTTACCACCTTTTCCTGAGCTGGATCATTCCTTCACCTTTTGGGACTGTTTATGGCTTTTACATCACCCTTTTTGGGACTTTATTGAAGTTATTTTCCATTTAAGTTTTTTCACTTTATTTGTCACATGCAACTATTTAAGAGACTGTCAAGGTCTTTTATATATTTTTATATGTTTATATGATTTTATTATCATGTTTTTGAATGTGTTTGCTTTCATTTATCACATTTAGTGCTGCACTCATTTTCTACTATACTATTATGAAATTAGTTTAAACTCTTTACTTTTTGTTTGGCATTCTCATTGGATTATATGTATATAGAAATTATGGGACAGTTATATTAGTGATTAGAGTTGAGCGAACACCTGGATGTCCGGGTTCGGCGGGTCCAGCCGAACTTGAAAAAAAAGTCTGTGTTCGTGACCCGGACTTAACCCGACCTTGACCCCGAACCCATTAAAGTCAATGGTGACCCGAACTTTTAAGCACTAAAATGGCTCTTAAAAAAACATGGAAAGGGCTAGAGGGCTGCAAATTGCAGCAAAAGCTTGTTAAGAGCATGGCAAGTGCTCTGCAAACAAATGTGGATAGGGAAATAACTTAAAATAACATAAAAAAACATAAAAATAAAAAAGAATCATCTTGATCTAGGAGGACGAGGCCCATATGGAGTAGGAGGTTGAGGTGGCGGTGGATGTGGCAGTGTAGGTGGAAGCGGCGGTGAAGGAGGACGAGGTAGCCAACACTGGTTTTTGTTTTTAATTTTATTTCTTTTTAAATTAGGGTACACCCGAAAAGAGTGAGAAAGATCAAAAATACAACAATGGCTGGGTAAGGCCGGTATACAGTACATGTCTATTCTGCACAAGGTACGGACAAGTCCTGTGGGATCCATGCCTGGTTAATTTTAATGAATGTGAACTTGTCCACATTGGCTCTGGACAGATGGCTGCGCTTGTCTTTGATAACGCCCCCAGCCATGCTAAATACACGTTCAGATAATACACTGGCTGCAGGGCAGGCCAGCACCTTCAAGGTGTAAAGGGCAAGCTCAGGCCATGTTCCAAATTTTCAAACCCAGAAGTTGAAGGGGGCAGACCCATCATTCAGTACGTGTATAGTACATAAGGAACGGTAAGGAACTATATATGGTATATGGTAAGGAACGGTGATGGCGGCAGGGGGGGGGGGGCTATTTTCCCCCTTCTGGGTTGAGTCTGGCCTTGGAAAAGGTATGTGTCCCTGGTTGTGGGCCGGGCTCTCCCAAAGCTGTCTAAGTTCTGAGGCATTCTGGTAGGGACGGGGCTGCACTGGTCTTGCCAGGAACCGGGATTCAGAAAAGCCTGTGGTGTATGTGCCCCTGGAGTGGCAGTCCAGGGGTGCCATAATTCACCGTAGATGGCAATACTATGAGTATGGCACCAAGGACACTGCACTTCCTACACATGTTTTTCACACCTGCCTCTAAGGCTGGGCCTTTTGGTCAGGAGTCAGGACACTAACCTTGCGCTTCTTCTTCTTCACTATCCCTTTCCCCACTCTTATGTGTTGTGTGTCTCACGTTTTGTGTTTTTTTATTGTGGCGATACACTTTATTTTGCACAGCATGATTAGTAGGGTGTAGGTCCTTAGGCCTGTCCCTGAAATTCTTATGAGGGGGTGGATATGGCCTTCTGGCTTGGTTCGCCCTCTCTCATGGGGTCTCTCTTCGGGAGAGCCCCACCTAGTACTTGGGGTGGTCTGTTTCAGCAGACCTCCTAAAGAATGGGGCTGCCTGGTTTCGGCCAGGTTAGCCAGTGTAAGTACCCCAGTCCCTGTCAGGAGCCTTGCACCCAGGGGGGACAGGGACCATGTACCATGTGTACACCCTGTGCACTTTTTGTGTTTTACTTTTTCGGTGTGCACTTTTTTATGCACCCACCGGGTGATAGTCTGGGCTTACAAAAAAAAAACAGCTGGTGGTCCTGGTTGTTGTGGCATGCCAACAAAGCTTTTCCACATTTCATACATGCTAACCCTGCCTTCTGAAGTGCTGGCGGTGCCCTGGCTGCGTTGGCGACCTCCTCCTCCTCTGCCTTTGCCTTGTGCTTCCATTGTGCCCCCGCTGTCAGGTGGGAATGCCACCAGCATTGCTTCTCAACCTTTTGGCTAAGATCAAGTGTAGTATCTGTTGTTATCAGTTAAATCAGTAATCAGTAAAACTACCTGCTGTCGTTTACCCCTGGCTGTGCTGAAGTTGGTGGTGAAGGTATTACACTGACCGGATGTGAAGGCAGTAGAGGATGAGGATGAGGAAGTGGAGTAGGAGGAGTTAGCAACAGGAGGCAAACTGAAGCGCCCTGCAATCCTCGTTGGTGGAAGGAGATGCGCCAAACAAATTTAAAGGGTGTATTGCACAGTAACATAATCAGCAAACGCTGCAAAATTATTAATTTTCCCCCTAAATAGGTGTTTATTGAATAGCAAAATAGAACAACAGTATGTAAAGGGTGTATCTCACACATACACATACAGACTAGGGCGCAATTTAATATTTTTTCCCTAAATGGGTGTTTATTGAATAGCGGCATAGAAAAACAGTATACAAAGGGTGTATCTCACAGTAACATATGCAGACTAGGCCGCAATTTAATTTTTTTCCCTAAATGGGTGTTTATTGAATAGCAGAATAGAACAACAGTATCCAAAGGGTGTATCTCACAGTAACGTATGAATGAAAAATTTTAATTTTTTTCTTTAATTGGTGATTTTTGAAGAGCAGATTAGAACAGCAGTGTCTAAAGGCTTTATCTCACAGTAATATATAAAGGAAAAAATAAAAAAAAAAATTACCCTTTAAATTGGTGATTTTTGAATAGCAGATTAGAACAGCACTGTGTGTAAAGGCTGTATGTCACAGTAACGTACGAATGAAAAACTGAAAAATATTTTTTTTTCCCTTAACCTGCCTAGCGGTAACCCCGCGGGTAGAATTTTCCTGCTGTTATCGGTATACCCGAGTCACGCTCGGGGTGAATGTGCAGAGCTGTGCAGAGCGAGCAGCGGTGTGTCTTACCTTGTCCTGGCGATCCAGCGATGATCTCTCATTGCTGTGACCGCCAGCCGAGATCCCCGCCGCTCGTCTGTCGGTATGAAGACTTCCTGGTTCTGTTCTCTGCAGCAGCAATGCTGCATGGGAGCGGAACTAGGGAGGAAAATTCAAATGTTGCACCAAACACAAACATATAAAAAGGAGGTGATACAGTGTAATCTGAGAGGATTACACTGTATTACTTTGGTAAAAGACACAGTGCTCTTTCAGTGCCCCTTGCCATTGTCATTTGTGAGAAATAAAATCATTTGGGGGGCGGAGCCGGCCGGCGAGTGAGATGGACGCTTAGAAGCATAGCTCCTCGCCAAGAAGTCCTACCGGAGCCATTACTGACGCGGAGGGTCACCGCAGCATACATTACCTCACTCCTCACGATGCCTGGAGGTCGCCCGCAGGTCCCGGGGAAGTGAAAGGGGAAAACCAAGCCCGGTAAGCTCCTGAATTTCTTCCATCCGACGGGCGGGATGCAGAGCCAAAATGGCGCTGGAGCTTCCTCCAGCGGCACCTCGCGGCCTTCTCCTCACACATCCCCTGTAACATCACGGCCTGGAGGATCGCCGCTGTCACCCACAGGGCCCTCGGCTGCTAGTAATGAGACACAGGCAGTCTCTGCCCCTGGATCTGCATGCGCCAGCCCGGCCAAGTCCAAACTTAGGCTCCAGCTTCCTGATAGTGAGGGGGCCCACGGGGGAAACATAGATGACACTCTGGTGTTTCATGACACCATATCCTCGTTCCCTACGACTGGAAAACCTGTCATGGACTCATTGTTAAAAGACATGATGATGTCCCTAAGAAGTTCCATACATGCAGACATGCTTCAACCCGCTGCAATACTGTGGTAGCAGCCGTCAGCGACAGGGTGGATCATGTGGAGACCAAAATGGGGGAGTTTGCTGACACCTTTAACACCATGGTGGATGCCCACAATGACCATGAGGATGATATTACCTGGCTTAAAACAAAGGTCGCAGATCTTGAGGATAGATCTAGACGAAATAACATTAAAATCAGAGGGATCCCTGAAACGGTGAAACCTCATGAGCTGTCTGACTTTCTCACTAACATAATGCAGGAAGCTCTCCCTGATGTCCCCTTGTGCGATATGGCAATTGATCGCATCCACAGGCTGCCTAAGCCGAAGCACATCGCAGCCTCTCTACCCAGGGACACTATAGCCCGTGTTCATTTCTACACTGTGAAGGAGAAATTCATGTCCCTGGCAGTGGCGGATCCAGGGGGGGGGCATCGAGTCAATTGCCCCCCCCGAGAAAATAGTACCAGGTTTAAGTTTACAGAGGCATTCTATAAATGCATTGCAGGTACTTTATTTCTGCTTCCACGGCTCCCAGGAGACCTAAAATATAATCCCTAAGCCCCATCAGTTCAGAGGGGCCCAGGATGCTGTTTCATAGAGAGAGTTTTTTTTTTTTTATTTCCCTGCTCAGGTGGATTAATACCACCAGGAGCCGCATTTTGCGACATTAAAATGAAAGTTCCGGCCAGGCGGAGTGATATCAGTCAGCAGCCTCATCACTGCCTGACTCCTGCAGCCAATGGGTGCAGAGAGGAGAGGGCGGGCTCAGGCTGAGGGGGAAGCCTGAGACACAGCAGCGTGCGTCTGTGTGTGTGAACACACTGAGAGGGACAGATCTTCATAGCAGACAGGGGCAGTAAGGAAAACGTCTAGACTGCAATTAATTCATTTGTCTCCAAAAAGGTACAGTAACACACCCATCCCCCTTCACCTATGCCATGTCCTTGCTGCTGGCCAGCCACCATGAGGAATTATACAGCAGCTAAATGCTATCATCATCATTATCATCATGATAATCACACAGTACAGATGCATTGAGCCACAGCACATGTATTGTGTGATTGTCATGATGATAATGATGATATAGACTGACAGTGAAAATAATCTTCCTGCCTCCTTTACACAGGGTGTGCTGCAGACATGAGTCTAACATGCAGGGCTGTCATTTAATGGCTTTAGGATGCATAAAGTGTTGCATTTATCCTTGTGCCAGCATCCCATTTTATTTCTACTGAGACACACAGCCACTGTGTGCCAATATGGCATGCTTCCTTGTGTGCATGCAGGGTGCTTTCATGGACCTGCCACCAGCGTGTCATATCAGGACAGTGCACAGCCATGTGTCAGAATACAAATAAATGGCATGCAGGCATGGGGATAAATGGAACACTTTAAAACATTGTCACTGTTTTAACCACCTGCCGACCAGCCGCCACAGTTATATGGCGGCAGGTTCTCGCAAATCATCGTACCTGTACGGTGGTGTGCAGGAGTGATCCTGGGGGCGCGCGTGCCCACTTGCCAGCGGGGAAGCGGAGGCACAGGGCCAGCAGCCGCGATTGGCGCCGGGCACCTGCAATCGCTCCCTGTGAAGAGAGAACGACGGTCTGCAGTTGGAAACGCAGCAGACCGTTGTTGTCTCAGGAATCACTGCAGAGCTCCTGTGTTCCTCCTATTTAGGAACACAGGTCTCTGTGTTGGTATTACAAGCCCACCCCCACAGTTAGAAAGCACCCCCCAGGCTCACACTTAACCCTTTGATCGCCCCTGGGTAAACGCCTTCCCTGCCAGTGTCATTATTACAGTGACAGTGCATATTTTTAGCACTGATTACTGTTGTAATGTCACTGGTCCTCCCAAAAATGTCAGTTAGGGGTCCGATCTGTCTGCTGCAATGTCGCAGTCCCGCTAAAAATTGCCGCCATTACTAGTAAAAAAAATAAAAATGACAGTGCCCCTCCCGAGATTAGACTCTGGATCCGCCCCTGGTCCCTGGTGAGGAAAGGCACTGACCTTTCTCCCGCCTTAAACAACCTTTCTTTTTATGCTGACTTATCTGCGCATACAATGAACAGACGACGCAATCTTTTTACAGTAACTAAACCCCTCAGGAACCATCATATTCCGTATCAATGGAATTACCCAGCTACTTTAGTGGTGACCAGGGGAGACAGGGATTACAGGATTTCTTCGTTGGAAGATGGCCTAGCCCTGTTGAAAAAATGGGGGATACTGGATCCGGATGGAGAGCCAAGTCCCTCCCAAGCGGAATGAAAGCAGGCTACATGTGACATGGTGACCCTTACCATTCCTACCTCCCAGCGACCATGCTCCAGAGGACATGCTCGGCTACCAATGTTCTCTATTTCCCCCTTGTTACACGGTTCATACCGTACAGACCCCTTGAGGAGTCGTCTTTTTTTATCCCCTAAGTGCCACTGACAGAGGGCACCCTTCTCCTGACTTTCTTTTGTTATTTTCAGTTAGACTTTGCATTTAACTCTGCTCTTCTCTTTTGGTGATTCGGACGCGCTACCTTGATCAGACCTCACGGGCGGCTGCCCCTATCGGATACTCTTCACCAACCAGCTCATCCGGTGTACTCGGGATCAGGACTTTTGCATCGACGTGGTACCAGTAAGTGCATCTTAATTACCAACGCAGGTCTTGCTTCATCCTGTCCTCCACAATGTCATTCCAAATACTTTCGTTCAACGTCAATGGCTTAAACAGTCCTCATAAAAGACACATGCTCTGGAGAGAGCTCAAAACCTTGCACTGCGACCTGTCTGGCAATCACCCACGAATCTCGTCCAAAGATTACCCCCATGTGTACTATGCTAATGGCCCCAAGAAGAAATGTGGTGTAGCAATTATGGTGAGGGAATCCCTGGACTTCAGTTTGCTGTCCCAATTTGCGGACCCTGACGGCTGCTTTTTGGTTCTCTCATGCACCATCAACAAGGCCACTTATACCATAGTGGCGGTATATGCCCCTAATACTGGCCAAATTTCTTTTTTGAAATAGCTTTGGAAGAAGGTTCAACCTCTTATTCAGGGCCATGTTCTTCTTTGCGGTGACTTTAATACTGTCCCCAACTTCCAACTGGACGTTTCCCTGAACTACCCAAGGCGCTTCCGTAGAGCTGATTTGACGAACTTCCTATCTGACACGGAACTTTATGATGTGTGGCGTTGCCATAATTCGTCGGAAAGAGGCTATTCCTTCTACTCCAAAACCCATCACTCCTACTCAAGGATAGATCTCTTTCTCACGAACAAATTTTTACTACAGCGGGTCACTCACGCGTCTGTCGGTTCCATCACGTGGTCGGACCACGCCCCTGTTATAATTCAAATCGGGGACGTGCCCTTTACCACACAGGCCAACAGATGGCGATTTGATGCCAGCCTACTTGACAATTCGGAGATTCGAACAGCTGTGGGCTCTAAACTTGCTGATTTTTTTGCACTTAATGAGAATTCGGTTGAATGTCCTTTTGCATTGTGGAATGCCCATAAGGCATTTATGCGAGGAATTTTAATGTCGGAAGGGGCGAGGGAAAGGAGGCGTAGAAGACAACAATTGGATACTATTCTTACTTCCATTAAACATGCAGAGCAACTCAATAAACGTAACCCCACTGCTGCTGGCACGGCTAAGATCTCCAAACTTCAGGCGGAGCTGAGGGTCCTCCTGGTTGGTCAGCACTCCAGAGCACTTCGTAGGCTCAAGGCCTCTCATTACTCTCATGGCAATAAAGCGGGTCGCCTGTTGGCGGCTCAATTGAAAGACAAAATTTCGAAACAAAAAATCCAATACTTGCTACATCATGCCACAGGAGAGAGGCTCACCAACCCGAAGGACATAGCAGATGCCTTTAGTCAGTATTATGGTTCGCTATATAATCTCCGCCTAGACGATTCAACACCCCAACCAACCCCATCGGACATCCAATCTTTTTTGTCTTCTATTTCTCTCCCGAGCCTAAACCCCTTCCAATTAGCCCATCTGAATGCCCCTATTACTGACCAGGAAATTGTGAAAGTAATCAGATCCTTACCAAAGGGGAAGTCTCCAGGACCGGACGGCTTCTCCTCCGAGTACTATGGAGCCTTTCAGGACACCTTGGCCCCTTATCTTGGCAGGGTGTACCTCCAGGCTCTGACTACGGCCACATTTCCAGCTGAGATGTTAGAGGCCACGGTGGTCACACTGCCAAAACCGGGTAAAGAACCTAATAAACCACAAAATTTCCGACCCATCTCCTTACTAAATGTGGACCTAAAGGTGTACGCTAGAGTCATTGCTAATCGTGTTTCCCGGTATCTCCCTGACCTCATCAAGTCGGATCAGGTGGGGTTTGTGGCCGGCAGACAGGCCACGGACGCCACCAGGCGACTGGTGGGCCTTATCCACCATGTAGCTGCCCGCGGGATCCCCACTGTGCTCCTGTCATTAGACGCCGAAAAGGCATTCGACCGGATTCACTGGGGATACTTGCGCCAGGTTTTGGAGAAATTTGGCTTTAGGGGGGAGATTATCCAGGCCATTATGGCCCTGTACACTGTTCCATCTGCTAGGGTTTTCACAGAGGGTCTGTTCTCTGAGAGTTTCAGCATTACAAACGGCACTCGTCAGGCATGCCCATTATCGCCCCTGATTTTTGCCATGCTCATGGAACCCCTGGCGGAGAGGATGAGAACCCACCCGGGTATCGCAGGTGTTGCCCTGGCTGATTCCCTCCCTCATGTTATCTCACTATTCGCAGATGATGTTATACTGGTCTGCACGAACCCCGAGGAGTCTCTCATGCATGTCAGGAGTGTTCTGGGGGAGTTCCAGTCAGTTTCTTACTATAAAGTTAATGAACTTAAATCCAATCTCCTGGGGATACAAGTGGGACAGGGCATGCAGACACGACTCCAACAGGTAGTACATTATCAGTGGCAAAAGGAATCATTGGACTATTTGGGTATTAAGTTAACTGACTCACCGGAAACCTTATATAAGACCAATTTCTCCCCTATGCTGCACGCCACGTCGCAGGATCTCCTGAGATTGAGAAAATTTTTCCTTTCTTGGTCAGGGAGGAATGCGGCATTTAAAATGCTGGTATTGCCAAAACTCCTGTATGTGTTCAGAGCCCTCCCTATCACAGTTCCGAATGCCTTTTACAAGGCACTGCAAACTGTTATTAGCAATTACTTATGGTTAGATAAGAGGCCTAGGACATCTCATAAGACTCTGACCACACATGTCAGGGTGGGAGGACTGGGTGTCCCCGATCTGAGAGACTACCACATGGCGGCCATATTAGCACAGTCTAAATCCTGGTTCTCGACCGAAAACCTGCCTTTGTGGTGCTCCCTGGAACAGTTCAACACTCCGCAAGTACAATTGATTGACCTAGTGCTGACCACAAATCTAAATAGTAAGAGACCATTGGACCCCCATCCTACTATTTCTGCTACATTATGGGCATGGAAATACTTTTGGGAAGAAGTTTCCAGTTCCTCTGACCTCCATCGTAAGCCCATACCATTGTCCACGCTACAGGCGTTATCACCAGACTTACGGGTGACTCACTGGGCCAAGTATGGCCTGGTGTTACTCTCCGACTTAAAATCCCAATCTGGTTACATCCAATTTTCGGACCTTTGCGCCAAATTCCCCGACTTCCAGTCAGAATACTTGACTTATAAACGTGTCCTACACATCGCTCAAACCTTACCCGAAACATATATCCCTTTCCCTAGGCAAGTTTACGAGTACTGCTTCACTGCACCCTCATCCAAACATGGCATTGGTGTGTTCTACAATGCCATGCAGGAACGCCTGCACTTTACTAAATCGAACTATCAACTGAAATGGGAAAGGGACCTGAACAGGACGTTTACTGACGCACAGTGGCTAAAGGCATTTAGACTGAACTACTCATTGACTAGGTGTGCTAACTTTAGAGGGGGAGCGATGAAAATACACTTGAGATGGTACAGAACCCCATACATTGTAGCAAAGTTCCACAGCTCTTACTCTAATATGTGCTGGCGAGACTGTGGACAGGTTGGGACACTATTCCATACGCTCTGGACATGCATGTCTCTGAGGAGTTATTGGTCTTGGGGGCATAGGCTGGTAGCCGAGGTCACAGGTGTCCTGAATAAACTAAACCCTGAACTGGCGCTGCTGGGTATTGGGCTGGATTGGTTTCCACCTAACTGCAGAATAGTTGTGCAGCATATCTTATATGCTGCAAGACTGGTTGTAGCTTGCCACTGGAAGAGTAATGTATCACCCTCTCTTCGTGAGGTTATTCAACTGGTAGATGAATCTCATGAATACGAAAGCATTCTGTCAAGTTCAAATTTAACGTTCCAAACTTTCAAAGTTAGATGGCAGATGTGGGAGGCCTATAGAGCTTCCTAAGGGAATTATTTCACATTCTAGTGCCTCACCTGTTCCACATAATGTTTTTCTTCCTTTTCTCCTTCTCCTACCCTTTTTTATCTTTTTTTTGTGTTATCAACTGCCTCGCAGAGAATCCTGGACCTGGCCGGCCCTACGTGGCGCATTATGTTCCCAATTGGGGGCTGCGTGGGGTCTGACCGGGCCGGGGGGCTGAGGTGGTCTGCAATTTGTTATGTATATTGAAGAGATTTTACCTGTTCATCAATATGTTGATGCAATATTTTGATACTTTTTCAAATAGAAGTATGTAAATTTGTGGATGTGAGTTCACGTCCAGTGTTGAATGCTGTTATATTCATGCAATTGATGTAATTTCTTTCAATGTTTGTACTTATTCTTTTCTTTGAAAACCCAATAAAAACTATTTAAAAAAAAAAAAAAGAAATAAAATCATTTGAAAATGGCATCAAAAAAGAACTGTCCTACATATGCGCTTTTGGATGAGATGAGCGACTGTGACAGCAACAGCGGCAGCGACACGGAGCTGCTCGCAGAACAGAGTGACAGTGAGTCGTGGGGAGATTTGTCATCTGACTCTGACACCGACACTGATCCCGAAAGTGACGCCGATGATCCTGCACCTGACCTAAGTGATGTGCGCACTTGGTGCCCTTTAGACAGCGATGCGGACCAGGCAGCGCCCCCGAGATTCCTATTCACTGGATCTCCTGGGATGAAGGTTGATGTGGAGAGTGACAACCCTCTGGCGTACCTGAAGTTATTTCTAACTGAGGAGGTAATTCTAAAAATAGTCACTGAAACCAACCACTACTATGAGCAGCAATCCGCTACGCTGCGTGCCAGATTTTCCCGATCCAGAAAATGGGAACCGGTCAGTAAAGAGGACATCTGGAAGTTTCTGGGACTCATCATCCTTGAGGGGGTGGTGGGGAAACCACTCCAGAAATGGTATTGGACCACCAATAAGATGCTGGCCACTCCATTTTTTGGCACAGTGATGTCCGAATATCGGTTTTCACTGATCATGAAAAATTTGCATTTCGCCAACAACGAAGAGTTTGATGAGGCCACGCATCCTGCGCCCAAACTCAAAAAAATCTGGGAGGTGTGCCAAATGATTGTCACCAACTTCCAGCGGACCTATGTGCCAGACAGGGATGTCAGTGTCGACGAAAGTCTGATGGCCTACAAGGGACGCCTGAGCTGGATCCAATTTATTGCATCCAAAAGAGCGCAGTTCGGGATCAAATTTTATATGCTCTGTGAGTCGTCCACAGGATATATATGGAATGCTATAATTTACACCGGGAAAGGTACAAAGTTCAATCCCAATTACAGCGGCTATGGGATGGCCACATCCTCTGTCCTTTCACTGCTGGACCCACTGCTGAACCAGGGATATTGTGTGACAACGGATAACTTTTACACCTCTCCGGAACTTTATGAAGTTTTTCTCCTAAACAAAACAGATGGGTATGGTACTGTTAGGCCAAACCGGCGTGACATGCCATCAATGTTTAGCAGGAAAAAGCTAAAAAAAGGAGAGATGGTTGCCTTTCAAAAGGGTAAAATGATGGCAATGCGGTGGCGAGACAAAAAGGATGTGTGTCTCATGAGCACCGTGCACAGCACCTCCACTGCCATGGTCCCCACAAAACACGGAACAGATTTGCTGAAGCCGCAAGTCGTGATCGACTACAATCACACGATGGGAGGTGTCGACCGAGCCGTTCAGGCAATGACATTTTACCCGGCGATGCGGAAGCAACAAAAAAAATACTACAAAAAGATTTTCAGGCATCTCCTTGAACAGTGCCTTTGGAACGCCTATATCCTTTACAAAGCCAACACTACCATACCCCTTCATTCGGACTTTATCTGGAAGGTGGCTGAGCAGATTTTCGTCAACCACCCAACGCCATCAGTATCTGCTAACAGACCCGGACGAAGCGCTGTTGACGTTGGCAATCCAGAATGCCTGACAGGCCGTCATTTTGTGGACTTTGTACCGCCCACCCCAAAAAAGTTGGCGCCTACCAGGATGTGCGTCGTCTGCTATTCTAAGAAGGATGGCAATGGAAGAAAAGTCCGAAAGGAAACAAGGTACTATTGTCCTGATTGCAACATCGGACTTTGTCTAGTTCCATGCTACTGTTTCACACTCAGGATGTGTATTGAATTTCTTTGACAAATTTCATTATTTTTCATTGCATTATTGAATAAAATTATATTATTGATTAGATTATAATTCATGTGTTTGTGTTTCAAATTTATCACATCTGGGATGTCTACTAGAGTCTTGTTTTGGTAAGTTTTAAGTCAGTAATTACTAAGAATTGTAGGCCTTTAATACATAACGCCAAATTTCCATGAAAAAAATTGTACCGCTTTTGGTACATAATTCCTGACATAATCATACCGCCAGGGAGGTTAAACTGGTGATTTTGGAATAGCAGATTAGAACACAGCAGTGTCTAAACGCTGTATGTCACAGTAAAGTATGAATAAAAAACTGAAAAATAATTATTTTTCCTTTAAATTGGTGATTTTTGAATAGCAGATTAGAACAGCAGTGTCTAAACACTGTATGCCACAGTAAAATATGAAGGAAAAAACGTTTTTTTTTTTTTTTTTAAATCCAGATTAAGCAGACTCATATGCACTGAGCTTGCATTAAATGTCCGCTGCACGCCACCCACCTAACAGACTGATAAAAGTTATTTTTTTCTCCCTCCTCCTCACCGGGCTCAGGTCAGGGCAAAAAGATTGTGCACTGCACCCCCACACAATAAAATCGATGTAGATCGCTGTTTGATTAAAGAAGATTCTTCTGTCCTGTGTCATATTCTTTCCCTGAAAGCCATCTCCAGCCTGCCCCTACAATAATCTCCTATCTCTCCCTCAAATAAGCAGCAGCAGGAACCTGTCTCTACAATAGTTAGAGCAGAATGACGTGCGGTGCTACGTGACTCCAGCTTATATAGAGGCTGAGTCACATGCTGCACTGGCCAATCACAGCCATGCCATTAGTAGGCATGGCTGTGATGGCTTCTAAGGGCACACTAGTTAAACGCTTGTTGATTGGCTGCCCTGCAGCTGTTGAAACCGCGCCATTAAAACCGCGCCAAAACAACCGAACAACGGACTGTATCCCGAATATACAGTAAAATGTTCGGGTCCGTGTCCGGGTACCGAAAACCCAAAAGTCCGGTACGATCCTGAACAATACAGTCCGTGTTCGCTCAACCCTATTAGTGATGTTGGTATTTAATTGTCTTAGATATACTACGTACATGATTCAGTTTTAGAGACTGCCCCCTTCCACTTGAGGCTTTGTGGTCAGTGGTCACATAAGAAAAGTGGGCATATAAACTCTAAATCTATTTTTTAATATGACTGGCATCAAGCTTCACTGCATACATTTTTCTTAAAGTGTATGGTAGCCTGATTTCTAATTCTTGGGCTCTAGTTTTCTTTAACCCCCATGCTGCACATATTAAAGAGGTTGTAAACCCTCTCTTGGAAGTTGTACCTATAGGTAAGCTTTTCATAAGGCTTACCTATAGGTACTGTAAATATCTCCTAAACATGCACCGTTTAGAAGATATTTACTTTTAATGCAGCCGATTACGTCACCGGCGCATGCACTCTGAAGGAACGGCCAACCGTGCCGTTCCTTCAGAGCCCTGTGCCGTGAACGACGGCTCCCCTGCGAATGCGTGGGAGTGATGTAATCGCCGGAGGACACGAACCAGGAAGCAAGACGGCCGAACATCTCGGCTGTCCTGTCGCTGTGCGGGCGGCACTGTTGGGGCTTCGTTCTAAGGTAAGTATTTCATAATAAGCTAGTATGCGATGCATACTAGCTCATTATGCCTTTGTCTTACAGGTTTTTTTTAACTCATTTTTTGTGCAGAGTTTACTTCCTCTTTAATATTGTTTATTTATGTATTAGCAACAAGATAAAGTTAAAAAGTGTAACGCAACCTCTATTACATAACACCAGAAATCAAGCAAATTAAATATCCCAATAAGAAGTCTAAGAAAGATGATTCTTGAATGTGCTTCCATCCACCAGTACTATCCACATGCTTATAAATATTCAATGTAAGAATTACCCATGATCCGCATGCAATCACAACTCGTGCTTAGTATATGCTCACCTCCAGACAAGACCCTGATTATTATCAAGGGGACGCCCTTTTGCCCCCTTTTAGGCCACTGATCAGATGACTACCAGATACAATAATTGTCTGCTCCACTCTCTTCTGATGTGAATCACTCATGCAAGAAATTTTAAGCTAATAGTGTTCTCTATACATTTAAGGATATTTATTTATAATAAAAGTAGATAAAACACTTAGTGCCCGTTCACATACGAGTGACGCTACTTCGCACCGCGACCTCGGAGGTCGCGGTGCGAGCAGCGCGCCGCGACCTCGGAGCGGCCGCCACGGACTTCATAACATTGAAGTCTATGGCGGTCGCCTCCTGGTCGCCCCAAAGAAGCTCCGGACCCTTTTTCTAAGTCGGAGCGACTTGTGTCGCTCCTATTAGAACGGGTCCACAGCTTCCCTATGGGAGGCGACCTACGGCGACCTGTGAGGCGACCAGGTCGCCTCACAGGTCGCCTTAGTGTGAACAGGGACTTACAAGCATGTTTACACACAGTGTTATGTATAACGCATGACACAATGTGGCAGCTCTCTTCTCACCACAGACTCTGAGAGGATTTAGGATCACGCGGATAGTACTGGTGGATGGAAGCACATTCAAGATTTAATAGAAGTTGCGCTACACTTTTTGACTATGTATTCTTTTTAAGGGGTGGAGTGAAACCACTTAACGGTGTGAGCAGTAATCTGTTGTTGTTTTTTATATTTCACTATTTGCACTGTATATAAGTTTGTTTGTGGGGGGGTGACTGCACTGATTGCTATTTTGTGTTTATTATTGGCAACAGTGTGCAGTAAACCTGCGTGTACCTGCCAGTTCCCCTCATAAGTAACTCCATCTGGTTTGTTTATGACCATGTTGCTGAAACTCCAATTGGTCCCACCACCTGTCCAGCCTAACTTGGGTTAAAGAGCAGCCTATTAACACGTCCCCTGCTCAGCTTGAGTGGTAAAGTGGCCCAAGTGTAATAGTTTTCAACTGTACCCCAGCCCACTGACATGCCCTCCATCCTGCTTCAGGGATAATGCGGCCATGAGTGAGCCTAAAACCTCAACTCTTGAAGTCTCAAGTTACAATGCAGTATTGAAGTCACATGACCACAACAAAAAACACAAAGAAATATTAGACATGGCCTTACTTTAAAGCTAAAGTTTATTTTGGAAAAAAAACAGCTTTAGTCAACTGCAATGTCTGAAGTCCCACATTGTGCAGGCAGCTGGATCCTGGATAAAGTTTCACTGCAGGGATGCATTGTGCTCTTTTAGCCTCTGATCTTCTGGCACTGCAGTGGTTACCAGCATTGGGTCCTCAGACAGAACAGTAATACAGATGCAGGGGACACGTCCACTCCTTCATCCTTCTCCTCTATTGAGAAATATTATTTTATTGAATACACTGTTTGTAACAGTTCATGGTTTGTGAATAGTGAAGGGAATCCTGTGACCGATCAGATTTACCCCCATTCATAGATCATAGTTTAGGCCAGTGTTTCTCAACTCCGGTCCTCAGGGCACACTAACAGGCCAGGTTTGCAAGAAAACTGAAATACATCACAGGTGATATTATTTGCTGCTCAGTGATTGCAGTATTCTAGTCTGCATCTCCCCTCCCCTTCATCTTAAAATCTGGCCTGTTATGCCTCGCACACACGCAATGATTATCGGCCGGCTTTTTTCCAGTGTTGTTGTGTTGGTTGAAATGTGCTCTAGACTGCACACAAATTTTCTCGGCCAACAAAAACCAACTTCAGAAGTGATGTCATGTGCTGGTTTACTTTCTGTGTGTTTTTTCTTCTCTGAGCATGCCCAGTCTTGCTCATCTGATTTTTGTCTGCCAAAATCTGTACTAACTGATGGAAAATCGTCCGTTCTGTTGACGGCCAACAAAAATTTTATAGCCTGCACAACAGATTTTGTTTGGCTGAAAAGTGTCGGAAAGCATGATACTAACAAGCCAAAAATCGGCCGATCAGACGTTGGCCGAAAATTCACGGCCAACTATCGATGCGTGTGTACGAGGCTTTAGTGTGCCCTGAGGACCGGAGTTGAGAAACACTGGTTTAGGCAGTGTCAGGAACGAGGGTGGTGTCCCCATCAGACCATCTATACTGATGCTCTGCCTGAAGATTGGAAGTTGTTAACCATTACAGTGCTGGACGTTCTGAGACAAAAAGAGAACAGGCATCCTTGCAGTGAAGATTTCTCCAGGGTCTAGCTGCCTGCACAACATTGGACATTACAGGTGACTAAAGTTGAGGGGATTGTTTTTGTGAAACTGTTGAAAAGTTTCTTACCTGACGATTCTGCTAGTAGCAGCCACTGCTTCTCAGTTAGCAGCAGCGTTTTCAGCCTGCTCTATCCACTTCTTCAGATAGCCAATGGGCTGCTTATCTGCTAGACCTAAAAGGCAGCCCAACAGTCAACTAAAGGAGTGCATACAGCAAGCTGACAAAGCTACTTATTATTGTGAGGCAGTGGCTTAATGTTGTTAGGCTTTAACAAAAAGCTGTGTCATACTCTCATCCAGAAAACTACCCTAGATCAAAAATGGCACATTGTAAAAAATGATGCCGGTCATTCCTTTATAGAGTAACACCACTTTTGTTGAGATAAAAACCTTTCCCCCTATTTGATCAATGTACATTGCAAGGATTTGATCAAACGTTGTTGCAGATTCCTACCTTTTGGTAGTCTAAAGAAAGAGCTGTTTGTTTGTCTATGTCCATGTGAAAAGTTAATTTGTATTGGAGAGGAGAGGTTTCATCAGCTGCTGCACCTGCAAGGTTCTAATGAGGAAAATTGCAGGGTCTCTATACCTTTAGACATGATTTCCTTTTGGGAGTATCTCACCAAAAATAAAAATTTTTGTTGAAAGGGATGCCAAAAATCGGATTTGTATTTTGGTGCAGACTTTTGTGAAAATCAGTGAGCCAATCACACCAACAGGAAATTATGTTTCTGGGGGGGGAGGCTTTTGTACACATGCACATACACTGTACAGTGTACACGTGTACAGAACACCTCCAGGTGGCCATATTGCATTGCATTTTACAGTAAATTACAGCTCTACAGATTTATTAATAAAGGTAATTTTCAATAACATTCAATTAGAATATGATTTGTGTCCCAAATGTATACGTTTTTTTCTTTTTTTATTTACTATTTTTTTCCCCATGAAAGTGGAGTTACTCTTTAAAGTGATATCTCTATTTGTAGGAGTGATTCTAGGATTAGCCTTTACAATTAGTTTACTGTTGAATCAAATACATGTAACTTACCTAGTAAAGTTACTTTCTTTCAAGTAAGTAAATAAATTACCGATATATATTAACCAGTTAATTGCTAAAAAATAAAACAGTTGTACATTTTCAGCAATGATGACTCTAAAGGAGGTGTCAAAACAAACACATTCAGTATTCATGGTTGAAAGGAAAAACAGGTTTTGATGTAGCAAGATGCTTTAAAATATACCACTAAATAATACATTAGGAGTCTATATATAAATACACATCCATCTCCTATTCATTAACTGGATACATCAAACATTTCTGTTTGCAGCAGTTGACATGTTGTATCTTTCATATCAAAGTACAGAGGAACATGATAATCCTCAGTATGTGTGACAACTGCCATGTTGTGCAAAAACAAAGAAAAGTGTACATTAAACCTTGATTTGGCCACTTTACACAAATTATAAAAGGCCAGGTAAAATACATCGTAAAGCCCGATTCAAGGATATTAGCAACTTCCCTTCAAACTAACCACTGGCATGGGAAAATAAAATAACCAATTGCCAGTTTTACTTACTAGAAGCCACAGTTACATGTTGATCCTTTTCCCTTTGATTTACTTCCTTGGGTCCTTCTTCAGATTTCCACATAATTACCTCTTTGATGTGGACATCTCTGATTGGTGAAGATGACACTTCCAGTAGCCTGGTTCTCTCTCATAGGCTGCAGAGGCAGGACAAGAAAAATGCCTGGTCCCCATTACAGGTTATTAACCCCTTACTGACACAATTTTGCAACTTGTTAGTAAATCTGTACATAGCAACACAAGTACTTTGTGTATCTAGGTGAATTATAACTTGTTTTTTTAGGACAAATTGGGCTTTCTTTTGACGGTAAATGGTAATGTATATCTCCTGATTTATTTTTTTTTTTATCAAAGGAAAACTGACCCAACATAGCAAAAAATATACAGCAAAATGTTTTTATTACTTTTTCTACTATTACCATAATATACCACCAAAGAATAACCCCAAATTAATTTTCTTGCTCCTGACAATTGCAGTGATACCACATTTGTGTATGTTATGTACCTGTATTGCACATTTTGCTTTTTTTTATTCTACCTAGAACACACTGGCACTAACTGACACTGGCATTATTTAAAAAACTTTGACAAAAAGAAAGGAGTGCCTGGTGTCCAGAGAAATGTGGTTTCTAAAATGTGGTTTATGGATCTTTATTTAAATTTAGAAGCATGAACATCAAACCAACGCATTTATGGGGAATAAACTCCCTCTTCTGCAAAACAAAGAATGGATAAAATAATAATATTAGTATTTTCTCATGATTATTTATTTTTATTGTTTATTCTTATTTATATATATATATATACATATATAAATATATATGTATATTATATATATATATGTACTGTGTATATATATATATATATATATATATATATATATATATATATATATATATATATATATATATATATATATATTATATTGCTATATGTATCATGAATTTGTTTTGTTAGCTAGTTCTGAAGAAGGGGGAGTCTATTTCCCTGAAACCCATTGGAATGGAAGTGGAAGCAGGAACCTGTCAAAATTGGGTACCTGCCCACCCCTCCCACTCCTCAAAAGTGCCAATTGTGCAAGAGAGGTGGAGGATGAGTCATTAAAGGTGGAACTTACCCTTTTTGGTGGAGTTCCACTTAAAAGATGCACAGAAAAGGCAGCAGCCTAATCCCTGAGAGAGCCCATTGCCACCATCCATCACTGGGAAATATCCACCAGTAGACATTCCTTCCTTTTTGCCCACACAAATACCCACTCAGGACCAGTGACCAATCCTGTCAATTCAGCATGGTCTCCAACACAAGCTAGATGAATTTAAAAAAATGCTTTTTAACCACTTTAGCCCCGGAGGATTTGCCTGCTTAATGACCAGGCCACTTTTTTCAAGTTGGCACTGTGCAAATTTAACTGACAATTGCGCGGTCATGCAATGCTGTACCCAAACAAAATTTACGTTCTTTTTTTCCCACAAACAGAGATTTATTCTGGTGGTATTTGATCACCTCTGCGCTTTTTATTTTTTGCAATATTAAAGCGGAGTTTCGGCCACCATAAAGATTTCAATGAAAATACCCCCGGGACAGTCAGAGCTAGTACATTCCACAATGGATAGCCTCTGATCTGTCCCGGCTCACACTTACCTTTTAGAAGAAATACTTACTTTGAAAATTTATTCTCCAGCGCTGCCATCTCAGGTGTGGGCAGCTTGAAGCCAGTGCAATCCTCTTCTGCGTCCTCTTCCATCCTCTTCGGTCCCACGATGCACTGCGCCGGCCCCGCCGTCACTTCCGGGGCTGCAGCGTCATCCCTGCACAGCTTCTGGGCATGCCCAGAAGCTGTTTAGCAAGGTATGACGCGCCTGCACCGGAACTAACTTCGGGGCCGGTGCAGGCGCATTGATTCCTAGGAGCGATGACGTTCAGCTCCCAGGAATCATTGCAAAGCGGAAGGGACGGCGCGGGCCGCGGCCGCCGAGGGAGGACGTGGAAGAAAGGTGAGTATATTTTTCTGCAATTAAAAGGTAAGTAAAAAAAAAAAAAAATCGTAACTATCCATTTCTGTTTCAGGTGACCATAAACAAGCGGATGGCCCAAAATCGACTATGTTGATTTTGTGGCCGGAACTCCGCTTTAATAAAAAAAGAGCGAACATTTTGCAGTAACAGCAATTTGAGCAGTCCGGTAGTGGTTAAAAAAATCCTACCAAAAATATACTGTGCCCGACCTTTGACACAGACACAGACATTGACCTCTAATGCTTGCCTTGACCCTAACACTAACCCTGGCCCTGACCTAGTGTGGATCTAACCTCGATCAAGCTTTTTTTTCTTTAAAATAATTTTTTTAACACACTATTTTGTGATTTATATCTTCATCTCTTTCAAGAAGAGAAAGATAAAATGTATCTTCCTTTCCATTTAGAAGAGGAAGTGAATACAGAGGGGGGCTGCAAATGACTGGTCACTGTGCTAGCAAATCAGAGGCTATCACAGCCATCAGTTTATCCAGAACTGGGATTTCCAAGTCTCTATGATTAGTATGAAACTGGGGGCTCTCATTGTCAGCCAGGTCTTCAAACTAGGAGCAGACTGTGTGGTGCTCTCTGAGAATAAAGAGAGGTACGCATATATGGGGTCCCACAGAAAAAAAGCCCAATTCAGTGAGACTGCATATATATGTACGTTCAATGGGAATGGGTTAACATGGGCCATATAAGAAACGTTGACTTTGATCCATTGCATTGCAGGATGGCCAAAGAAAATGTATTTGCAAGACTGAGTAAGGTAACTGATTCCTAATGCACTGTTGGACGTTCATTAGTTCTTGGAGTCAGGCTTTAAATAAGAAATCTAACCAAAAACCAGGTTAACTAATGTTTAAAATCTTTGTGATGTAGGAGTGCTGAACCTTATGTGCATGTATTTGGATGGGAGAGGTGGTTTATGGTCCTAGAGGCTGCCAGCCACTGTGGGGGTATTGCTGGACCACCAGAGGGGATTGTTGAAGTTTTGAAAGGATGGGAGAACCACACCAGCTTGTACAAGCTTCTAAAAGATTTTTATTTTTGAACACCCAACGCATTTCAGGGACTCAGCACCCCTCCTTCTTCAAAGCCACCTACTCAGTTTCCTGCCCTCACTGCTTCTGGTGATGTTGTAAGCTTAAAATATGGGTTAGCTTTCAATGGGGTCTCCTATGATATGGGAAGGCCTCACCAGTATTTCTATAATGGGGCACATGGACTTATAATGTATTTCGCAGCTATTTTGCACTTTTATGTTACCAATTTAGATGTTTCTAGGGACACTTCTGCTACATGTGTGTTACCTTTAGCCCTTAACGTTTGTACATTTGTTTATTAAAACCTAATAAAAGTCTTTGAAAGAAAATATCGGTAAGCTACTTATATGATTCTGAGATTCCAGCAGGGGACCTCAGAATTGAAATGATCACAATTTTAAAAAGAAAATCACAGAATAGTCAAAATCAATGATGTTCAATATCATTGTTACAATTATTGGAGAACCATCTATAAGAAGCATTATGTTGGGACATAACATTGTTGGTAAAGTGTAATGTATATGTAAATTTGCATACATTTATATGTAGGGTTCCTCTGGGTTTTACATGTGCAATATTTATGATGTCATCACATGCCTTACCAAGACTGGAACGCAATACTCAGCTCAAGACCTGCAGAAGCCCACATTTATCCCCCTGCTCTGCACTTGTATCACGGTATGGAACACAAGTACAAATAAAAAGAAAACACATATGGATAGTAGATATGTCTTCTTAACTTGTGAAACACAAAATTATATACGGTATTAACTACACACAGATGCATATTTTTTCGCGTATAAAAAACAAAAAACAAGTTTATATAGGGATGCAGTGCCTGATTACATTTTCTCCTGCATGCAGCCAGATTGCACTGTTGTACCAGCAGGGAAATGAATGTCTCAGACATACAGAGAGATAGAGACAGCAGGTTAATTCAGTTTGAGAGACACCGGAACATTGTCACCTAGCTATATCTGCAAAAGAGGCAGCTGTCCATTATCCTGTATAAATGTTAATGTTTCATTTACTGCAGTTAGTTTTGAGGTAGACTTAATCACAGCTAGCAGCAGGTATCTGGCAGAAGTTCCAACAATTCATTCACCATGCATATCTGGCCATCAGCAATACACTAAAATATGTACAGTATATATTTACTTTTTTAGGTTCTATATTGCAAGAGGTGGGATGGAAATGTGAGCGGAAAAAAGTAAATTCAGCTTTACATTTAGAGTAAAAAAAAAATCAGCAAATAAAATACCACTGAAGCCAATCATATTCCATCTTGGTCACACAATATGAAGTTGATATCTGATTGGCTGCTATGGGTAATACACAGATTGGTTCCTCTCTATCTCCTTCTCTCTTTGTATTTAAACGTGGAGTATTTTAACTTGGAATATGGAAGTCTTTTTGTGTTGAATTTGATGTTCAGAGGTATATAAAATTGGTTGCCTGGCCCAAGAAAATAAAACGTGTTTACAAGTGAGTAAACATTTGTATTTAAATATTAGAAAAGAAGGGCTTTTTAATTGAATTTTATATGAAGAGGCTTAGAAAAGTACAGCTTAAAGTGGAACTTTAGTCAGAAAATTAAGTCCTGCTGAACCATTTCAGGATGGTCCCTTTTGCAGGTATAGCCGAATTGCTGACAGCCTTAAAGCAGAATTAACCCCGCCTATCCTTTAGCACCCAAGGAATCTGCTTCTGTTTGATCTGCAACTACCTTTGTGCTGTACATGTGATCAGTTATGACACCAAAAATTTGATGGTTTGACAGTTTGGTGGAGGACACAAGCAAATGTGGCAGTTAGCTATCCCGGCATTCTTGCAGTGTAACTGTTTTTTGAAACTGTTAGATCTATGGGTTTTGTTCCACTTTATGATTTACTGCAGCTCAGAGGCTCTGGGCTTCAGCAAAATGGCAGCATCTAGCAAGAAGAAACAGAAACAATGCTGGGGCTAATTTACAGCACACACTAATTTTGGTAGTATAATCATTAATGTGGAATGTATGTTCCTTGCTAAAGAATTTTTATCAAGTTGTTTTGGCTTAAATTCCCCTTTAAAGTGGAGCTATAATTTAAAAGGTCCATCCAAAATGCCCTGTCTATCCCATTCTGTCTTTGTTTAAACTGCTGATCTACAATGATATGGTGGTCAGACATACAAATAGAATCCTAAGTTTAGGCCAAGGGATCTCTGTCATAGGTGTGGATCCACCAGTTAAGAACTCTGCTTGAACTCTAGTTCTTAACTTCAGCCAGAATCACATGACCAACACCTAGGCTATCTCTGAGCAACCGTTTTTGCTATGATGGTGGGTATTTCTTTCTTTTTTTTTTTTTACTAATTATTATGGCACTGAACTCATCCAAACTAATGGGGGTGCTTCCTTGATTCAATATGCCAAAATCTAACCAACATAACATTATTTTTTATATTTTTGCTTAATGATTAATTGCAGCTTGGGATAAAAAATCAAAAATAGTTTTGTTCCTTTTTTTTTCTTTTTCTTTTTTTTTAACAAAGACAAAAGTGTGTGTAATCAAGTACAACAATGGAAAAAATACACTGAATACAAGTGAACATGAGAAGGTTGCACGTATAACAACAATCATGATATACTTCTAAGAGTGTAATGGGAGATACATTCGAGGCAAGGAACAGTAACAAAGGTTGCAAAAAACTTGTGCATAATTGTTCCTTGTTCCTTTTTTATATCTTATTGATATAATATTCAAAGCCCTAATCATCATTGTTATACAACACATGCCTTTAATGAAATGCAAGGAAGTATGTTCAAACACAAATGTGCTTATGATAGAAGTGAGATAAAAATGAATATTATCAAGTACTATATAAGCATGAATCTAGCCTACCACTAACCTATTATTTTTGGTACCTAAATCTCTCACTGGCTCTCCCAACAAAGGACCAATTTACTGTGAACTAGATGGCTTATTATAAATGTGAAGCTTTACAATGAAATCAACAAACTAAATAGGTTTAATTTTTGAGAAACATCTTATATAGTCCATTTATTGCCAGCAATGTTAATGTACCCCCCCCCCCCCCCTCCTCCCTCAACCAGAGATCTTGCCTGTTGTATTCAGAAAGATAATTATAATTCCCCAATAATTTTACAGATAAACAATGAAAAATACATAATGCTTAATGAGATGGGAATGATGAATATAATAGCTAATGGAGTGAATCAGATTTTTTCAATATTTAAATCAATGCCATTAAATAAACATCAACAGGGAAGGTAAAATTGTAACATAATAACATTTATTTTTCTAGAAGTTATGTTTTAGCTAGCTAAAATATAAACTATATATGGCGCAAATGTGGATACCTATTCAAATCAATAAGTTCAGGTTTTTCCAGTAAAGGACAGTTGTGCACTTCCAATCCTGTACAGAAATGGACACAGGGAGTTGATTTACTAAAACTGGAGAGTAATAAATCTGCTGCAGTTCTGCATAGAAAACAATCAGCTTACAAGTGTTTATTTGTCAAAGCTTAATTGAACAAGGTTCAATTAAGGAACTAGGCTAAAATTCTTTCTCAAATATTTTTCCCAAATTCTTACGATGTCTAGGAATCCCTCATGGCCTTACAACTCTCACGAGACTGGGAAAATCTTCAATACTAAAATCACAAAAAAGAGAGAGCATACCAGCCTAGTGCAACATTTTCAAACACCAATTCAATATAAAACAGTTATTAAAATACTCACAAAATGAATACAAATACAGGCATATCATTTAACCCAAATTGGGGGTCTGTTCATATCTCCAGAGTCTGGATGTTTGATCAAAAGACCTCTTTAGCACCTGCAACAGGATACAGTAAGTGCAAGTCCTCCAATGCCTTGCGACAAACAAGTCCTCTTCCTCAGAGCTCAAAAAATGTTTATATTAAATAGGTGACTGATGGTGTTGCACTAGGTTTGGGTGTACTCTCTTTTTTTTAACTCCCAATCTTTTGGCAAATTTATGGAAAGCTGTTCTTGTCCAGCATGGCTGTGCTCCTTTACACAAAGCCAGCTTCACATTGACATGGTTTGATGAGTTTGAAGTGGAGGAATTTAGGTGACCTGCTCAGATCACTGAGCTCAAGCCATATGAACAGCTTTATAAATTGAAATGCTGATTGTGAGCTAAGTATTTTCATCCAACATCAGTACTTGACCTTGCTCTTTTGGCTGAATTTACACAAATTCCCACAAAAACACTCCAAAATCCTTTGGAAAGCCTTCCCAGTATGAAGAAGGGTGTTATTCATCAAAGAGAGGGTAAGGAACTCCTTAATTTTGCCCATGGTTTTGGAATGAGATATCCAGCAAGCCTATATAGGTATCATGGTCAGGTGTCCACGAACATTTGGTCAAATAGTGTATAATAATTATTTATTTACTAAATCTATATAAAGTCTTGAATCTTGATGAGGATTTCACAATCACTAGATTGTTGAGAAGTTCCGTGCTGCATGTGATATGGGACACTTCAAATACTGAAACTGGAAGTTGCATAAAAAACAATCTTCTTTTAGCCCTCGTTCACATTGAATGTGGCTTTGAAAGAGTGCAACTTCATCTGATATCACACAGTTTCAAAGCTGCTTGTAATTGCGACTTCAAGTGCGACTTTTAAGACATCTGTGTAGCTTCATGCACAGATGTCTATGCAAGTGACACCTGAAACCACCAAAAGTAGCAGGAACTACTTACTTTTACAAATCAATCAAAGTTGGCTTCGCACTGATTTAAACATGGCCATTGCTGACAATAGGGTGCAATTTGTCATGCAATTTTACCTGTCAAATCCCATTACAAGTCACTCCAATGTGAATGAAGGCTAAAACAACAAACTGTGTTGGTCAGTGATATGCATAATGCTTTTCCTGAATTTACTTTTAAGGGATAGGATATACATTGTTTAGCTATAGATCAAATTACATGAACTATTATTTAGGCTATGTATTTATTATTATTCATTTATTTTTCTAAAAAAGAATGAATGTTATCAATCTCTCTGTTTGAGGCACTGTTCTAGGTTTGGTTTTACTAAATGTGTGTGTACAGTATTCACTGTAGAAATTAAGTGTGCTTGCTTACATTGCTTACCATGCCAGCCAAGAGCTGATTATTGACATTTATCTTTAAATTAAGAGTAAACCCAGTTTTCAGGGGTGTCTTTTGTTTTTGGATCTTTCTGTCTTCTCAGAATCATCTTTCAACTCAAGATACGAGGTTGAAGGATCTCCTTCTTCACCAAAGTCCTTCTACTAAAGGACCCCATGCCATGGTAAATTTGATAGTAGAGGAAAAAAGGAAGCCTTTTTGAATTGGTTTTCCATAAATTCATACATAGTCACAGACTTCTAGTGCTTCTTATTCTTTTAAAATCTATTTTAAAGTCTGAATTAGTAAAACTCCTCCCACTGAACTCTCAAGCACTAAGGGTCCATTCACACTATCAGTTGAATTAAAGCATATATTTTCATGCACTTAGGCTAGTTGCATTAAGGTAGATAATTCAGGCTAAATGGATTATCAACAAACCGTGGCAAATTGGTGTCACCGCCACCAATAGGAGATATCCACATTATGTGGAAACCTGAAGAGCATTTATTTAGAGGGGGTGTGAGGTAGGGGTGGGGAAGGATTGCCAATATCCTGGAGTTGGGATTTAACGTTATTTTAACATGTTTTGTGCATGTATCATGCATTAAAACCATTAACGTGAACATTTGAAATGTCCATTATTGAACTTGAAAGATCCCTAGTGTATTAAGATTTGTACCTATGCCTTGAGTCTATTGCTACAGGGTGGGGGAGATTTGGGGGCGAGCCTACAAGGGTGGACCAGGGTTCTGGACACAGGCAGTTCCCATTGGGGTGTCTGGGACTTTGGTCCTCCATAAGAGGACCGCTTGGGGTCCTCATTGTATATATTGAATGCTCAAAGGACTCGGTGCGCTCCCTATCCTTACCCCCCTGGACCCCCTTCTTTCCTTCCTACTTCCATTGATTCCTGTAAGGTGAAAGAAAAACACCTCTATTCTATCCCAAAGGTATCCGTGCCTATAAACACCACTATTGTTCATTGTAACTGCCTTTTATTATTCATTTAAAGCTCAAGCATTATGCAGTTATTGTTACTCACATGCATTAAGTTTTGTACTATTTCTTTCTCACAAATGTAATCTTGCAAGATTTTGTCATGTTTAAAACCTCAATAAAAATGATTTAAAAAAAAAAAATAATAATAATTGTACCTATGCATCTATGCCTCTGATATTGCAATAAGGGGATATTATTATGACCATGTCAAACATTTTTTGCTTCCATAACAAAGTCTGTTTTGGTAAATGGATGGTGTACGACAAAGCCCTCAGCCAATCAAAAGATTTCTGCAATGTTGTCAGCTAATCACACTGAGAAAATGGTGGAAAATTACATGGATATACTTTGGATGATTTTGTTCTTCCATTACTATTGCTTGGATATTGTTTTCGGCAGAACATAATAGATTAATGCAAGGTGCATAAAACAGTCCTTTATAAATGTCTTATGTCTAGTTCCTAAATTGCACCCCAGAACCTAGCCCAAAGTGCGAACCCCAGTGCAGCATAAAAATATTAGTAGCTAAGAACAGCTGCTGTGACTGTGAAGGGAGCTGACAGAAATAAACTCCTGCTGTAGGGTTCTTTTACACTGATTTGTTTTTCTTCCATTTTTGCCTTACCAGAAGTAGAAGAAAAATGCATGACCTGTAACCACTTTAGCCCCGGAGGATTTGGCTGCTCAATGACAAGGCCCTATTTTGCGATTCGGCACTGCGTGATTTTAACAGACAATTGCGCGGTCGTGCAACGCTGTACCCGAATAAAATTGACGTCCTTTTTTTCCCCACAAACAGAGCTTTCTTTTGGTGGTATTTGATCACCTGTGCGATTTTTTATTTTTTGCTCTATAAAAAGAAAAAGAGCATCAATTTTGAAAAAAATAACAATATTTTTCACATTTTTTTATATGAAATTCTCCTAAAAAAATGTAAAAATCATAATGTTTTAACATTTTAGGCCAATTTGTTTTCTGCTACATATTTTTGGTAAAAAAAATTGCAATAAGCGTATTTTGATTGGTTTGCGCAAAAGTTATTGCATTTACTAACTACGGGAAAGATTTATGTCATTTTTATTGTTTTTTTTTTAACTAGTAATGGGGGCGATCTGTGATTTTCTTTGCAGGACTTCAGACATTGGGGTGGACAGATCGGACCCCTTACTGACATTTTTGGCACTTTTGGGGGTACCAGTGACATTACTACAGTAATCAGTGCTATAAATATGCACTGTTACTGTAAAAATTACACTGGCAGAGAAGGGGTTAACTTTATTGATGGTGATAAAGGGGTTAAGTGTGTCCCTAGGGGCGTGATTCTAACTGTTAGGGGCGTGGCTTTTGAGATCATCACAGAAACATGCGATCCTATATAGCATGTAGGGTACGTCGCTTTGCCCAGCATCAGCAGAGTGCCACAGTATATGTACGGTGGGGGGGGGGGGGCGCAAGTGGTTAAATACTATGGAACTCTTCACACCAGTCAGCTAGGGGTCAGTTTCATTTTTAAAAGTCCCGCATGCTTGTTTGGTGCAGTAAAAAATAAATAAATGCACAAAAAATGCACATCCCCTTTTAAATGTAGAAAAACATCAAAAACATGCCAAAAGGCATTAAAAACCTTCAGTTGCATTTTTGGTGCATTTTGTGAGTTACGTGTCCTTTATTCACAGGTGTAAAACACACCAGAAACATGGTAAAACACATTTGCATTTTTACTCTGTTTTTATAAAAGAGCAGAGTAGAAGCAACTTAAACCGAGGGACATTGGGTTTTATTTACAAAAGGTAAGTGCACTTGGAAGTGCAGTCGCTGTAGATCTGAGGGGGATATGCAAGGAAAATAAAAACAGCATTTTTGCTTGCACATGATTGGATAATAGAAGTTAGTAGAGCTTCCCCTCATTTCAGATCTTCCCCTTAGATCTACAGCGACTGCACTTCCAAGTGCACTTCCATGTGCATTTGCAGTGCACGTCCGAGACTTGGGGCACAATATTAGATTTCCACTTCTGAGCCACCAGGCTGCGAGCAGCCAATAGAATGTGGGTAACTATGGTGCTGCTATCGGAAGGGAACCTCTCGACCCCCACATTCAAGATCGCCAATGCTGGAGAGGGCAGGGTAGGGAGCCCAGAGATATCCGATATCATGGAGAAGAGTGCATTCCATATATTAGTAAGGTGTCGGCAAGACGTGTAGGAGGTGGGCCACCTCGCCACATCCCCTCCAGCATAATGGCGAATGGTCAGGAATAAATTTGGACAATCTATAGGGAGTAAGGTACCAACGCAAATTGATCTTCTGGGACAATTCCCAGTGATTGGTGCAGGAGGAGGACTGTTTGATGGAGCGGAAGGCTATTTTCCACTGGGCAGTTGTAAACAATTCCCCTAGATCCGCCTCCCATTTTGTGAAAGGAGTGCAGTGCACGTCTAGTGCACAGTGGATTTGCCTTTAGTAAATAAACCCCATAGTCTTTATTCTCCTCCTCATTCCATCGAGATTCCCAGTTGGTGCTATGGTGCATTTAAGGAAAAAAACAAATGTAACATATTTATACAACAATGTTTTTATGCACCATGCATGGACAAATTATGCTTTGCAGAAATCTACATTTTAGCTTTGAGATGCAGAGATGGTTACAACCCTTTAAGCTTTTTCTTGCATAGTACTTTGTTATATTGCTAGCAAAGTGGTAATTTGTTAATGATATCCCTCATAATGAGCCAACATAGACTTTACATTAATTTATTGCTTACTGGGAATATCTTATTTTTCATGGGATTGGTTCAGTTATCATCTTAATTATCATTCGAATGGCATGAACTTATTTTTGGTATACTTATGATTTATTTGTTGCACTGGTAATTAATCATATTCAACCTCACATAAAGATAGAATACTTGCAGACTACATATTTTAAGGTTGCAGTAATTATTATTATTATTAATATCATCATCATCATTCTTATTATTATTGATCTACATTCCATGTATTTACACAGTCATTACTTCCTAATAATTATTTTATCTAGTTATGCATCTAATCATGCACTCTATTTGGTTATGTTACACTACAGTTTAGGTCTCTTCCTTACGTATATTTGTAATACTCTATTTGGAGGAACCTGGATTTCTGAAAGGACATGCTTACACTCACCTTCCCTTTATTCCCCTGCTTAACCAGGGAATAAAAGCAACACATTTCAGCATTTTAGGTATGCGGGGAAGGTATTCATTCTCATTCCCCCGATGTAGCAGTGCAAGGTCTCCTGATAGCATGCTAGAGCACCCAAAACTGTCACATAGGTAGGGGAGTTCATAGCTCTGAATGAGTAATGACACAAATCTATAACAAACTAGTATCCAATAAAAGTAACAACCAACACATTTAATTTTTCTGAAGCCATAACATTTTTTTATTTCTTTTTGACAGTGTAAGAAATGGTGTAAACCTTTGTCATATATGTGTGTCCTATTGAGGTACAGCAGGAAGTGAGAAGAAATCTTATCTAGGGCAGATGTAACTAGAACAGGCACAGGTGCATCCAAGCTACTACCTCCTGTGTAAAGCCTGGTCAGCTTCAAGAACACAGCACTCAGCCTGGGAAGTATCTGCAAACCTCCATGTGCAATCCGTTCAAAAAAGAGATAAAGGCTGGTGCCATGGAAGTCAGCTAAAATGTTGTTTTATTAATGCAGATGAACAACAGTCAAATAAGCCAATGCGTTTTGGCCATCAGGCCTTAATTAAGGCTGGAACAAGTGTGATCATTTGAAGAGTTCCTCTCTATTCCTGTTCCAGTGAAAATTCAGAATTTTAGATTGTCTATCACTTTTAGCCTTGTTGACAAATATTACCCATACAAACAGAGAACAATAAAAACCTCTCAGGGGTTCAAACGTTTCCTTTTTACATACACTTTAGCTAAATAAGAAATCACTTTACCCATGGGACTGTAGACAGAACCCATCAGAAGAAAAAACATATATCTAATATATAAATAAGAAACATAAATAAAAGAGACCAGATTTAGAATATGGATTGAAAATTGGCCACGGCCCTTTATTGATATAACCATTAAAATTTGTATATATATATTATACACAAACCTATATATATTTTATAACATATATAATATTAATAAACTATATTTATATTAACTCAGCATTGATTGCTCAAGTTAATTTACATAAAATACAATATCCACAACCACAATATATAACTCAGTTATAACCACTCAAGTTGACATCAAAGTATCAAGTACAAAGACATCCAAAAAAGGACCGTGACATAGGGTAAACATAGGGGTGGGGAGGGCGGGACAACTTTCCTCTTCTGTCCCCGCCGTTAGATTAACTGCTGACGCAGTTATTACTTAGATAAGATCAAACCACAATGCAATAACCATTATTACAGTTGATTTTAACCACTTTACCACCGGAGGATTTTGCTGTCTTCCGTCCAGGCCACTTTTTGCGATTCGGCGCTGTGCGACTTCAACTGACAATTGCGCGGTCGTGCGACGCCGTACCCAAACGAAATTTACGTCCTTTTTTTCCCACAAACAGAGCTTTCTTTTGGTGGTATTTGATCACCTGTGCAATTTTTACTTTTTGCGCTATAAACAAAAAAAGAGCGTTTATTTTGAAAAAATAACAATATTTTTAACATTTTTTTATATGAAATTCCCCCCAAAAAAGATGTAAAAACCAATTTTTAAAAAAATTTTTGGCTAATTTGTTTTATGCTACATATGTTTGGTAAAAAAAATCGCAATAAGCGTATTTTGATTGGTTTGCGCAAAAGTTATTGCGTTTACTAACAAAGGGAAAGATTTCTGTCATTTTTGGTGTTTTTTTTAACGCGTAATGGCGCCGATCTGCGATTTTTTTTGCGGGACTGCGACATTGCGGCGGACAGATTGGACCCTTGACTGACATTTTTGACACTTTTGGGGGTACCAGTGACATTACTGCAGTAATCAGTGCTATATATATGCACTGTTACTGTAAAAATGACACTGGCAGGGAAGGGGTTAATTTTATTGGAGAGGGAGGGGTTAATGTATGCCTGGTGCTTACTGACGTGTAGGGGGGGAGGTGACTGTGTGAGTCATGGACAGATCGGATGTCCAGCTATGCTGAACAGTCCGATCTGTCACTCCCTGTCACTATGGAGATCCGCCCGCTGTGTTTACACACAGCGGGCCGATCTCCAGACTCGATCCCCGACGATCGGGTAAGAGCAGCGGCATTTGCCGCTGCTCCTCCCCTGGCCCGACTCCCGCTGTGAATGAAAACAGTGGGAGCGAGCCTCCGGCGGGGCGCAAGCGCCGCCCAGAAGGGGGAGTGTCCAACGACGTTAATACTACGTCGCTGGACGATAACGAACCACTCTGCCGCAGTAGTATTACTGTGAGCGGTTCTAAAGTGGTTAAAGTGGACCAATCAAATTCAAATATGCAAATGAGCATAAAATACCAACTTATTATGTATTGATTGGTCTGTCACAATCCCATAGGTGTTGGTGGAGCAATGAATGCCCCCCCCAAACCTTCATGGGACTGTAGACAGAACCCATCAGAAGAAAAAACATATATCTAATATATAAATAAGAAACATAAATAAAAGAGACCAGATTTAGAATATGGATTGAAAATTGGCCACGGCCCTTTATTGATATAACCATTAAAATTTGTATATATATATATATTATACACAAACCTATATATATTTTATAACATATATAATATTAATAAACTATATTTATATTAACTCAGCATTGATTGCTCAAGTTAATTAACATAAAATACAATATCCACCAGCCAGGCTCAAACAACAAGAGCCTGGCACCCCACCAACTTAACCGTGGCCATTTCAATACTATTCTGAAGCCCCAAATTAAAAATATCTAAAGCAATATTCGACAAATGAACATCGTCTGGACGATAGAAACCAGGCAAGTAACCTTCTAAGTCAACGTGTCTATACGAATAACCATTAATCGAAGGCAAAAATTTTTCCAAATATCTATTAATACGTTTACGGATATTTTTACAAAATTTAAGCTCAGGAATTAAATGCCAACTGAGTCTGGGGACAATTTCCGAAAAAATTAAAACCGAATGTGGAAATAAAGAATGCAGCCTCAAAAATTGCAATCTAAGGGCAGAAATGATATCCAAAGTCGTACTAGACCCAATATCATTACCGCCTAAATGCAAAATAATAATAGAAGGGGATGGCCAATGAGACATTAAAAAAGGCAAAGAATCATTCAAATCAACACATAACATACCCCTCCTACCCAACCACCAAACTTGAAAGTCATCCATATCCAGACCAAGGTTCGAACCATAGCATCTCAGAGCTGCCCTACGAGAGGCCCAGAATATGAAGGAATGACCGAGAATCCAAATATTTTTCCGACAACCTGCAAGTTAAATGATAAAATTAGGCCTCACATAATTCCGAAAACAGTTCGAATCCCACCTCCCAATACGTTTAATAATTGGATCAGGGAAACCCAATAATGCAGCTTCGGTGGCAGCACCGATACGAAAGGAGTGAGATGTAATGCGAAGATGTTGAAGATTCGCATGTGCCAAACAACGTTTCAAAACCGAATTAAATTGGTAAATGGTAAGAGGAAGACCCGACATATGAAGCAGCAACAAAGAGCCAGCAGGGCGTACTTTTAAATACTCGGACAGAAGAGAAACAATGCAAACCAAAGAACCATGCAAAGGACGAAGCGTGATCCAGCGGCCACGTCCAATTTGATCTGTCTTGCTGCGTTTTAAATAAATCTGTATAAAATCAGGTCTAAATATTAAGTCCGTGAACATCAAACCATAAATACACGAAGAATTTTTTGGCAATACTTCAGATATCCGAAAAGCGCCAAAAAAACAAAGGCTAAATGCCACTTTAAATAGCAAAGCCTCAAAAGGCGAAAAGCAAACAGAATCTGTAGCCTTGCAAATGGTCAACAATATGGAAGAAGATATGGGAAACCTAGAATCCGGTGTAACAAATTCTCTTCTGTATCCCTTCAACGCCTGTTGGACTGGAAAGAAGGACATACATGAAGGCATACCTGATAATTTAAAGAAAAAGGAAATACCACTAAGCATTTTTTGTATATGTGAATAAGAATATTCCTTAGACTTCAAAAAATTAAGAAATTCTAGAACGAGGTCCTCCAAAGAAATCTCCGGATTATTTCCCAGAGAATTTATATAACCGTCCCACATACGCCACGCGGCTAAATAGTGCGCCCACGTGGAGGGGGCTAATGAATTACGAACAGCTTGATGCACCGGAGTCAAAGCAGATCCCACAAATGCTGAGGGCATAAACTGCCTCGAACGTCTGCATATGGAACTAATTCCCGAAACCGGTCTAGCTGTAGGCGAGAGAGAGAGTCAGCGATTAAATTCGACTTACCCGGTACATATTTCGCCTTAATCCAAACATTCAGTTCTAAACACATAAAAACCAATTGACGCAATACAGTTAATACGGGCAAAGATTTAGAAGTCAAACAATTGATGGCATAGACAACACCCATATTATCTGAATGAAACAACAAATTACGATTACGGAAATTAGAACCCCACAACTCCAAGGAAACCAGTAATGGAAAAATTTCCAAGAAAACTATATTCTTAGTTAAACCGGACAACTTCCAAGGTTCAGGCCACAAGCCCACTGACCAGTGGCCTTGCCAGAAAGCCCCATACCCAATGGAACCTGAAGCATCGGTATATAAATCCAAGGCCGACAAGGTGCAAAAAGGCTGTCTCCATAAACAACACCCATTATAATTTATTAAAAACTTTTTCCACACAAGCAAATCATCACGTAAACTGCGAGTGAGGCGAATAAAATGAAAGGGGGATGAAACACCAGCAATAGCTTTATATAAACGTCTCGAAAAAATTCTACCAATGGGAATAACCCGGGACGCGAAGGCTAACAAACCCAAAACTGACTGCAAAGTCCTCAAAGTGACTTTTTGTTTGGACAAATCAATCAAAATCAATTAGAGTATATAGCCTATAAATTTTAGCAGGAGGCAAATGAAACTCCATCGCAGCGGTGTCAATAGTAATGCCCAGAAATTCTAAACACCTAGTAGGAAAAACTGATTTTTCGTGAGCCAAGGGAACTCCAAATTGGCGACATACAACAACAAATTCCGAAAAAAGGGATAAACAGTCCGAAGTGCCGGCCTTACCTACAAAGAGGAAGTCGTCCAAATAATGAACAACATTAAGAGATTTTGTGCGATAACAAACCACCCATTCCAAGAATGAAGAAAACATCTCAAAATATTTACATGATAAAGAACAACCCATTGGGAGGCATTTGTCATAGAAATAAAAACCATCAAATTTAAAACCCAACGAATTGTATGCACTAGGGTGAATGGGAAGAAGCCTAAAAGCTGATTTAACATCAGCTTTTGCCAATAGGACTGAGTCACCAACATTGCGAATTATGCGCAAGGCATCATCAAAAGAAGAATAGGAAACAGCACAAATGTCATGATCCAACTCGTCATTCAACGATAAGCCTTTAGGAAATGACAAGTGGTGTATAAGACGAAAAGAGCCTTGTTCTTTCTTTGGAATAATTCCCAATGGTGAAACTCAAAAATCAACAAAAGGAGGCGCAACAAAAGGGCCAGCAATTCTGCCATCACGAAGCTCTTTTAAAATTTTTTCAGCAACTACAGCTTCATTTCTGGACACCGACTTCAAATTATCATGCACTACACATCCCGAACCTGTAAAGGAAGGCAGTAGAAAACCCACAGAGAAACCATCAAATAGGATGCGAGCTATCAGTCGGTTTGGCCATAATTGAAGCCACGGTTGCATTTCTGCTACCCTCACCGGTGTGACCACTTTTACGAAAAATATCAGGCTGTGGATTGGAAGAGTGAGATGCCAGCTTCTTAAAACATCTCGAGGCAGAATGAGCGCCAGCGCAGAAAGAACACTCATGTTTATATCTGCACGTGCCCGGCCACTTGCATTGGCCTTCATTAAAGCTAAAGCACAAACCTTTTTTAAAAGGAGCAGGTGGGGTAACAGACATTGGCTTCACAAAAGAACGCTGAGGTAAAAGAAGGTTCAGCCAAAGCCCAACGTCTTTTGTCCCCCAACGCATAGATTTATGTATAGCAAGTTTTTGACGAAAAGATTCGTCATAAAAAAACCAGGCTAGCCCATTAAAATTTTTATAGGCTTCTAGAACTATTTCAACATGCTGAAACAAACCACTACAAAATTCAGGATGTTTTTCTCCCATTACACTGGCGTAGATAGAGAAACCTTGAAGCCAATTATTAAAAGATCTGGCCGGTGTTCTGCGCTCATCAGATTTCTCATTATCTTTTTTATCAAAACGGTTATCTTTAGAAGAAGGAAGTAAAGATAATATATCTACAAATTCTTCTTTCCAGATCTTCTCTTTCAACACTAAATTCAAATGGTAGCCCAACGGCGAAAGTTCGCACGTCATAGCCTCCTTGTAACATGTTTCAGGAATAGAAGAAGAGGATACTGGCATAGGCACTTGAAAAGTGGAAACAGGTACAGAAGTAACATTAGACAAAGGTAAATCAGAAACAGCACCGACATTATCACTCCAAACAGGTGCAACATTATTAGCAGGTAATCTTTGTACATTAACAACTTAATTTACCAAAACACTAAATGACCTTGCCAAATCCAATAACATTTGTACATTGTCAGACTCACCACTTGTCATAGGAGCTGACACATTTTCTGTCAAATCTTGGGCATGTAGTACCTCATTCTCACCAGAAGGTGGCTCCAAAGCAGCATCCTGTGAAGGAACAGAAGAAATAAGGGAGGGGGAGACACAAATCTCAGGAGGAGGACAAACAGCAGGCACATTTAATGTATTATGACGTCTGTCCATAGAACGCCCGCTCCTGCCCTTCTTGGAAGCAGCGGAGCTGCGAGGAGGCGATGGGGAACTGAATCTCTTGGGCTTTCTTCTAGGCCTGTTGTCCCGGCTGGAGTTGTGTGCTGTGCAGTCGCCGGGGGGGGGGGGGGGCCGTCACAGATACAGACAAAGGACGGACATCACTTGAGGCTGAAGGCGGAGACCGTGAGGGGCGGGCAGGGGAAGGAAGGCGGCGGCTCACCACTTGATTCCTGGGGAGAGAAGGAAGTCCACCACGGGGCCCAGCAGAGGAGGAGGGGGCCGTGAACATGCCAGCATCAACACCCGGAGGGACAGGGCAGTCCGGCAAGGCGAGACAGCGGCGGATCCAAGCTTCACCCTCGGCGGAGCTAGCCCTCTCCAGGACCGATTGGAGCAAGGACTGCATCTTCAAGGTCGGTAACCGGGTGAAGTGCAGGTGGAGGCAGGGGGGGGGGGTTCACAGGCAGTGAACAATCCGCTACACGGAGCTCCGGGAAGGCACAGAGGATAGAATCGAAAGTCACTGACCGGAGAAAGTGAAAGCAGAGCAGGGGCAAGAATGGAGAATCTGTAGCCGGATGACAGGCACCGAGGACGGAGTAAAAAGGCAGCTCCTCAGTCAATAAAAGGCAGGGAGAAACAGACAGGACAACTTTCCTCTTCTGTCCCCGCCGTTAGATTAACTGCTGACGCAGTTATTACTTAGATAAGATCAAACCACAATGCAATAACCGTTATTACAGTTGATTTTAAAGTGGACCAATCAAATTCAAATATGCAAATGAGCATAAAATACCAACTTATTATGTATTGATTGGTCTGTCACAATCCCATAGGTGTTGGTGGAGCAATGAATGCCCCCCCAAACCTTCATTGTCATTGTTCTTTGAACTATCTTTTTACAGACAGACTATGAAAACCAAGGATTTTGTATTATGCAAGTTTTTATATTTGCCAGGAAAGTCAAGGCCTGGCTGCTTATCCAACTTCTCTCAATTCCCTTTAACATATTTAGAAATATCTGCATGGCTTTTGGGGTGTTTAAGAAGCTCTACAACGCACCATGAGGTGCTTGCATTTACCCAATATTGTATTTTTAAATAGTTAAGTAAAGTCAGGTTTAATTTTATAATAATAATAATAATACGGTATGTATATTTTATACATAAATCTGGCAGAATATCCTACACTTGTCCAATCAGAGAATGCTTTGGATTCATTCAGAAAATGCAAAGCATTCTGTGTTCAGAATGGAGCAGGGCAGCCACTCAATAGAGGACCTGGAAGCAAGTGGAGATTACTGGAGTAGTGGTGTACACTTCTGTGATTTTTAGATTTCAGGAGCATTGGCTATATATATCTGACTTACAAACGACTGCTAAACAGGAAGTGAGAAGAAATCTAGCCCTAGGAAGGTAAATTCACTCCTTCAAGAGTTCTCATGGGAAAAAGGTGTCTCCACTGAAGCTTTATCACTAATCCTTGTTTCCACAACAACCCAAAATGTTCAAAGACCAATTGTCATAGGAACAGAAAGTGAGGTAAAGTCTTCAGAATGTCTTCCTGATTCCCCAAGAGGCAATTAGATATTCCCTGGATCAACTTTACCTACAAATTAAATGATACAAGGGTGTTAACTAGTGTTGAGCGAACACGGACTGTATTATTCGTGTTCGTACCGAATAATTGGATTTTTTTTACCCGAACACGGACACGGACACTTTACTGTATGTTCGGGTAAAAATCCGTGTTCGGTCGTTTTATTTCCGGGTTTTGCATGCTTTGGCGCTCTTTTCATGGCGGGCTTTCAACAGCCAATCAACAATCGTTTAACTGGTGTGCCTTAAGCCATCCCAGCCATGCCTGCAAATGTCTTAGTAGCTGTGATTGGCCGTCTGAAGCATGTGACCAAGTCTTTATAAGTTCGAGGCAGCCGCCGCAACAGCGTCATTCTGCTGCTTAGCTAAGGGACAGAGCACACATCAATGTGCTGGCTGCTGATTAGGGACAGATAGGCAGGAAAAAACCATTTGTGTCCGGATAGAATTGAGGGACAGGTCGGAGTGTTTAGGCAGGGCGAGTTGTAGGCATTTTAGGGATAGAGTCTGCTGAATTATAGGGTCAGTGTCTTCTACAAACTACAATCGATATTGCTGTGTGGGGGGTGGGGTGAATCTGCACTCAATCCTGATCTACGATCTCTTCTCAATCCTGTTAGGGACAGAGTCTGCTGAATTTTAGGGAAACTGTGTTCTACAAACTACAATCGATATTGCTGTGTGGTGTGGGATTGGAGATAGGCAGGTGTCAGTGATCCACATCCATTTTTCTGTGTGTGAGCTGCAGTGAACACAATCTTTTTGGGCTGCAGTGAACACAATCTTTTTGGGCTGCAGTGAACACAATCTTTTTGGGCTGCAGTGAACACAATCTTTTTGGGCTGCAGTGAACACAATCTTTTTGGGGTGCAGTGAACAAAATCTTTTTGGGGTGCAGTGAACACAATCCTTTTTGGTGTGCAGTGAACACAATCTTTGTGGGGTGCAGTGAACAAAATCCTTTGTGGGGTGCAGTGAACACAATCTTTTTGGGGTGCAGTGAACAAAATCCTTTTTGGGGTGCAGTGAACAACATCCTTTTTGGGGTGCAGTGAACACAATCTTTTTGGGGTGCAGTGAACAAAATCCTTTGTGGGGTGCAGTGAACACAATCTTTTTGGGGTGCAGTGAACACAATCTTTTTGGGGTGGAGTGAACAACATCCTTTTTGGGGTGCAGTGAACAAAATCCTTTTTGGGGTGCAGTGAACAAAATCATTTTTGGGGTGCAGTGAACACAATCTTTTTGGGGTGCAGTGAACACAATCTTTGTGGGGTGCAGTGAACACAATCTTTTTGGGGTGGAGTGAACAACATCCTTTTTGGGGTGCAGTGAACAACATCCTTTTTGGGGTGCAGTGAACACAATCTTTTTTGGGGTGCAGTGAACACAATCTTTGTGGGGTGCAGTAAACACAATCTTTGGGGGGTACAGTGAACACAATCTTTTTGGGGTGCAGTGAACACAATCTTTGTGGGGTGCAGTGAACACAATCTTTTTGGGGTGGAGTGAACAAAATCATTTTTGGGGTGCAGTGAACAACATCCTTTTTGGGGTGCAGTGATCAAAATCCTTTTTGGGGTGCAGTGAACACAATCTTTTTGGGGTGCAGTGAACAAAATCCTTTGTGGGGTGCAGTGAACAGAATCTTTGTGGGGTGCAGTGAACACAATCTTTGGGGGGGTACAGTGAACACAATCTTTTTGGGGTGCAGTGAACACAATCTTTGTGGGGTACAGTGAACAGAATCTTTGTGGGGTGCAGTGAACACAATCTTTGGGGGGTACAGTGAACACAATCTTTTTGGGGTGCAGTGAACACAATCTTTGGGGGGTACAGTGAACACAATCTTTTTGGGGTGCAGTGAACACAATCTTTGTGGGGTGCAGTGAACACAATCTTTGGGGGGGTACAGTGAACACAATCTTTTTGGGGTGCAGTGAACAACATCCTTTTAGGGTGCAGTGAACACAATCTTTGTGGGGTGCAGTGAACAACATCCTTTTAGGGTGCAGTGAACACAATCTTTGTGGGGTACAGTGAACAGAATCTTTGTGGGGTGCAGTGAACACAATCTTTGGGGGGTACAGTGAACACAATCTTTGTGAGGTGCAGTGAACACAATCTTTGTGGGGTGCAGTGAACACAATCATTGTGGGGTGCAGTGAACTCAATCTCATACTTCTGAAGATTTGAGGGTGCTGCCTGTTCCATACTCCCCCTACTCCTCATCTAGCCTTTTAGGGGTACAAACAATAGTAATTGGGGCCTAGTGTGGTTGTGTACGTGTGATATACATACACTTTTTTTGGATCATATTTTCTATTCCACTATTTAATCAAAAACCTTTGGGGATCAGTTAAATTGGGGGATAGTCTGTGTTGGTACGTGTGAGAGAGATCCACCTTTCCAAGTTGTTGGGGTTCATCTCATACTTCTGAAGGTTTGAGGGTGCTGCCTGTTCCATACCCCCCCTACTCCTCATCTAGCCTTTTAGGGGTACAAACAATAGTAATTGGGGCCTAGTGTGGTTGTGTACGTGTGATATACATACACTTTTTTTGGATCATATTTTCTATTCCGCTATTTAATCAAAAACCTTTGGGGATCAGTTAAATTGGGGGATAGTCTGTGTTGGTACGTGTGAGAGAGATCCACCTTTCCAAGTTGTTGGGGTTCATCTCATACTTCTGAAGGTTTGAGGGTGCTGCCTGTTCCATACCCCCCCTACTCCTCATCTAGCCTTTTAGGGGTACAAACAATAGTAATTGGGGCCTAGTGTGGTTGTGTACGTGTGATATACATACACTTTTTTTGGATCATATTTTCTATTCCGCTATTTAATCAAAAACCTTTGGGGATCAGTTAAATTGGGGGATAGTCTGTGTTGGTACGTGTGAGAGAGATCCACCTTTCCAAGTTTTTGGGGTTCATCTCATACTTCTGAAGATTTGAGGGTGCTGCATGTTCCATACTCCTCTTCCTCATCCTCCCTTTAGGGTAGGAAAAAATTTAATCGGGCCTAGTCTGTGTTTGTACGTGTGAGATACACAGTTTTTTATCCTATTCCGCTATTCAATACACACCCTTTTGGTGTAAAAAACATTAAATTGCGGCATAATTTGCATATTTGACATTTGCATATATTGTGCCTTGTTGCGCTGTTTTGGGTACTCCACCAACATGGCCAGTGGCAATGACGCCATTCTCAGCTTAACTATCCCACTTCTATGCCTCCTTGAAAAAACAATTTGGGCGATGATGGAAGAGGATGTGGCACAGGATGAGGAGGAGGAGGAGGAGGATGAAGAGGTAACATTTCAAAGGCTTTCAGGGCAGTCATTCGCAAGGGGCTCCGAGGGTGGGTTCCTGCACACACAAACGCCAGGGACACAATTGTCCAGCAGGGGCACAGTTCTGGAGGATGAGGAGGATGAGGAGGAGGAGGAGCTGGAGGAGGAGATGGAACCATGTTCACAGCAGGGTGGTACCCAGGCCAGCTCATGGCCATCACTGGTGCGTGGCTGGGGGGATACAGAGGACACGGACGATACACCTCCCACAGAGGACAGCCTTTCGTCGCCTCTGGGCAGCCTGGCACACATGAGCGATTACATGCTGCAGTGTCTCCACAACGACCGCCGAGTTGCCCACATTCTAACTTGTGCTGATTACTGGGTGGCCACGCTGCTGGATCCCCGTTACAAGGACAACGTACCGTCCTTAATTCACTCACTGGAGCGCGATCGCAAGATGCGCGAGTACAAGCGCACGCTGGTAGACGCCATGCTGCTGGCATTCCCATCTGACAGCGGGGCCACAGTGGAAGCACAAGGCAGAGGAGGAGGAGGAGGAGGTCGCCAACGCAACCAGGGCACCGCCAGCACCTCAGAAGGCAGGGTTAGCATGGCCGAAATGTGGAAAAGCTTTGTCAGCACGCCACAACAAACAGCAGCACCAGCAGCTCAGATGGAACGTCTTAGCAGGAGGCAGCATTTTACCAACATGGTGGAGCAGTATGTGTGCACACGCCTACATGTAGTGAATGACGGGTCTGCCCCCTTCAACTTCTGGGTCTCCAAATTGGGCACATGGCCTGAGCTTGCCCTTTACGCCTTGGAGGTGCTGGCGTGCCCTGCAGCCAGTGTATTATCTGAACGGGTATTTAGCACGGCTGGGGGCGTTATAACAGACAAGCGCAGCCGCCTGTCCAGAGACAATGTGGACAAGCTCACGTTCATTAAAATGAACCAGGCATGGATCCCACGGGACTTTTCCGTACCTTATGCAGAATAGCAATGGATACCGACCTTACCCACCCATTGTTCCATTTTTGCTCTTTCTCACTCTTTTGGGGTGTACCCTCATTTAAAATTTTTGAAAAGAAGCAGTGTTGGCTACCTCGTCCTCCTCCTCAGGGCCAGATTAATGTAGGGGCTATTGGAGCTGCAGCTCCAGGCCCCTACCTTTTATATAGGCCCCGGGTTGGCCATATTCACTGTTACCGCTCTTCTGTCACTTGTAAACACAGAAGTCTGGCTTCTATGCTCGCTTCCCCAGGCAGCACCCTCAGAACCTCCCCACACAGCGTGAAGGCCGGACAAGGAGGGACAGTTGGCGATGCATGGATGTGTTTATGGGCTTCAGAGACAGCATCCCATGTTGAATTAGGCATGCATGGCTGCACCCTTCCTCCTCTGGGTGCATGGCAAGGCACGGCCCTTAAGGCCCTTCAAAATCCTCAGCACCAAGCCCATGATGCTGTTAATCCGGCCCTGGTCCTCCTCCACCGCCGCTTCCACCTACACCGCCCATAGGTGTGCGCAGCCTATTGCATTAAGGTGTGCACCCCAAAGTTGAAATACACATGCATGTGTTTGCCAGCAGGGAGAGTAATGTATCGGGGCCATGTACCTGTAGGCAAGGAGAAATAGAGCAGAGCAGTAGGGATGATCGAACTTTTGAAAAGTTCGGTTCGACCAGAACACCCGAACTTCACGAAAGTTTGGTTCGGATTTCAGAACCCCATTGAAATCAATGGGACCCGAACTTCTGTAATCAAAAAACACAATTTTTAAGCCCTAAAACCCAATAAATGCCCCTAAAAAGTGCCTAGGGTTCTGGGTCATGCCCCAGGGACTATTAATCACACAAAAAGAAGTTCTTAAAAATTGTCGTTTTTGATAGATAGCCAATTATTGAAAAAAAAAAAAAAAAAAAAAAAAAAGAGATTTCTTTGGATTTAGTGTCTGGGGGGTCTAAAAGTTGTACCTGTGAAGTTTCAGCTCTGTAGCATGTCCAGAACCAGAATTACAGCATACCAAACCTTCAAAAATGACTTTTTTGCTTAACCGCACCTTTCTTTTGCTCCTAATCAACGGCTCAGCCAATGTGTATGATGGGGACATAATGCAGTGCACTGGGAACAAGATTAGAGGTTTTTTTGGAAAAAGGTGCTGTCTCTTTAAATGTGCATATAATTAACGGGTGTATTTCCACAATGGGGCTTTTATTACCAAATGTTTCAAGAAGTCCAAAGATGTATGTAATTGCACTTTATTTCATGTAAAATGGTGTTTGGTGCACTTTAACTTGAAATCTCACAAGAAACAGACATATATGCACGGATACATTGAGGGTTAGGGGTAGGGGCCACAATGTAGTGCAGAGTGAACAAGATTAGAGATGTTTTGGATGAATACTGTTGTCTCTTGACTTTGAATAGAAGTAAAGGATGCTTAAAAATTGGGCATTTGGTGGTGCGGACGATGCCTTGACACCATATCCCTATGAAAGTGCTGGTAATGAAAGCAATAATTGCCTTTGTAAGGAAAAAAATTACAATGATATGCATCTGTGTGACAGGTGCGCAAAAATTGTTGTTTGGGTGTTGGCGGAGCCATACCACTGTAAGCCCAAAGAGCTGGTGTTGAAGAAGGCGTAAAAATTATGAAGGTGTGCACCTGTGGAACAGGTGCGCAAACATGGTAGTTTTGGTGTTGGCGGAGCCTCCCCACCATAACCCCAAAGAGCTGGCTTTGAAGGAGGCCCAAAAATTGTAAAGGTGTGCACCTGTGGAACAGGTTCGCAAACATGGTAGTTTTTGTTTAGCATAGCCTCCCCACCTTAACCCCAAAGAGCTGGTGTTGAAGGAGGCCCAAAAATTGTAAAGGTGTGCACCTGTGGAACAGGTTCGCAAACATGGTAGTTTTTGTTTAGCATAGCCTCCCCACCTTAACCCCAAAGAGCTGGTGTTGAAGGAGGCCCAAAAATTGTAAAGGTGTGCACCTGTGGAACAGGTTCGCAAACATGGTAGTTTTTGTTTAGCATAGCCTCCCCACCTTAACCCCAAAGAGCTGGTGTTGAAGGAGGCCCAAAAATTGTAAAGGTGTGCACCTGTGGAACAGGTTCGCAAACATGGTAGTTTTTGTTTAGCATAGCCTCCCCACCTTAACCCCAAAGAGCTGGTGTTGAAGGAGGCCCAAAAATTGTAAAGGTGTGCACCTGTGGAACAGGTTCGCAAACATGGTAGTTTTTGTTTAGCATAGCCTCCCCACCTTAACCCCAAAGAGCTGGTGTTGAAGGAGGCCCAAAAATTGTAAAGGTGTGCACCTGTGGAACAGGTGCGCAAACATTGTCGTTTTTGTTTTAGCATAGCCTCCCCACCTTAACCCCAAAGAGCTGGTGTTGAAGGAGGCCCAAAAATTGTAAAGGTGTGCACCTGTGGAACAGGTTCGCAAACATGGTAGTTTTTGTTTTAGCATAGCCTCCCCACCTTAACCCCAAAGAGCTGGTGTTGAAGGAGGCCCAAAAATTGTAAAGGTGTGCACCTGTGGAACAGGTTCGCAAACATGGTAGTTTTTGTTTAGCATAGCCTCCCCACCTTAACCCCAAAGAGCTGGTGTTGAAGGAGGCCCAAAAATTGTAAAGGTGTGCACCTGTGGAACAGGTGCGCAAACATTGTCGTTTTTGTTTAGCATAGCCTCCCCACCTTAACCCCAAAGAGCTGGTGTTGAAGGAGGCCCAAAAATTGTAAAGGTGTGCACCTGTGGAACAGGTGCGCAAACATTGTCGTTTTTGTTTTAGCATAGCCTCCCCACCTTAACCCCAAAGAGCTGGCGTTGAAGGAGGCCCAAAAATTGTAAAGGTGTGCACCTGTGGAACAGGTGCGCAAACATTGTCGTTTTTGTTTTAGCATAGCCTCCCCACCTTAACCCCAAAGAGCTGGTGTTGAAGGAGGCCCAAAAATTGTAAAGGTGTGCACCTGTGGAACAGGTGCGCAAACATTGTCGTTTTTGTTTTAGCATAGCCTCCCCACCTTAACCCCAAAGAGCTGGTGTTGAAGGAGGCCCAAAAATTGTAAAGGTGTGCACCTGTGGAACAGGTGCGCAAACATTGTCGTTTTTGTTTTAGCATAGCCTCCCCACCTTAACCCCAAAGAGCTGGTGTTGAAGGAGGCCCAAAAATTGTAAAGGTGTGCACCTGTGGAACAGGTGCGCAAACATTGTCGTTTTTGTCATAACCAAAATGAGGTTCTGTGAACGTAAAGAGAATGAGAGGAGGGTTTGAGGGTGGCACCATGGTCCAGGCTTAAACTGAGGCTCAACTGCCACATCACAACGATAGCCTAGTCTACAAGGTCTGCATCAGGTGCATCAAAGCTTGATATCCACGACTGATTCATCTTAATGAATGTCAAACGGTCGACTGAGTCGGTGGAGAGTCTAGTTCGATGGTCTGTGACGAATCCTCCTGCTGCGCTGAATGCCCGTTCCGATAGGACACTGGAAGCAGGGCAGGCCAACAACTCCATGGCATACTGGGCCAGTTCTGGCCAGTGGTCTAATCTTAAGACCCAGTATGCCAGTGGATCGGATTCGTCACATGAAAAGCCCTCTGTGTCACTTTGTGCCCTCACGTAATCGTCCACCATGTGATGCAGACGCTGTCGATGCGATGTGGCAGCTGAGAGGCCTGGGCGGTGAGGACTAAAAAAAGACCAAAAGGCATCCGTCAACCGCACGCCTTCTCCAACGCTCCTCTCGTGACCACCAGTAGAATCCATGGTAGGTTGTCCCCGCCCCTGCACCCTACGGGAGTCGGGGAACATGTTCACCAGATTCCTCTTGAGACTGTCCTCAAGGGATTTGATCCTGTGGACTCTATGGGTGGATGGGAAAAGCTCCGAGACTTTACACTTGTACCGGGGGTCAAGTAGGGTGGCCAAACAATAGTGGTTAGTCTCTTTAATGGCCTTGATTCTGGGGTCCTTTCGCAGGCTCTGGAGCATGATGTTTCCCATGCGTCGCAAATTAGCGAAGGCCTGAGAAGCTGACTCCTCGGGGTCACTCATAACGACATTATCTTCAACGGGCTCCTCCTCCTCCCAGCCACGTACTACTCCAAAGTGTCCCGAGGGAGTCAAACTAGGCCTTGCAGATTGCCGCATGTCTTCCTCCTCCTCCTCCTCAAACCCTGCAAAAGTTCCCGCAGAATCGTCCTCCTCCTCCTCTTCCACCCCTGGATCCTGCTCGGGCCTCTGGGAGCTAGGCATAATGGGGTCAGGATTCTCAGGATAAAGGGGGCCTTGAGAGGCAAGGAAGTCCTCCTCTTCCTCCTGCTGCTCTGCCTCCAGTGCCCTGTCCATAATGCCACGCAGAGTGTGCTCCAACAAAAACAGTACCGGTAGGGTGTCACTGATGCATGCGCTGTCCCGGCTGACCATCCTTGTGGCCTCCTCAAATGGCGAGAGGACAGCGCATGCATCCTTAATCAAAAGCCACTGCCGTGGTGAAAAGAAGCCCAGGCGCGCAGAGCCAGTGCTGGTGCCGTACTCGCATAGGTATTCATTGAGGGCCCTCTGCTGCGTGTACAGGCGCTGCAGCATAGCCAAGGTGGAGTTCCAGCGGGTGGGCATGTCACAGATGAGGCGGTGTACCGGCAGGTGAAACTCGCGCTGCACTTCGGCCAAACGTGCAGTGGCACTGTACGACCGCCTGAAGTGACTGCACACCCTTCTTGCCATCCTTAGCACATCCTGCATTCCCGGGTACGAGTTCAAAAACCGCTGTACCACGAGATTCAGGACATGCGCCAGGCATGGCACATGGGTTAACTTTCCCTGACGAAGGGCGGCCAGGAGGTTTGACCCATTATCAGTAACCACCATCCCTGGCTGCAGCTGGCGTGGTGTCAACCACCTCTGGGCCTGTGCCTGCAGAGCCCCAAGAATCTGAGGGGCAGTGTGCTGCCTGTCCCCTAGACACACAAGCTGCAGCACTGCGTGACACCTTTTGGCCTGAGACATAGAATAGCCCTTTGAACGTTTACGTGGTATCTCATCATATTCAAAGGACCATTCTGCAGAGGAGGGCATGGAGGAGGTAGAGGAGGAGGAGCAGGAGGGGGTAGAAGTGATCGATCTACCCGGATCAGCGACACCACCAGCTGTTTGCAGACGTGGGGGCAACACTGGCTGCAGCACCGAGCCCTGGCTACAATCCCTTCCACTGGCAAGCAGTGTCACCCAGTGAGCAGTGACAGAAATGTACCGTCCCTGCCCATGTTTGCTTGACCAAGTGTCAGCCGTCAAGTGTATCTTACGGCTGACTGACTTGGCCAGGGATGACACTACATTGCCTTCCACATGTTGGTATAGGGATGGCAGGGCCTTACGGGAAAAGTAATGCCGACTTGGCACCTGCCACTGTGGAACTGCACATTTTGCGAAGTCACGGAAGGGAGCAGACTCTACCAGGTTAAATGGTAATAGTTGCAGAGCCAGTAGTTTAGCCAAACTACTGTTTAGACGCTGGGCATGTGGGTGGCGGGGAGTATACATTTTTTTTCGTTCCAGCATGTGTGGAATCGAAATTTGGCGTCTAGATGATACAGCTGGTGGTGTGCTGGAGGTAGATGCGACACTGCCTGCTATATCATCATCCCTGCCAGTGGAGGCTGCCAACAGGTGACGAGTGACTATAGCAGGGCCAGGAACAGACTGATGTGCAGGTGGAGCAGGTGGAGCAGATGGAGCATGAGGAGGAGCGCGAGGAGAACTAGGAGGCCGACTGACCAATCTTTGGCCCTTTTGTGGGTTCTTTAAATGCTCCTGCCAACGGGCCGAGTGGTGGGTTGTCAAATGCCTGTTTAGGCAGCTTGTACCCAGGTGGTTGACATTTTTGCCACGTTTTATACCCTTCTTACAAATCTTGCAGATCGCAACTGTTTTATCTGCATGGGATGTCTCAAAAAAGGCCCAGCAAGATGAGGTGTGTATAGTGGCCCGGGAGACAACAGGTGCGGCCTTAGATGGAGTAGGCCGTCTGCTCTCCCCTCTTGCTTGCTCTGCCTCCTCCTCAACCTCAGACCCAACATCTGACTCCATCAAAGACTGAGCATCAGGCCTGGCCTGGGAGACAACAGGTGCGGCCTTAGATGGAGCGGGCCGTCTGCTCTCCCCTCTTGTTTGCTCTGCCTCCTCCTCAACCTCAGACCCAACATCTGATTCTATCAAAGACTGAGCATCAGGCCTGGCCTGGGAGACAACAGGTGCGGTCTTAGATGGAGCGGGCCGTCTGCTCTCCCCTCTTGTTTGCTCTGCCTCCTCCTCAAACTCAGACCCAACATCAGACTCCATAAAGGACTGAGCATCAGGCTGGAGTAGATGGCCGACACTGTGGTCAAACAGCTCAGCTGACTCCTCTGCCATGTCTGAAATTGGGTCTAAGGGAGGACATGAGGTGGACATGGACTCATCTGTATTTGTTCTGACAACTGCAGAAGACTGACCACTTTTCTCTGCCTGGGTCACTGTAGTTGCAGATGATGCCGATGATGAGGGTTTGTTCATATAGTCCACCACCTCCTGTACATACTGTGGACGTATAGCTTGGCCACTGCCGGAGAACAATCCAAATGGTGGCCTGGCTGAGGACTGACCACCACGTCCACCCCTGCCTCTAGACACCCTAGAAGCTGTGCCCCTTTCCGCAGCAGGGCCACGTATGCCTTTTCTTGGTCTACCAGGCATATTTGTCACTGATGCGTTGGCAACTGTGTGCGGTGAAAAACGCACACTGCTATGCGACCCACAGTTGTCGCTGGATACAGCACAGCAGTTGCGGTTCACGCACAGTAGCAAAGCCTTTTGCACAGTGGACCTAACGCTTTGAACAACAGGCGTTAGGTTGTCACTGATGCGTTGGCAACTGTGTGCGGTGAAAAACGCACACTGCTATGCGACCCACAGTTGTCGCTGGATACAGCACAGCAGTTGCGTGTCACGCACAGTTGCAAAGGCTTTTGTACAGTGCACCTAACGCTTTGAACAACAGGCGTTAAGTTGTCACTGATGCGTTGGCAACTGTGTGCGGTGAAAAACGCACACTGCTATGCGACCCACAGTTGTCGCTGGATACAGCACAGCAGTTGCGGTTCACGCACAGTAGCAAAGCCTTTTGCACAGTGGACCTAACGCTTTGAACAACAGGCGTTAGGTTGTCACTGATGCGTTGGCAACTGTGTGCGGTGAAAAACGCACACTGCTATGCGACCCACAGTTGTCGCTGGATACAGCACAGCAGTTGCGTGTCACGCACAGTTGCAAAGGCTTTTGTACAGTGCACCTAACGCTTTGAACAACAGGCGTTAAGTTGTCACTGTATTTTGCTGCCTAGCAAGCACGTATACCTGCTGTGATACAGCAGCACTGTGCCACGTGCTCACTAAACAGAACCCTCACACTTTCCCTACAGAAACTCAATTTTCAAATCTAACTAATGTAGTACAAAGTTCCCTAACTACACTAGATATCCCTTTCCACTAAATAGAAAGCTCCATACAGCAGAAGACTGACACTGTCCCTTAAGTTTTTTTTTTTTTTTTTTTTTTTTTTTTTTTTTAACTCTAAGAACCAGCACAATCGCTGTATCTAACTACACTGGCTGTAAGCTAAATACAATTCTGCTATATGGAGCTTTAGAACCACTCGATATGTAGGAAATGTAGTGTAGCAAGCAGGAGTCAGACAGAACTGCTTCAACTCTCTTCAACAGGCTCTGGATAACTGTGCTAGGGGTTAGGCGGGGCCATCTTATATAGTGTGGGGCGTATTCACTCCTGATTGGCCTCTGGTCCCCGTAGTCACTCCAATCACGTTCCTAGGAGACTCCTGCCCCCTCATTGGCTTTTGCAGACGTTTCTGGGCCAATCACGGGCTTTTAAAGCCCAGTTCCTGTCCCAGTGCATTTTGGGCGGTTCTGGTGGCCGAATACCGAACTTTTGCCGCAAAAAGTTCGGTATTCGGCCGAATATCGAACATCCAATGTTCGGGTCGAACCGATGGTCGACCCGAACCGTTCGATCATCCCTACAGAGCAGGTCCCAGGGAGATCTTTCCCATCTCCTCACTGGCAATGCTATGTGCCCTAGGTGATTAGGGTGTGCCCAGGCACACCCAGCACACCCTGTGCGCACGCCTATGTCACCGCCACATCCACCACCACCTCAACCTCCCTCCTACTCCATATGGGCCTCGTCCTTCAGAGATGAAGAAGAACATTGTTTTATTTTTCTGTTTTTTTTTGTTGTTTTAAGTTATTTCCCTATCCACATTTGTTTGCAGAGCACTTGCCATGCTCTTAATTACGTTTTGCTGCCATTTGCAGCACTCTAGCCCTTTCCTTTGGTGTTTTAGAGCCATTTTAGTGCCTTAAAGTTCGGGTCCCCATTGACTTCAATGGGGTTCGGTGTCCGGGAAAAGTTCGGTAAAAGTCCGGGACACGGACCCGGACTTTTTTTTAAAGTTCGGCCGAACCCGTCGAACACGGACATCTAGGTGTCCGCTCAACCCTAGTGTTAACATTTCCCTATGCTATCCAAAAAACGTAAAAATTATTCTTTTGGCTGGAGCTACACTTAAAAAATGTACCTGTTCTGACTTACAAACAAATTTGACTTAAGAACAGACGTACAGTCCCTATGTTGTTTGTAACCCGGGGACCGCTTGTATATGGCATATGAATAGTTACATTGGTCCAAACTGGATCAATGTTATAATGTATAAAACCTTCTCACCTAGAATTCTTCTTTAAGTAAGGCAGTACATTTCTTGGTCAGCAACCCTTTGACCAACATTTAATTGTTTTGAGAAAAGACCATTAGATTATGAAATGTTGAATGCCAGCCACTGCCATTCCTGCCAGATCCATTAGACGCAATGTCTCCTGAGGTTTTAAAGTTTCCATAAAAATCACCTGACTTGCACTTAGACCAGCTATTACTCTCTAATGTATATGAGTATATTTACTTTGCATCGTTTGAGTCACTAACTAGTTTCCTATGTCTGCTTGAATGCCTTCTGTTACATAGTTACATAGTTATAGTTAGTTTGGCTGAAGAAAAGATACAAGTCCATCTAGTTCAGCCAATAAAAGGGGGGAAAAATACAATCCTATACACACAATCCTATGTGCACAGTTGATCCAGAGGAAGGCAAAAAACCAGAGCAAAGCATGATCCAAGCAGGGGAAGAAATGTCTTCCTGATTCCCCAAGAGGCAATTAGATATTCCCTGGATCAACTTTACCTACAAATGTTAGAACCCAGTTATATTGTGTACTTTTAGGTAATAATCCAGGCCTTTTTTTTTACAAGCAATCTACTGAGCTGGACAGAACCAGCTCTTGAAGGAGTCTATTCCACATTTTCACAGCTCTAATTGTGAAGAAACCTTTCCATATTTGCAGATTAAATCACTTTTCCTCCAGACGTAAAGAGTGTTCCCCTCTCCTCTGTAATGACCTTAAAGTGAACAACGCAACACCAAGTTCACTATATGGATCACTTTTCCTTTTTTCCCATGACTAAGCTCTGGGGGGGGTGCATTGGGGATGTGGCCTTGTCACTCTCACTATCACAGGATTACATGGATGTGTGGCATTAGGGATCTCTCTATCCTTTGCCTTCAGTGGCTACAGGAGCTGAGATGAGCTCCATCCCTTGCCAGCACTCCTGCAATGGATGCAGAGTTACTTGTGCTATTCCCCATGTTGACGGAAGCTGTTGACTGAGCCTAAGTGGCACACCTATCTTTCGTGGGTCACAGTTTGTACTTATACATGTTGGTCATATCAACCCTAATGTCCTCTTCTCAAGAGAGACTAAATTCAGTTCCTCATAGCTGAGCTCCTGCATGCCTCTTATCATTTTGGTTGCCCTTCTCTGCACTTTTTCCAGTTCCTCAATATCCTTTTTGTGAATCGGTGCTTAAAACTGAACTGCATATTTAAAATGAAGTCTTATTAATGATTTGTACATGGACAAAATGGTCTCTCTCTCTCTCTGTCTCTCTATCTGGAGTCTAAACCTTTCTTCATGCAAGAAAGGATTTTGCTCGCTTTGGAGACCGGAGCTTGGCATTGCATGCCATTAATTAGCTTATCATCTATTAGAACACCAGGATCCTTCTCTATCGTTGCTTCCCTCTTCTTTACCATTGATTGTCTTCTTCAATGTATGACCACAAAAGAATAATTACCCAGGGAGATCATACTGCAGTTAAATGAATTATGGAGGATAATACTTTGGACTTACAAATACACAAAAGAAATCACAGTTCACACAGGATAAGAAGACAAAAGAAGAAAAAAATGACAGTGTTACCACAGTTTCTACAGCACATGAGTGCAATCGGAAAGTATTTAATGGTACTCGGCTGAACAATATTTACAGAAAGTAAAAACTGGTCAAACCTTCCATTGCTACTATTCTACTTTCACACACTTCCGACACTAAAAGCTCTTCAGCTCATTTATCAATGTTTCAAGTTGAAAAAAGAATCCATTTGGTGAAAGCGTAAAAACTTTGAGAGTAAACAAAAAGTAAATGGCTAACACTTTAAAAGGGCAAATGAAAAAAGAAGAAATAGTAATGAAGCAAGATCGCCCATTTGAGTCCAGTTATGTCGAGCACTAACATGACAAAAGTTGCTGTAAAAAATTATACAACGATGTGTACACTGTACATATGTATAAAAACAAAAAGAAAAAAAGAGAAAAATAATAATTAAGAATAAAATAGTAATAACTGGTTGGTGTATCTCTTGATAGATCATTTAAAAATCCTAAAAGTCTCAAGGATAAAAATACCTATATATATATATATATATATATATATATATATATATATATATATATATATATATATATATATATATATATATATATATATATATATATATATACATATATATATATATATATATATATATATATATATATATATATATATATATATATACACCCATATATATAAGAACAATAACAAAAATACCTATATGTATAAAAAATGGTTAATATATTTATATGTGTATATATATATATATATATATCCACACACACAGTCAAAAAGTTGGATACCAAATGACAAATCCTCATGTGTATATAGAAGTATGGACAAAACAAACTATTGGAATATAAACTAAAGCTGGAAGGAGGACATTAATGTAACACTCTATCATACAGGTTGTCATGGGGACATGATACAATAGACTAACACCAATCGAGGCACAGTATACGTTGAAATAGGCTATGTTTACATGATGGTAAGCACTTTACGGTCCTCGTTGAGGCCACAAGGGGACAAAGAAACAAATTTAAAGATCCAAAAAGTCTCCCTCCTGCACAGGAGAGAGAATCTTTCATTTGCAGTCAATGTGCCCTTGGGAATGGCCTCAACTACTATTTCCTTCTTGTGGGCCTATATGAAATGTAGAGGAACACTGTGTTTATCCTTTTTGGATAAATGTCCAATGTTCGCCTATCCATTTGCGCATAGTACATGTTGCGAGCCCTACATAGCAAGTTGCAGGGACACTTGAGAATATAAATTACATATTATTAACCACTTAAGGACCGGAAAGTTTTACCCCCCTTAATGACCAGGCAGTTTTTTGCGATACGGCACTGCATTACTTTTACTGACAATTACGCGGTCATGCGACACTGTATCCAAATAAAATTGATGTTCTTTTTTTCCCACAAATAGAGCTTTTTTTGGTGGTATTTGATCAGCTCTGCAATTTTTATTTTTTGCGCTATAAACAAAAAAAGAGTGACAATTCTGAAAAAAAATATATATTTTTTACTTTGTGCTATAAAACATTCCCAATAAAAAAGAATAAAAAATCAAAATGTTCCATCATTTTAGGCCAATATGTATTCTGCTACATATTTTTGATAAAAAAAAATCCCAATAAGTGTATATTGATTAGTTTGTGCAAAAGTTATCGCGTCTACAAACTAGGGGAAAGATTTATGTAGTTTTTTTTTTTACTAGCAATTGCGGCGATCAGCGATTTTTAGTGGGACTGGGACATTGCGGCAGATAGATCAGACACCTAACTGACATTTTTTACACTTTTGGGGGGACCAGTGACATTATAACAGTAATTAGTGTTAAAAATATGCACTGATACAGTACTAATGACACTGGCAGGGAAGGGGTTAATACCAGGGGCGATCAAAGGGTTAAATGTGTCCCTAGGTGGTGCTTTCTAAATGTGAGGGGGATGGGCTTGCTGAATGAACACAGAGACCTGTGTTCCTAAATAAGAGGAACACAGGATCCCTGTGTTCATTACTGATGGAACAGCGGTCTGCCGTGTTTACAACGGTAGACCACTGTTCTGTCTCCACAGGGAGAGATTGCGGGTGCCCATTGGACATCGCAGCCGCCAGACCCGCTGATGGGCTCCTCCTGTAGCCAATCAGCATGTGCGTGCACCCCCACTAGGGACAAAGCTGACCTGCCGCAGTATATGAACTGTTGGCGGTCGGCAAGTGGTTAAGGTTAGATTTTATTTTATAATCTGATCTAGAAGTAGTCTCTTTTTCTCATGGCAGACATACTAGAAAATTTAAAACCTTTTCACCTGACAAAGGTAGCCCAGATGATCTGCTTATATTAGAAGACACTACATACCTACTGTATAGTTACTCTTTGGCTGGAGTTTCAGGTACCAATTTGTCATTTTTAGGGATGCTGCTAACAGTTTTCTTTTTTATGCAGCTCCAAAATATGAGTAGCAGAGCCCCATACAATGAATGACATACAGTACTGTATGTGTATTCTAGGAGACCTGGCCTATGAATTACAATCCAAAATATAACTATGGATGTTTGTTAACATTAATTGCATATATAGAAATCACAGCTATCCCCACAATATCTACAGCCTTTGTAATGAGAGATAGAGTTGGATGAATAATGAAAGATTTAGCAATCCATTTTTTTTTTTAATAAATGCTTTTTGAGATGATGTTGCAGAACTTCCACAGTACACATTGACCATAGTAACGATGATGAGGTGCTGCAAGGGATTGGAAATGATCTGGATGTACCACCAGACAGTAGGATGTTGAACAGTGGATATGCACTTGTTTGCCATTCATCACCTGCCCACGAACTACCCACGTACTGAGAAGGGGAACAGTAATGTACATCAACCCCTCCTGCTTTCATAGTTGTAACCAATTTACTAAATGCACATCTCCCATTTTTACCTTGCCACAAGTATCGATTTATCATAGTTTGGGCTGTTACAAAAAAAGAGTTAGGTACAGGTATAGGTAGTGTTCTGAATAAGTACAGGAATTGGGGGAGGAGGACCATCTTAAAAGCTGCCAGATGGCCTGACCAAGAAAGTTCAACCTTAGCTATATCCTAAAGTTTTAAACATAATTAGAAACAGGATATAGTTAGCTTTTAACGATTCTCCAACTTTTGGTGTTAGTGTAATACCCAAATAGTTTATCCCTGTATCACTCCATGTTTAAGGAAATGATGCACTTAGTTTCTGCTTCATGGGTGGAGGGATGTCTAGCCCTAGGACATATGATTTAGACTCATTCACCTTGTATAAGGAGATGTGGTTAAATAGTTTTAGAGCAGGTTGTAGAGAAGTAGGTGAAGTCTCTCTCACCTGCATGAAAGCAACTCCATGCATCGAACAGATCATGTTGGTATATTGAGCTATGGAGTGATGGTCCTTGATGTCTACAGGTAGATGTGGAGTCCATAGATGGTTCAGGGAAGAGATTGAAATCTCCACATATCAATAGAGAGCCTTTTTAGGTGTGTACTTATTTTGCATAGCAATTTGTTGAAAAAACTGACTTGATGGGAGTAGGGTGCACATACGTTAGCAATGATATAGGTTGTGGAGTTAATATCACATATTAAAAGAAAGTAGCATCCTTGTGGGTCTTTGACTTCCTTGTGGAGTGTGAAAGACACAGTATCTCTAATTTCCGTAAGGACTCTTTTTAAGATAGCATCTGTGGGGGGAGGTCTCAAGGAACATGTTAAATCTTGGCATTCTGAAATGAGAAGTAAGTGTCTTTCAGTAGACATCTTAGGAAGTCTCCGGATGATTATCTTCCTGCTTGAGAATGCCTATGTGAGAGATCTCAAAGATTTTGGCAATTCAGTGGGTATTGACTGTAGTGTAAAGCAAGAAAAAATAGGAACAATTAAAAAAAGAAATATATAAACTCCTATTTGCAACAGAAAATATCCAGTTTTCTGGAAAGGCACATACATTTGAATTAACGAAAATTAACAAAAAACAAAAAAAAGGGGTATATTTTACCTGCACGCAGCTTGCTGCTGCTCAGGTTAAGTAGGGGGTGAGTTTTAGTCGGAGAAGGACTCCAATCTCCAGAAGAACATAAAGGTTATGTTATCGCTATTCCAGGTTCAAATGTGTTTCTTGGAATTTTTAGCAGTAACCATCTTCTGCTGCATATGAGAACCCTGCAGTCTTTGCACCTCAGCAACAGAAGAACGGGGTCGGGTACCACTTACCTTAGCAGGGACCACTAATCAGTCCTCTGAGCTATCTGTCAGGGTGCTGCTGCTCTCTATAGATTTAAATATTGAGCCTGATTCTGACAGTGAGGCTTCCCCATCACTCTCATCTGTCATGCTCAGCATCATGTAGGCCTCTTCACTAGTGTACCTCTCTTTGGAAATTTTGGCCAATGAGCTTTAAGCGCTGCAGAGGAGAGGCTGAGATCCCCGCTGATGACAGCCTGCTCTGAGTGCTGCAGAGGGAGGAGCTTCTGGTGTCAGCCAGGAGCAGAAGAGATGAGCTCTGGTGGGTCACGTAAGCTCCCAGTGACGCTTTAAATAAGATATTTTCCACAATAAAGTTACACAAGGAGACATACTGAACATTATATAATCTTTTTACAGAATGGATTACATGATTTTGCAAGGACTTTAACTAGGGCTTATTTTCGGGGTAGGGCTTAAATTGCAGCCATCCCAGAAACTCACGCTAGGTCTTGTTTTCAGGGTAGAGCTTATTTTTGGGGAAACATGGTGTTTATTGATTTTTTTTCTCACCAGACTACCTATTAAAATGTTTATATGTAGCTGTCATATATTGACAGAGCCATGAATGCATATCACATTTGAATATTAGTAGGCTGGAATCTATACATAAAATTTATTATATAATTTGTTATAGCTGCTTTCCAAATATCATATAAATGATGCTTAGAAGAGCACATCTACCCCTGTCCATCAGTTACAGAGATGTGACTTGAAAAATGTGTTCAATTATCTCTCTACAATATTTTCCATGTAATGCAATACTGGATACAGCAATCACTTTAGGTCAAGCTTTTAGAACCACTGTAGTTTTATTAAAAGAGGCACGTCCTCTAATTTTACCTAGCAAATGACTAGAGACTTGTGCTGTAGCACCTGTCAATCAGTCACAGTGATTATATCTTGGCAGGAGACACAAACATGATTATACACTGGCTTTTAATTTTCTGTAATTACTGATTTCAAGGAGCCTTTTACAACACTGTCTTGCTACTTTTTACACATGTATACATTAATATAAACATGGTCCACAGGCGTGACAAACATGATATACTCTGAATATGACCAGTTATGTTTATCAGTGAGCGGTTTATGTGTAACAATAAACCAACTGAAGCCTGAAGCACAAGAGAACCCTATCCCTTAATTGAAAGGTATATACAACTGCATAAAATATTTCAGCCCCTCTACAGTAGAATATGAACTTTGCTGACAACAGATTAAACTGTATTTTTTTTTTCAGTTGTGGATTGGGTTTTGGCTGTCTCTGTCCTGATGGGAAGATTCCCTGTCACTTTCTGCCCTGGTGACACGACAGGAAATGAAAGAAAAGCGTTGATGAGTGAGGGGAATTAACATCTTAGACAGCTTTTTACATAACATGTATCTAGATTGGGTAACTTACCTAATAGTGGATGGTGATAGTAGTCACCCAGGCCTATAGAGGGGTGAACTTCTGCAGTGGTGAAACATACATCAATAAAACATTGACCAAGGGTCCAACCCTTTCCCACTCTATTTCCAAATTTCTTTTGCCTTTGCATTCACTTTAAAGCAGAGCCCCAATAAAAAATAACAAAAAATGAATAGCTGATTAATTATAAAATAACAAAAACAGTTTTTGCAGTAATATCCACCTTTAGTCTAGTGATTTCTCCCGCAGTGCTCTTTTTCGGCCAGTAGATGTCCTCAGTCTGATTACCAGCATTTTTTCTGACCCTAGGGCAGTGATGGCGAACCTTATTGAGCCTGAGTGCCCAAACTGCGATACAAAACCAACTTATTTTTTTCAAAGTGCCAACACTGCAATTAATAATGGCCACAGATAATGGCCGCAGGGGCCTCTCACCAATCCCAGTGACACAGCAACACTTCCTCCAAACAGATGTCCACTCACTCTCTGTTGCCCGTGGCAAGGCCCGCAACTGGCACTGCAGGGGGGATACCCTCGCAGCCTCTCTGTCCCCTGGCTCACAGTGTGCTACTCCAGTCTCTCTCATGATCTCTCTCACAATGTCGATCTCTCTCTCTCTCCCCATAGTCTTCTGGGACTAAATGTCCCATGGTGCACTTGTCAACCTCCTCATTGGTGCTTGGCTGCAGCCAATGGGGAGGCAGGAGGAATCAGAGTGGGCGGCGATCTCTGAGAGCGCTGCTCTGTCCTTGTCCAGCGCTGCTTGACAGAAGGGGGGCGAGCGGGGAAATACACTGACAGTCCAAGCTCGCTTCCCCCTTGTCACAGCACCGCTGTCATGCGGGGGGAGGGAGGATTAGAGAGCACAGGCATCAGCGCTGGCAGCCTCCCAGTATAGCTGGCATGCCCTCAGAGAGGGCCCAGCGTGCCAGCTGTGGCACGCGTGCCATAGGTTCGCCATCACTGCCCTAGGGGTTGTCTGGACCTGCTATATCCCATGACTGAACATTGACAAGAGAAGTAGTACAGTGCTGTGCTCATCACTCTTTCATTCTGCTTTCTCTTCCTATCAGTATGCTTATTTTCAGAAAATGAACTGTCTCCTTGTATTACTTCTGCCTCTCACACTCCAGCCCTGCTTTAGAGGGACCGCAAGAGGCTGATCCTGGGTCATATTCAGGTACTTACCCTGCTTGCATTAAAAAAGTAAATTTAATTATTTGTTAATGATTACAGAGTTGAATTAATTGTTGTCTTTTATAACTGCCCACAGTTTAGCTTTATCCATGCTAAAAGCATACTGGCAATGAAAGTACCGTGTTGATTCTAAAGGCAAATATTTTGTGCACTGCACTTGCTCCAGAGCTTTGTAAATGATGTAAAACTTCACTTTGCACAGAATACTATCATATGCAAGGAAAATAAATAACAGTGTTTTTGTTTGTACATGGTTGGATAATAGAAACCAGCAGAGCTTCCCCTCATTTCAGAGTGTCTCCTCAGATCTGGAGCACTGATGCACTTGCAGTTCACAGTATATTTGCCTTTAGTAAACCAACCTCTTTGTATAGCTGAAGGATGACATTGATGAAGAATCTGGAATCTACACTTAAAGTGATTGTAAAGCCTCACCTTGTAAAACAGCCTATTCAGTTTAAAATAGAAATGAAATGCAAAACATTTGTATATAATGTAGATATAAACATTATCAATATCTTTTTTTACTTTTTTTTTTTTTAAATAATCATATACCCTCTGTTCTCAGCTGCATAGATAGCTAAGGGAGGAGAAACAATAGTACACGGAGTTTCACAGTGAATGGCTGTGCAGGGGGTGAGGGGGGGGGGGTATCAGGACAAGTCTGATTATGGGAGAGGAGTTCCTAGCATAGGTAGAGAACTGTCCACTGTGTGTTCTCCTGCTTAGTGTGGTCAGTTTTTTTTATATTTTAATAGGTAAGCAGAAGGACTGGCAGAAACAGGGATTTCATACAAGGGAAGCAATACAAAGAAAACAGGATACTTTTTTTTTAACAAGTACTGTACATGGTGCAGCAGGCACATATCCGGTATATGAAATGTTGGGTTTACACATTTTTTAAAAAATTGAATATACTCACCTTTAAAGAAAGGCATTGAAAGATGTCTAAATAGAGGGAGAGTGCGAATAGCACTGCAGTGGAATCCAGGTGAACATGTATGGTTGGTAATGAGTAAGGTTCTTCTTTGGTATAGGTTTGTATATTTGAATAATACATAAAGATATTTACTATAATATAAAAATAAAAATTGGTTGTAAAAAGCAAATCTTGATTAAAGTAGACCTATAATGCAAATGGAAGGTCCACATACTTGCACGTCGCCCACTGGTCAAACAAAACTAACTTAAAGAATAAAGCATTTGCAACATGTTTTACCTTGGTCACAGCTTCTGACCCTTCTGTAGGCAGCAGTCCATTCTCATAGAATTTTAAGTGCCCAGGAGGCAGTGGTGAGGTGCAGTGACATCCAGGGCTGTCTTTAATGCAGGGCAAAAAGAGCAGCTGCCCTGGGCCTAGTCAATGCTGTGGGGCCCAAAGCAGCTGCCCTTTCAGCCCATGCTGCCTGCAAATAGTTGATACAGTAAGTGTATTCCAGGGGCCTCAAGAAAATGTTTGCCCAGGGTCCAATCAATATTAACCCCTTTACCACCGGAGGATTTTGCTGTCTTACGTCCAGGCCACTTTTTGCGATTCAGCACTGTGCGAATTTAACTGAAAATTGCGCGATCGTGCGACGCCGTACCCAAACAAAATTTATGTCCTTTTTTTCCCACAAACAGAGCTTTCTTTTGGTGGTATTTGATCACCTGTGCAATTTTTACTTTTTGCGCTATAAACAAAAAAAGAGCGTAAATTTTGAAAAAATAACAATATTTTTCACATTTTTTTATATGAAATTCCCCCCCAATAAAATGTAAAAATCAAATTTTTTTTTTAATTTTTGGCCAATTTGTTTTCTGCTACCTATGTTTGGTAAGAAAAAAAATCACAATAAGCGTATTTTGATTGGTTTGCGCAAAAGTTATTGCGTTTACTAACTAAGGGAAAGATTTCTGTCATTTTTGGTGGTTTTTTTTTAACGAGTAATGGCGGCGATCTGCGATTTTTTTTGCGGGGTTGCGACATTGCCGCGGACAGATCGGACCCTTGACTGACATTTTTGACACTTTTGGGGGTACCAGTGACATTACTACAGTAATCAGGGCTATAAATATGCACTGTTACTGTAAAAATGACACTGGCAGGGAAGGGGTTCATTTTATTGGAGAGGGAGGGGTTAATGTGGAGGTGACTGAGTGACACAGGGACAGATCGCATGTTCAGCTATGCTGAACCCTGCAATCTGTCACTGTCTGTCACTTAGGAGATCCGCCCGCTTTGTTTACACAAGCGGGCGGATCTCCAAACTCGATTCCCCGACGATCGGGGAAGAGCAGCGGCGATCAGCGCTGCTCCTCCCCTGGCCCGACTCCTGCTGTGAATGAATACAGCGGGAGCGAGCCTCCGGCGGCGCGCGAGCACCGCCCACAAGGGGAGGAGTCCAGTGACATAGGTCTACGTCGCTGGACGGGAACGAGCCACTGTGCCGCAGTAGAGGCACAGTGAGCAGGGCTAAAATGGTTAAAGATGGCCCTGGTGACATCACCACACCTCACTACTGCCTCCTGGGCACTCATATTTCCATGAGAACTCACTCCTGCTAGGGTGCATTCCGATGGCTTTTTGAGTGTCCAGCTATCCCAGGAGGCTGGGCCAGCCTTTCATTTTTAATAAAATGTCAATTTTATTGAACATGTTTCATTCACTCCTTGTTCTTTTTAGGTGTAACAAAGGCCTGGATTTGTGAGAAGGTTACTCTTTTATTTATATGTGTAGTCTTATGTGTTGGTTTCTTTTATGTCTTGCTCCTGCAGCAACGACTCCTTGCTATAGTTCCTGAGTCCTTACTATGCTCCTGTTGAAGTCTCTATACTATAAATTAAATCCAAAATCTAACAAGGAGAGTGGAAATCCCTCATAATGGTAACAATGAGTATGAAAATCTAGCAAATTAAGTACAGATATATTACTAATGGATTTTCCAAGAAATTATTATTTTAAGTGCTTTAATGCAACAATAGGTTAAGTATCATTCAAAGCTGTAAGTATAATATATTTTTACAGTGATTCCCTGAGACCTGAAAACTATTTCAAGGGCTCCTTCATCGTAAGAAGTTTAAGAAAGACTGCCTAAGTCCCCGTTCACACTGGGGCGACCTGTGAGGCGACCAGGTCGCCTCACAGGTCGCTGTAGGTCGCCTTCCATAGGGAAACTGCGGACCCGTTCTAATAGGAGCGACACAAGTCGCTCCGACTAAAAAAAAGGGTCCGGAGCTTCTTTGGGGCGACCCGGAGCGACCGTCATAGACTTCAATGTTATGAAGTCCGTGCCGGCTGCTCCGAGGTCGTGGCGCGCTGCTCGCACCGCGACCTCGGAGGTCGCCCCGGGAAGTCGGATCGCCCCAGTGTGAACGGGGCGTTAAAGCCTTGGTATATCAATCAATACTTACAGTATATGGGTAGGTAAAAGGTTACTAACTAGCTCTTTAAGCAATTACTGGTAGAATACTTGAATGTCATCCACTTGACCATCTATTGTCTTGGGTAAACACTGTCAAATTTTAAATTACTAAAAGTAAGTTCCAAACCACCAAAATGTACTTTCTTTTGGAGTTGGTGGCTGAAAAACTTTCTGACTTCCAACTTTCTTTGATCGCCCCTTGTGTTAACCCCTTCCCTGCAAGTGTCATTAGTACAGTAACAGGGCATATTTGTAGCACTGATTACTGTAGTAATGTCACTGGTCCCCCCAAAAGTGTCAAAAATGTCAGTTAGGTGTCTGATCGCAGTCCCGCTAAAAATCGCTGATCGCCGCCATTACTAGTAAAAATAAATAAAAATGACATAAATCTTTTCCCTAGTTTGTAGACGCGATAACTTTTGCGCAAACCAATCAATATACACTTATTGGGATTTTGTTTTTACCAAAAATATGTGGCAGAAAACAAATTGGCCTAAATTGATGAAAAAATTAGATTTTTACATTTTTTGGTTTGGGAAAGATTTATAGCAGAAAGTAAAAAATATTGTTTTTTTTTTTTTTTTTTAGAATTGTTGTTCTGTTTTTTTTTATAGCGCAAAAAAATAAAAAGAGCAGAGGTGATCAAATACCACCAAAAGAAAGCTCTATTTGTGGGGGGGAAAAGGACATAAATTTAGTTTGGGTATAGCGTCGCATGACCACGCAATTGTCAGTTAAAGTAACTCAGTGAGGTTTCGCAAAAAATGGCCTGGTCATTTAAGGGGGTAAAACCTTCTGGTCCAGATATGTTTAAAGGGCTGTGGGGGATCTGATCTGAATGCTTTTTGCCCAAATTGGAATTGGACTTTTACCACTGCTTATTGGGTTGAATTAATAAATGTGGAAATATTTTGATTTTGTTCACCTCTGATGTATTATTAAAAGTCTGTACCCTATTAAGGTGGTAAGTTTGCACTAAAATATCTTTCTATTACTGTATATGTACTTTAGTGAAAAGGATTAACTTGTGTATTGTCATGGAGTTAAATTGGCAGATAGGAATAAGTAGGATATTTTTTGTAATGTGATTACAGCAAAATAGGGGTTATAAAATTCAATTCGATTTTATGGTAAGTGTAAGTCAAAGATTCCTATTGCTCCACTCCTCACTATGACAACGCAAAAGAAATAACATGACAAATGAAGGCAATTATTTAGAGGCAGTAAGAACACATCATCAAAATAATTTTATTTTACTAAATGAGTCTTATAAGAACATTGTTTTTAAGGCCATAATTATTTTATTTTTGTAATAGAAAATATGTCAATTACATGCAGTAAGTGGTTTATTTTGACAGTGGTCCTCTAATGAGGTCAAAATCTGATTTATAAGAAAACCTGCCACTTGATTATAGATTATATATTGTTTTAATAAGTGAGAAGGGTATTACTGTACTTAGATGGCTAATTTAGGTGTTTGCACCTATTAACCACTTGAAAACCAGGCTTTTTCTGGCACTTTTTGTTCAAATGTAACAATCAGGTTTTTTTTGTGCTAGAAAATTACTTAGAATCCCCAAAGATTATATCTTTTTTCAAAATGGGGACCCTAGAGAATAAATTGGTGGGTTTTGCAATTTTTTATGTCACACAGTATTTGTGCAGTGGTTTTTCAAATGCAATTTTTGGGGAATTTTTTTTTTTTTAATTTTAATGCAAAAAAACACCATACATAACCCAACTGTTTTTTTTTTTTTTTATATATATATAAACAAAGCCGTCACACCCTGTAAATAGATACAAAACACAACATAATTACGGATTGAAATAAGCGAAATATCTGTAAAATGTACTCCTATTTAACTATAAATTCTGAAAAAAAGTTTTGGTAGTAATGGTTATTAAGTATTGAGGTGATTAAAGCTCATATATAAACTGATCAAAAAAAGTGCTAGTGCTGAAAATGTGCTAAATTAAGGTGCAATAAATATATAAATAACAACAATTAAGTTGTATAATGATACTACTATATATATAATATTATGTGTTTGTGCTAAACTGCAAATAATCAATTAATATTGTGCAACAGGATTACAACCAAACATCCTCCAACAACAAAGTGCAGGTGCAATAATTAAAAATAAATAAATAAATAATAAAGTGTAATGATTTACATAAATGTTATCACAAATTATCTGCAATCAATGATATAATATACAGTAAATATGTGAAGATAAAATTAATTAAATAAAGTCCATGTTGCAATCCTCCAGTGACAAAGTGCAAACAGTGCTAGTCAATAAATCATAAGGTGTTCGCAGTGTTCAGAAGTGAGGATCCTTCCACTACAGTGCTCAAAGATTCTGCCTAGGTAAAACTCACCAGATATTCTGCTGGTCAGACCATGAACCAGCAAACAAGCATAAACTGTAATCAATATCAGTCTGGAATCCTCTCTCCTTTTCTGTTGCTCAATCACCCCAGAATGGATGTTAGTTTCTGATGGGCCACATGAGGGAATATAGAAAGGGATACCATACATAGCGTAATACTGTATGATAATTCTTTATTGAAAGAAACAATAATAGACCACTTACATTTAGTGGTGTCTGCCAGACACTAGGAATCTGCACATAAGAAATCCATCCACTGCTCAGATCCTATTGCAGAGACTCATGAGCAGGGATACAGTGTAGCAGTGAGAAAGTATCTTCAGCTGTGTTGTTTTAGCGTTCTATTGCCACACCTACCAGTTTCGTCACCTGACGTCTTCTCAGGACAAACTTTATATCTGCTAAGGAGATCTAGTGCTAGAATTACTGCCCATGATCTGGCATTCGCGGGAATACCTCACATGTGTGGGATGTTCGCCTTTGTGCGCTAGCACAGAGGGAGAGGGGCACTTTCATTTTTTTTTTTATTATTAATTTATTTTTTTTATTTTTACACTGTTGCTTTCTTTTTTTTTATCACTTTTATTGCTTTCACAAGGAATGTAATGTAAGCATCCTTGTGACAGCAATAGGCACATGACAGGTACTCTTTATGGAGCAATCTGGGGTCAATAAGACCCCAAATCCCTCATTTGCACTTGAAAGCATTCAACACACCAAGATCTGCATTTTTAAATATTTTCGATTTTCAAAAGATGGGGCCATTGACAGCCAGGTAAACTGGAAGTGATGTCATGTCATCGGTCCCAGATTACCAAAGACCCAATCAAAGCCGATTACAGCTTTGTATGGGTCATGGCCAGCCGGCGGACATGCTGACTTGTAGCTCATGTCTCCAAGTGGGACAGAGAGCCCGAGAGAGCCGCAGAAGGCGACTGGAGGAGGGATGTCCCCTCATGCTGCTTGTAATAGCAATCAAGTGCCGTGCTAAAAACATATACCTTATGAGTAAATAAATTTACATAAAGATGCATACAATAATCATGCATATAAAGTGCTACATATATTCATACAGTATTAAGTATATGGATAAATGTGAAAATTGCAACACCATTTAAAGTGCAAAATGACAAATGTGCAGCCTTCATATGAATCAATAGAAAACAAAAGAGTAAAATCCTCAAAATCGAATAATATTATGTGTTTTTAAACAGAAAATAAAGTCAATTTCCAAGAATAGAATTCCGTGTTCATGATGGAAGATTGCCAAAAAGGGGTGACTGCCACAAGAGGGAAGAGTCAAAAGTGCTTACCAGAGTTAATGGACTCTATTGTCAGCGGCAGAGAGTCATTCAAGCAAAAGGTATTGAAACCATGTGAAGAAATAATCTCTGGATAGCTGTCAACATCTCCTTTGTCACATAAAGTCTTCTCTAAGTATATAAGAATTTGGATAACCATAGAAAACAAAAAGTATCATAGTGTAAAACTGTCATAGAAGGACTTTATTAAAAAGTAGAAAACTTACATCAACTCTGTAGTTTTTAAACGGTGTGATCGCAAGTAGTATCCAACAGGCGCAATGACATGGATCAAACTCAGTACAACCGATGCATTTTATCCACACGGACATCATCTGGGGTATAGGTCCGTGTCCGATGTCCGTGTGGACGAAGCGTGTTTGCTCCATGTCATTGCGCCTGTTTCAACTCTTCTGGGAAGGCTGTCCACAAGCTGTAGCAGTGTGTCTATGCGAAAACCCACCCTTTGCTGCTATAACAGCTTCAGCTCGTCTGGGAAGGCTGTCCACAAGGTTTAGGAGTGTGTTTATGGGAATGTTTGACCATTCTTCCAGAAGTGCATTTGTGAATGCCTGGCTTGCAGTCTAATTCATCCCAAAGTCGTTCTATTGGGTTGAGGTCAGGACTCTGTGCAGGCCAGTTAAGTTCCTCCACCCCAAACTCACTCATCCAGCCATCCTTTGGGATGAAGTAGAGCGAAGACTGTGAGCCAGGCCTTCTGGTCCACATCAGTGTCTGACCTCACAAATGTGCTTCTGGAAGAATGGTCAAACATTCCTAAAGACACACTCCCAAGCCTTCCCAGAAGAGTTGAAGCTGTTATAGCTGCAAAGTGTGGGCCAACTCAATATTGAACCCACAGGATAAGACTGGGATGCCATTAAAGTTTATGTGTGTGTAAAGGCAGGCGTTCCAAAACTTTTGACAATATAGTGTATATATATATATATATATATATATATATATATATATATATATATATATATATTTTATTATTATTATATAATTATTTTGGGTACTTGTATTGCACTGTCAATTCACACAGGGCTTTACATATACAGTATATTGTACATGGGGCATCAGTTCCTGCCATCATGGAGCTTACAATATAGGATCCCTAACTCACATGCATACATACACATAATAAGGCCAATTTAGACAGGATCCAATTAACCTACCAGCATGTCTTTGGAGTGTGGGAGGAAAACGGAGTACTCAGAGAAAACCTATGCAGGCACAGGGAAAACATGCAAACTCCAAGGCAGGTAGTGTCCTGGTTGGGATTTGAACTGATGACTCTAGCAACCTTTGTTTTCAGCTGCATATGGAACTCAGGGAGCTAGGGAAGGAGAAACAGCAGAACATTGGTCTTCCTAGTGAATGGCTGTGCAGGGGGTGGGAGGCCTGTCAGCACAAGTCTGATCATTGGAGAAGAGCAGGTTGAGTTCTCAGCACAAATGTATCTGGGAAAGAACCTAAAGGAAAGAAGTACCATGACAAATCCAAGTAGTTTGACTAAAAACAAATTAAACTTTACTGAAAAATGATGCAATTGAGAAAATAAATAGAAACAAAGTATAAGATGCTAATTTAGCAAAAAAATCTCCCCCCAACACCAACAATGCCCATGACAACTTTATCAGTGATTTAAAAAAAAAACACAGCCATATAACTGACCACCTTGTGCTTTCATACCTAATGTGGTCAGTTTTTAATAGGAAAGCAGAGGGATTGGCAGGAACACCAGGGATTTCTCACAAGGGAAGCAATACAAAAATATATTTTTTTCATACAAGGCACATTTTAGGAATATAAAATGTTGGGTTTACATATCCTTTAAGTTCCTACAAAAAGTTCCTCTTTTACCTGAAAATTTACTAGAAAAGTCATACATTGAATTTTATATAAGGGAACAATAAATACAAGCTAAGACACAATCATCAGCATGTTGAGCCAGACAGAAAATGTCACCAATTATATACAGTATGTTGTCAAACTCACTTATGTACACATACTAGACATGTGCAGAACAAAAAAATAGTTTAGTTTAAATTCGGTATTTACTGTACATTAATTTGTTTAATTAGTTGAAATTTTTTTAAAAAAAATTGTTTCATTTATTCAAATGCAAATTGATTTGAATTTTCTCAAATTCGATCGAATTCAGGAAAATGTGAAACAATTCAATTTGAATAGCATTCAAATTTGAATCAAATTACAGTCGAAGTCCATTTAAATTGAATTCCATTCAAAATCAAATTTATTCTATTTCAAATTTCTAATTTTTTTTAAGATGGTTATATTCTTTCTATTCCCTTATATTCTATTGTTTTTTCTATTCTATTCTATTTTTTCAGAACTTCAGAAGATAGTTATATTCTTTCTATTTTATTCTATTCTGTTCTATTTTTTGTCTATTCTGTTCTATTCTATTCCTTTATTTTCTATTCTATTTTAATCTGTTCTTTTATTTTCTTTTCTATTTTGTTTTACTATATTTTTTCTATTCTATTCTTTTATTTTCTATTCCATCCCTTTATTTTCTATTCAGGTTTTTTTCTATTTTTTTATTTTGTATTATTTTCTGTTTTACTATTATTATATTATGTTTTTATTTTTTATTCTATTTTTTTTCTATTCTATTCCTTTATTTTCCATTTTATTTTATTTTCTTCAGAAATTCAAATTCGATTAAAAACTATTTGAATTAGAAAAATCTACACTATTCAAATTCCAATAAAAAAATTCAAATTTTAATTCTAAAACTATTTGAATTTGAATTTCATCGGAAAATTTGTTTTGTTATTTCGGATTCATATTTTTTTCTATTCAAGTTTTTTCTATTCTTTTATTTTGTATTATTTTCTGTTATACTCTATTATATTATATGTTTTTATTTTTTATTCTATTTTTTCTATTCTATTCTATTCTTTTCTATTCCATTCCTTTATTTTCCATTTTATTTTATTCTTTTCAGAAATTCAAATTCAATTTGAAAACGATTTGAATTAGAAAAATATACACTATTCAAATTCGTATTAAAAAACAATTCAAATTTGAATTCTAAAACTATTTGAATTTCATTGGAAACTTAGTTTCGTTATTTCAGATTCATTAAAATTTGTTACTATTGTAATAACAAAAAATTTGTCCGAATTACAAGTTGGAACTAAATGGACCGCACATGTCTAATACTTACCTGGAACAATGAATGTTGTGTGTCTAAAAAAGGGACAACTCAAACTCCAGAATAAAGTTCAGGCTCCATGCACTCCATAAACACATACATGCATACATCTGTGTAATTCCAATTTTGTTGAGAAAAAAACATTCCCCTTTGGGTGATCTCTGTACATTGCAGGGATCTTAACAAACTTTGTTGCAGATTCCTACCTTTTGTTATTCTGAAGAAATCATTGTTTGCTCCTCTGTGCCTCTGTGCTAGGAGGGTCCATGGGAGTGATTTCATAATTATCTATCACCTGCAGGGCTCTAATAAGGTAATCTGCTGGGTCTGCATCCCTTTAGACGTGTTTCTATTTGGAGTATCTCACCAAAAATGTAATTTTTGCTGCAGGGGATGCCAGAAATCTGACTTGTATCTTAGTGCAAAATTCTGGGAAAATCAGTGAGCCAATCACACAAGCAGGAAATTATGTTTCTGGGGTGTGGTCGGTATACATTCTGTGTACAGAACAGCTCCAGGCAGCCATATTGCATTGCATTTTCATAAAATTACAGAGCTGCAGATTGAAAAGGAAAGGTAATATTTTTTAATAACATTCAATTAGAATGTGACTTGTGTCGCAATTGTATACAGCGTAATTTTTCCTTTATTTGTTATTTTTTTCTCCATGAAAGTGGAGTTAGCCTTTAAATTCAGTTAAAAAAAAAATATTACAATGCTAGTGTTAGCAGCACATAAACAAAATGGCAACAAGTAATGGAGTCAATGAAGTCTATTTCTTTCTTTTTTTTTTCCATTAAAGTTTTATTAGAGTTAAAGCAATAACATAGAAGTACAGTGCAATTGCAAACAAAATACAAGTGCAATAAAAGAGACTCACAACGAGTACAAATCAAGAGACATATGAAGATTATCTGGGTTACAAAATGATGGACAAGCACACGGTACATCTAAAGTGTGGCATATTTACAATGACCAATGATGAACCCAGAAACCATCTCCAGTAACAACTGTGGGTGGTCAATTACCTGGGTAATGCAGGAAAACATGCATGTACCACAACGGTACCCAGGGCTTTTTTTCAGCGGGAACGCGGGGGAACGCAGTTCCGGCACCTCCAGCACTAAATGTATGTGATGGCGAGGAGTGCTGGGTTGTGCTACATTGTCTATTGATGCTGGCTGCTGGGGATCTATTGTTGTTGGAGGAGGATCTATTCCTGCAGGAGGGTTTATTGCTGCTGGGGTGGTCAAGTGTGACTGCTTGGGAATCCATTGTCTCTGGAAGAGATCTCATTTTGCAGGGGGGGGTCTATTGTTGCTGGGGTGGGTCTTATGTTGTTGAGGGGTCAGTTGTTGCTGGGAGGGATCTTCTGTTTAGGGAGCAGTCTATTGTAGCTGTCTGCTGGAGGGTCTATTGATGCATTCTGTTGGGAGATCTGTTGTTTCTACTGAGGGCCCATTGTTGCTGGGGGGATCTGTTGTTGGCTGCAGGGGATCTATTTTACTGATTTATTGATATCATTATCAAATTCCATACAAATTACTTAGTACTAAAAATGTTACTTGGTTCTGTATTCTACAAAAGGTATGGTACTGGGAGGTGGGTAGTGGATGGAACCAAGGAACGGTTCCCGGAGGTAGGTAGGGGCAGAGACAAGGGGTAAGTTCAAAGGAGGGAGTTCCTGCACCTATTCCATGAGAAAAAAAGCCTGGGCGGTACCACTAGAGGTGAGGGTAATAGCCAGGTTGATCAAGCTTACCTACTGCCGGTCATATGCGGGGGGGACAGGTGTATCGGCCCTGTGGAATGACAGTCGGTGGGAGTAACCCAGAAAGTGGCAAAGACTCGGGAGGAAAGGAAAAAAGGAAGAAGTCGATTTCTATGTGTGTGTGAGGAGCACAACGGGAGCAATGGTAAAGCACCATCATGTCAGAGGAAAAGATGTTCTTTATAAATAATTAATATTTCTGGGCATGTGACTGCAGGACAAAAAAAAAACAAAAAAAATCAAAGAAAGAAGTCTTAGAAATGTAGATAATTTTTTTGTTAAACTGAGAAAGCTAGAGATCAATTTGTAAGACGAGATAACAGAGGAAATAACAAAATATATATTTGTTGGAATGCATTAGCTACACAACAGAATATCATCATCTAAAAGAGCTAATTGGAGAATTATTTTTAATTAGAGGAAAAGAGAAGTCTTTTTTTGTCATTGGCCATTAAACTTTGTCTTCTTACTCACTTTTCTGCATTAGCATGTTTACTGGTATAAACATAAAATGGGTGACATTTCTCATGCTAAAGTTCTCCCTAATGATGCATTGGATCTCCCATTTAAAGGACTTTAATAGGCACCACGAGTTCTGATTCAGATGTGAATAGCTCAGCTCAAAGAAGCATGCTCTATGATTTTGTACTGTTACTTGTGTTGTACAATGGGTTATGCAGAGTTGTATAAAGTACTCGAAACCCACACTTGAGTAAAAGTGCAAGTACTCGATCAAAAAGCGACTTGAGTAGAAGTGGAAGGGCTCGATCAAAAATTTACTTGAGTAGAAGTACTAAAGTATTCAACATTTTTTGTACTTAAGTATTGCAAGTATTTTTTTTTTTAAATTTGCTACTCAAGTACTGAAAGTAAAAGTAACAGTAGTTTTGAAAAAAAATTTCTACTCAAGTACTGAAAGTAAAAGTATATGTAGTTATTAAAGAAAGAAGTCAAAAGTTTGAACATCATATTGTTTTTTATTATTTCAAATGCAGCTTTTATTTATACATACAGTAGCTTTTATTTTCGTATGCGCTGATAATACACATGTTTTGAGCTTCATGAAACCTGTCATCTACTGTTCTGGCAGTGGTAATTTTTATAATTGTAACGAGTAACTATGCAGCACAAAAAAAAAAAATATTGGAGTAGAAGTATTGAAATCATTGAAAAAATTTTGTGAAGTAAAAGTGGAAGTAGGAGAAAAAAATTCTACTCTAGGAAAGTACAGATACCACCTTTCGGTACTTAAGTACAGTAGTGAAGTAGTTCTACTTAGTTACTATACATCTCTGGGGTTATGCGAACCACTGAAATGTCATCATAAGGAAGTGTTGCAGAATACATTGAGAAGGGTGATGCCTTTCTGTTTTTTTATAGCTTGAAAAACATTGTTAACACCAATTGGACCTTCTCGTAGCTATTTTTGAGGCTAGGGGAGTATTTTTAGCTGATAGGCATTTGTATTTCTGTTTTTTTTTTTTTTTTTATAAGTATAACTGTAAGGGACTATCACACAAATAATTGGGAATTGTGTTTGACTGCAAGCATAATGTGAGAGCCTCATCATATACAGAGAAACATAGAATAATCAATTCAGCCAAGCGCTCACTCCAATGGGGATGACAGGTGTGCCGCTCTCCTTAGGTAGGGAACTCCAACATAAGCACATGAAAGAAAAAAAGGAGGCGCAAACACCTAGTGCATTACCTGTGACCACCTTAAAAATGTTTTAATAAAATGCCAAAAACATACTCACAGACATGAAGAGTAAAATCACATTACAAGAATCCACCACATGTGGAATGGAACATGTTCCTGTTGATAGGACCGCTAACGCCTTTCGGGAGTCAAGCTCCCTTCATCAGAGCTCTGAATCTTGTAATTTACTCTTCATGTCTGTGAGTATGTTTTTGGCATTTTATTAAAACATTTTTAAGGTGGTCACGGGTAATTAACTAGGTGTTTGCGCCTCCTTTTTTTCTTTCATAGAACATAGAATGCTTTATTTATGTTAGCAGGACAGTTCCATACACAGCACAGGTGTCATTAAATACCTCTAGTGCGTATCCCCTGTTCCTAGAGTTAAAAAAAACTTCTAGGCAGTACTGCACTGTTAAAGTGGTTCAGAAGGTTTGTATCTTAATGCTTTCAATGAATTAAAGGATAACTCCACTTTCGTGGGGGAAAAAAATCAGCAAACAAAGAAAAAATAATATAGCGTATACAATTGCAACACAAATCATATTGTTATTATAAACGACCTTTCCTTTTCAATCTGCAGCTGTTGTAATTTTCTTAAAATGCAATGCAATATGGCTACCTGGAGCTGTTCTGTACACAGAATGTATACTGACCACACCCCAAAAACATAATTTTCTGCTTGTGTGATTGGCTCACCAATTTCCCCAGAAGTCTGCAAAGATACAAGTCAGATTTCTGGCACCCCCTTCAACAAACATTTCATTTTTGGTGAGATACTCCCAATAGGAACACGTCTAAAGGGATGCAGGCCCAGAAGCTTTCCTCATTAGAGCCCTGCAGCTGCCACAGCTGACAGATAATTATGAAACCACTCCTATTTGACCCACTCAGCACTGAGGAACAAACAATGATTTCTTCAAAATAACAAAAGGTAGGAATCTGCAACAATGTTTGTTAAAATCCTTGCAATGTACAGAGATTACCCAGAGGGGAATGTTTTTTTTCTCAACAGTGGAGTTACGCTTTAAGATATAAAAACCTTCAGCCCATGTTCACATTGGTCCATTTTGACATGCGACTGAAATGTCAAATTGCATGCCAAATTGGAGCCAATTGCCGGTAATGGCACCGCCCGAATCGGTGCAACGCCCACATTGCGGCGCTGCACTGATTCCCAAAAGTAGTTTCTGTACTACTTTACTACTTCAGGAACCCACACAGATGTCTGTGAAATTGCCCCCAAAGTCTGACTGTAAATGCTGGTTTAAAATCATGCACGTTCAGTGTGAACCTAGACTCAGTGTGCCCCCCTCCCCAATACTTACCTGAGCCTTATGTCGATCCAGCAATGTTGCACAAGAGCCTCGGCTGTTTGGGACTCTCTCTTCTGATTGGCTGAGACAATCAAATTCAGTAAACCAGTGAGGAGAGAGAAAGGCCAGGGACACAGCGGCTCAGCTTGGGTGCCCCCATATCCAGCTGGTTGCTGTGGGGGCACTTGGTAGGAGGGAGGGGCCAGGAGTGCCAATGAGGAACCCGAGAAGAGGAGGTTCTGGGCTGTTCTGTGCAAAACCAATGCATAGATCAGCTATGTATAACATGTTTGTTATTTTTAAACAAAAAAAAAACAAGATTTTATTATCACTTTAAGCCTGCACACAGGCCAGATACACATTTGGCTCGTGTGTACAGCAGCCTGTCCGACAGAAGGCCGAACGTCCGACTTCTGTCAAAGGGGAATGGCAAAAAGACATCTGCCGATCGGCATCCGGTCAGCACTCGCAACCGGTGTGTTCTAGCGGAGGGCAGTTCCTCTGTCACAACACAATAGCTCAGCAGGAAGATCACTGTACTAACATCAGATAATTAGTATAGCAAGCTCCTCCTGAGCTCTGCAGTTTTTTTTTTTTTTTTCAATCAGCTCGCTTCCAATATCATTGTTTTTTTTTTTTCCATTTAACCCAGCTGGCTAAATTAAAATAAAATTGAGAAGCTCAGAAGGAGTTTGCTGTACTAACTATCTGATGTTTTTACAGCGAGCCCACTCCCGAGCTACTCAGTTTTTTTTTTTTTATTCAGCCCACTGGGTTGAACAGGAAAAAATGAAAGTGTGTACCAGGCTTTATACACCAAGGATGAAAAAAAAAGTTCTTTAATGAGCTGACAAACCCAGCAGAGCAAATAACAAAATAAGATGGCAAGCAGAGACAAACAGCAGTTGCATCTATAACACACTTTGCAAATGAGAAAAGAGAGTTTCAAAACAACTCCTAAAGGGTACCCAAAACCTGGTTCAATGCTATCCCTCCTAGACCCTGAATAAAGTGTGCCCTGATAAAGGAGATCTACACAATGGGGCTATAAAACACAGTCCCCACTAATCCACCCTCTCACTGGCATGCGGTAAATAACTGCCTGTACACATCTTTGATGATTAAGAATAACATGGAGTGGTCTAAATAGAGTTTTTGACATTCCTGGGGATGAGCATAGGGGTAGTGCTGTCCCTTTTGCAGGGGTATAGCAAAAATATCTGTCAAAGGCCTCTCACTACTCCAAATTCCATCATAAAATTCCCTCTCTCCCGTGAGCATCTGGAACACTGGATATTTGGGCAGGCTAAACCTTGGGATCTCTGAGGGTGGGAGCAGCAGTCCTGAACATGGTAGCAGTGGCCCAGGATAACCACTAGTCAGTAATCCACTTGGTAGCCCAGCTTGGCAGAAGAAAGAAGTGGGGCACTTTCCTGCTGATTCAATGTGAGCCATGGTGCTGCTATATGTAATGTGTGTGCTGTGAACAGAGTAGAGAACCCTAGAGGGCCTGTCAAGGACATGGACTACAGGCTACAAAAAGTGAGAGAGAGTGTGGCGTGACCTCTTGCCTGGCCCCCCATGCTGATCTGGGAATACCCATTCAGTTTCAGTGGTGAGAGCCCATTTGGCCACCATTTACTTGTTTGCTATTGCTGTACTTTGCTACTTTCAGGAGAATTGACCCAGAAACATTCAAGGTACACCTTTTGGATTACGAATACTTTCATAATGAGAGTGAGTGCTCCAATGTACAGCAAACTGTATAATTAATTTTCCACTGTCCAGTGGTGTAATCAAGGAATCTTATAATTAGACAGGCCATACTGTTTATTACTTGGTGTTCTCTTATTCCCTACTGTGCCTATTTTATTTTATGTCTGCCTGGTCATTTTACATTTATTCTCCCAATGCATTTGGCAATGCTTTTCACAGACGATAAGATGGAATAAGTGTCACAAGCCTTTAACGCTGTTTATTCGGATGAATTGTAGGTTAACACTGTTGTAGCTTTTTTTTTTTACTAGAACCTCCCTAGGGTTTGTTCCAGCAACAATAAAGTCAAATTGTTCCCCCATTAGTGTGAAGGTGAATTGTTGGGTCCAGTTAAGATCCGCCCATAAATGAGAGTGGCAGAAGGAGCCAACAATCGAGCAGCTCCTTAGGGAGTCAGAACTACAGATGTATCATCATTGACATTCTTCATTCATTTTCAGCAAATTGTATCAAAACTCTTTGTATAATGGTTGGTTCCTAAGTGATAATTAAAAACAAAGAGGAAAACAGGAAATTTAACTTTTCACCTGCTGACATTTTTATTTAATTTTTTACTGCTTACTTTGACCTTAAGCAGCTTACAGATGAAGATAAGATAACTTTTATGCTCAATTCACAGGCTGCTTTACTGGAAAATTCTGGCTTATTCTTCCAATTCATATATTGGCACTTTTCTAATGTAGTCCTTTTACAATTCTAAAAAAATAAACAGCCCTCCTCTCCTAAAGAGCACTAGCTTAACATGTGGGGTAAGGGGAGGTAAAATGGCGCTGTCAGGCTAATAAGTAGGAAATATAAATATGTCTTATAAGTGCACTGGTGATAAAAGTGAATAAAAAATCCAGATATATAAAACTTAATGTGGTGAATCCTTAAAAAGTGTAAAAATGTCTAAAAGAAATTAGTAAAAAATATATATATATTATCGTGATAAATGTGTAAATATGAATATTAAGATGTAAATAATAAATTATTAAAAATCTATTCAGTGTGTGATCCTAAAGGTATAAATATGATTTCATACAAAATACATTAAATCAATAAATAAAGTGATATATTAGATAACCTCAATAAATAATTAAAGTGCTAATTAATCAAATGTAAATTGTGCTAGTGAGCCAAGCAATAAATAGCTATGTATAAATTTGTACACAAAATCAATTCATAAATAGTGTCCCAGCAATTTAAATAACATAAATAAATAAATAAATGTAAAAAGAATATATAGAAAAATTGTCCATATAAATAGCCAAAATTAACTGGTGCTACAAATATAATTGAGTCCCAAGATGGGAAACGAAGCAGGGATTTAACAGGAAAAAATGGATTCCAGGAGTTCCAGACTGATGGGGGTGCTCAATACAGGAATAAGTGCTCCCCTCCTATTACTCCCGCACTCACCAGATGGTGGTACCCCCACAGGGGTAATCAGCGTTTGGGGTGACTCTCAGAGGTCCCTCCGAAGGCTGGCTAGTAATCCACTTAATCCCGACTTCATATACTGTATTTTTCTCCAGGGGCTGCCAACAGGAAGGCAAGGTTATGACAGTGCTGTATGCCAATCAGGGAGCTTACTGATAGCTGGAGCTGACCTCATCAGTGTGTAACTGCTCCTTTCCTATCCAATCAAAGCCAGGGGCGGTTCTTGACCAAGCTGTATCCCTTTAACTGCAGGAGAGAAAAGTGAAGTCAGACCCCAGCAGCATCCATAAAAGAAGACTTGCTGGACAGAATTACAAATCTTTTGGCCATTGAAGAATGCAGCACAAGGACTTGAACTCCATAACACAAGGGCAGAGAAGTACTTAGGAGGTATTTCCCATCAATTTTTCCCCTGGAGAAAAATACAGTATATGAAGTCGGGATTAAGTGGATTACTAGCCAGCCTTCGGAGGGACCTCTGAGAGTCACCCCAAACGCTGATTACCCCTGTGGGGGTACCACCATCTGGTGAGTGCGGGAGTAATAGGAGGGGAGCACTTATTCCTGTATTGAGCACCCCCATCAGTCTGGAACTCCTGGAATCCATTTTTTCCTGTTAAATCCCTGCTTCGTTTCCCATCTTGGGACTCAATTATATTTGTAGCACCAGTTAATTTTGGCTATTTATATGGACAATTTTTCTATATATTCTTTTTACATTTATTTATTTATTTATGTTATTTAAATTGCTGGGACACTATTTATGAATTGATTTTGTGTACAAATTTATACATAGCTATTTATTGCTTGGCTCACTAGCACAATTTACATTTGATTAATTAGCACTTTAATTATTTATTGAGGTTATCTAATATATCACTTTATTTATTGATTCAATGTATTTTGTATGAAATCATATTTATACCTTTAGGATCACACACTGAATAGATTTTTAATAATTTATTATTTACATCTTAATATTCATATTTACACATTTATCACGATAATATATATATATTTTTTACTAATTTCTTTTAGACATTTTTACACTTTTTAAGGATTCACCACATTAAGTTTTATATATCTGGATTTTTTATTCACTTTTATCACCAGTGCACTTATAAGACATATTTATATTTCCTACTTATTAGCCTGACAGCGCCATTTTACCTCCCCTTACCCCACATTCACTAAATATAGTTATCTATATTTTTGAGGTAGGCTGCAGTCATTTATTTAATTCCTCCAATAGCGCGGAAATTTTCCCCTATATACTAGCTTAACATGCCAAGCATTCTGTAAGTGGAAGATGTGAAAATCTTCATGGGTTTAGTTCACAGACAGTTTTGCCCTTAGTATAAATTTCTCAAACTTTGCAACAAACCCCATTGAAGTTTATTGAGAGCTAATCATGCTATTAAATTCTGGCCATTTTTAGAGTTAATAAGGAAACTATAGTCAAACAAAGGGTATGGTAAGTAAAGAAACTGTCACGGGGAAGGTGTACCAATAGCAAAATAAAAAAAATGTTAAAAAAGGTTAATAGAATTGTTGGTTATACTTAATAGCACCAACACATATGAATTTAAACCTCATCTCTAACTGTAGTAGTTGGTATCTTCATATGAGCAGGCTGCTAGTTTAATGTACCACATAAATCCCAAAGCAGTAGCGATGTGTAAGTAATACATAAAAATAATACTATACATAAATAATCACAATGAATAAAGATATACAAAATATAAGTATAGTTAACATAAGTATAGTGAAATACAGTGATATATAAAAAAAAGTATGATGATATATAAATAAGAAATGATAGACACTTACTGTGAACACTGAGGATCCCTTTTATTCACTTGATCACAAGATTCAATTCTCTGGACATTATATATTAGTTACACATTTTTTATATTTTACTCTGTCTCACTATATATATATTTCTTATTTTTTTTATTCATGGTGATAATTTATGAATAGTACTAGTTTTATGCATTACCTACAGAGCACAACTGCTTTGGAATTTATGTAATATGTGACATTTGTATTTTTATGTCAGAGTGCTGCTGTGGGGATTATTGAGTGTTTTGTTTGGTTTAAAGGCACTGAGTGCATTTTTGCTTTGAGTTTGTTTGCAGTTTAATGTACCAGTCCATATTCCTTCTAGCATCAGGCTGGTGCCCAAAGGATAGGGTCTAAAAAATCTCTCTCAAAACACCAGTTTGGTGGGTACAAGTAAGTTTTTTAACCCCAAAATAACATGAAAGAGAGCGCCTCCAAGTGCATCAGCAAGAGATTATTAAAGCAGAGTTCCACCCTAAAAATACACTTTTCCCCTTCCGCTTGCTCTAAATTACCTGAAAAACAATTGGATAATTACACCATCACTTCCTGCTTGCGTTGACTCCTGGGGGCTGAACGTCATCACTCCCCGGAGTCAATGCGCCTGCACTGGCCCCGCTCGTCATTCCCTGCTAAACAGCTTCTAGGCATGCCCAGAAGCTGTGCAGGGGTAACGCTTCTGCACCGGAACTGATGAGCGGGGCTGGTGCAGGGCATTCTGGGACCGAAGAGGACACCGAAGAGGACGCGCTGACTTCAGCTGCCCAGACCTGAGCTGGCAGCGCTGGACAAGAAATTTTCAAGGTAAGCATTTCTTCTAAAAGGTAACCCGGGACAGTTCAGAGGCTATACATTCTGAAATGCACTAGCCCTGACTGTCCCAGGGGTACTTTTATTTCAAAAACGTTTCTGAGGCCGGAACTCTGCTTTAAGAGTAAGGGAGATTAAAACATGTACACAGCTTTCTCCTAATAAACTCTTGCTGCTGCACTTAGAGGCACTTTCTTGCTTGTTACTTTAGTCTGCAGAGTTGCCTGCACTCTTCGAAAGCTGTCCAAGTGCCTGGCTTCCCCATGTCATCCTTCACCAATCATGAGACTAATGGGCCATACACACTATACAATTGATTTTTTCCTTTGGATTTACCAAAACCATATAATACGAGGTCAAATCTAAACACTTATGATTTGTATGCAATCAGACAGGCCCTTGCACTACATAGTTGAAGGTAAATCATAAGGAAATCTAACAACAAAAGTTGTATAGTGTGTATCCAGCTTTATACTAAGAAATGTGTGATAGCTTCCCCTCCCAGCGCACCCAGTATTATTGTTTTTTTTTTTTTTCATTTCTAACTTCATCCTTTTAACCTTCCTAGCGGTATTCCCGAGTGTGACTCGCTTTAGATTTTAGTGCCAAAAGCGGTAACCCCGAGTCACACTCGGGGTAGCGCTAAGAAGATCGCTGGATGCTGGAGGAGGTTTTACTTACCTTTTCTCCGGGATCCAGCGAAGACTGCGGGCGGTGTGCGGCGGCGGAGCTTCCTCCCGATCGTCTGCGAGCCCCGGCTTCCGTCTCCGGCGACGTGACGTCCGCCGGGGGGTGGAACCGGCGGCAAATTCAAATGTAAAATGCACCAAACACACTGATACCGTTCAAAATAAAATAAAATCACATTACATTGCCCCCCAGTGCCCTTTCCTGCAGTTTTACTGTGCTTTTTATGTAAATATATGTATATATATATATATATATATATATATATATATATATATATATACAGTATATATATATATATATATATATATATATATATATATACGTATATATATACACATATACATATATATATATATATATATATATATATATGTATATATATATATATATATATATATATATATACGTAATTCTTGTGAATGAGCAGCCCAAACCAACTGTATACATTATATACATATATATATATATATGTATATATAATATATGTATACATACATATATATATATATATATATATAATATATATAATAAATGTATACAGTTGGTTTGGGCTGCTCATTCACAAGAATTACATGCAAAATAATGGTACCGCTTTCAGCACCTAAAATCCAAAAGAATCATACCGCCAGGGAGGTTAAATTAGCAATGGGGCTCCTCTGAACCTATTACCAGTTCACACACCAGATAAAAAAGTCTACTAGAGTAGTAGTAGAGTAGAAATAAAATAAAATATAAGGCCTTTCTGTCTCAATCCAGATTTATTCAATTAAATAATCTAGAGGGTTTTATTTTCAGATAAAAGGTCTCTATCGTCTACATGGAGATTCATTATGGTTATAGTACTTTAAACACTAAATACTAAAAAAATTACATGCTCCAGTTTCGGCACTCCAGTTGCTTTTTTACTTTCATGTTTAATGAACTGATGGTTTGTATATTTTAAACATTTGCATAGCATCTGTATTTTACTAATAAGCAATGATTACTCAGTGCATCCATAACACTGATTTTGGAAAGCATTCTGGGCTTTCCTTGTAAAAAAGCAAAGTATGCGCTGTCATTTAGGTTAGTTGACTATATCTGGGATACTGTCCCTGCAAGGAGAGATGGAGGGGGTTTATCTTTTATTCAGGGCTATTTACAGAGGAGCAGATTTAACTTCTTGTGGCCACTATTCATATATGGCTGGTCCACTACCTTACTGTTCTTAAGGAACGTAATGGTTTGACCTCTAGGAACTAAGCCTCTATGTGTGCCTGATGTATGCCGACAGTTCTATGACCACACTTTGATTGGACAGAGTAAATCACGGACAAAAGGTAGAGTCAATGGGAGTGACTCTGTACCATGTGATTGCTATAGCCAGTCGCATAGCTCTCACAGCAGATCGCCATTCTGTCTTCCCGGAGAGTGATCACAGGTGCCCGCCAGCCCTGCAGATCAGCTTCCCCTCTCGCAAAACGCTGTCCCCACACGTGCTCCCAAGGAGCGACGTATGGGTACGGCAATTCGCGCTGCCGAGCCACCTTGCCTCAGTATATCTGCAGGAGGTGGTTGGCAAAAGGTTAAATTAAGAACAGGTGAGGTGAGGAATTGTACCATAACTCCTTGTTATGTGGTTCTACAGGCTGAGGGCCAGTTCACACCATAGAAATGCAGCCTGGATGTGTTTTTGATGCGTTCCAGTTTGTATTTTATGCATCTTTGGTGCATTTTTGATGCAGGCCAGTGCATTTTTCACCCTCTTTTTTCTAACCTTAAATAAGGACATGTGTGTTCCAGTAAGTTTTTTGTGCGAGGAGTGGTGCGGGAGGTGCGGGAGTACCACAGCCCCTCCCCCCTAATACTTACCTGAGCTCCCTCTTGATCCAACTATGTGCACTATCGGCTCTCTGAGGACTCTCCCTGCTCATTGGCTGAGACAGCAGCAGGAGCCATTGTCAATCACAGCCAGTGAGCCAGTAGGGGGAGAGAGGGGGTGGGGCTGAGCTGTAGCTCCATTTTTGAATAGACACGCAGAGCAGTGGCTTGGGAGCATACCTGCTTGGGTGCCCCCATTGCAAGCTGCTTGCTCTGAGGGTACTCAACAGGAAGGAGGGCCAGGAGTGCTGGCAGGGGACCTGAGAAAAGGAGGATAAGGGCTGCTCTGTGCAAAACCACTACACAGAGTAGTAAGTATAACATGTTTCTTATTTAAAAATTGCCTTTCATGTCAATTTAAAGGAGGGGCAGAGAAAGAGAAACAATGCATGTGTGCCTTTTCAAAATGTTACATTTTTAACAAAAAAAAAAAAACAAGATTATAGAAGCACATACACATACACATAAAACACCCAAAAACAAAATGAATTGTCTATCTTCGTATTTTACTACATTTTGACTCAATTTCAAAAAGATGTTTGCTGCAGCAAGTTTATTGAATAGGGTGAGACACATATCCAATTCATCTAGGCCACATATATATAGTTTGGTGTTCTGTACATTTATGTTCTAGCTAGACTACGAGATGTTGATTGAGAGTTTATTTATTTTACAATATCAAACAGTCCCATCCCTTAATTAACTCAACAAGCACTTTTATATTCTGTCTTGTGAACAGGCTGTTTATTCACCCCTTAGGTTTCATATTGATTGGCAATGTCAGAGCTTTTATCTGTGCCCTGTTTTCAAGCAACTAATTAGAAGAGCTCTATATTACTAGGGTGAAATTTACATGTCATCCAATAAAAACTGAGGTGGTGATCTAGAGCAAAAAGCATCTGCTGAATGCCAAAGCTTATAAACAAAAAGACCTGGAGCTTGTCAATAGGACATAATAAGCATACATTCACAAAGTGTACTCTCATACTTTGCTACATCAGTTGTTTACTTGAGGAATTATCTGTTTAGGAATTACGCTACAGTTTGCAATGATGAATAAAGGATTTGTTGCCTACGTTTTTCTCTATGGATTAAGCTAATTGGCGTGATGCATGCTCTGTTGTTGATCTTGCTGTGTGTCAATAGGCAAATGCTGCTTGCTTTTGACATCAGTTTGAGACACATTCCCTTTCACACATGGGAGTCTGTCGGCGGACTCCGTTTATCTCAGCGGGGAATCGTCCGGCCGATCCCCCACTGAGCAGGCAGATGGCAGCTCCGTCTCCGCTCATTGTGCGGAGACAGAGCTGTCAGGTCCTTGCTGTTCTCTATGGGGGAATCGGATGAGAACGGACCGCCTGTCCGTTATCATCCGATCCCATCCGCTGGATGGATGAAAATAGGGTTTCCAGATTCCAGATTTGACGAACATGTCTCCGCTGACATCCGATACCCCATAGAGATGCATGGGGCATCCGTTCAGATCCGCCTGAAAAACTGACAGGCTAATCTGAACCGTCCGCTAGTGTGAAAGGGGCCTTATTCAGAATTCACTCATAGGTGCATTTGAATTAAAACTGACCTGCTTTACATTGCTTTTGCATTCCCATAGATTTGCATGTGGGGGGTAAGCAGTGTTGTTGTAAACAAAAGTAACGAACTCCTTATTGTGTGATAGCGTATGGAAAAAAAATGTTTTGCGATGTGATCACAAGTGAATGTAGGTTGTAACTTGTAACAGCCTGCTTTAAATGATCAAACTGTATTCTTTTTTATTTGGTAAATATTACTTTTGCTGTAGCACCTATTACAGCAAGAATGAAACTAAAATTGATCAACAAAATTCTTTGTAAAGGGTAGGTTTTGCAGTTTCTGGGGGACATTCAATAAGCCTTATATATTTTAGATAAGACTTGATGGATAAATTGTAAAAGGTGTATAGTTGTGGGTGTGCTAACCAAAATAAATAGTGGCTGAACTAAGAACTCTAAGAACTGAAGAGTATAGAAATAGGTAAGGAAAATGAGTGTACAACAAGTGAAATATATAGATACAAATAAATATATATACAATGTATCTGATATGGTGAACTGAACATATACCCCTCTATAACCATAAATAGAGTGCAAACAAAGATAATGTAGGTTCTGATAATAGAAGTCTCTCAACATAAATGTGATATGAAAGTGACTCCTTCACATGGACGAATGCGGTGAAAGTGACTCCTTGCGGACAGAGTAAAAAAGACATTACGGTGTTAACCACCCCGTGATGCATACATAAACAGTGGAAGGGCTCCTTACCAGATCCCACTTCAATAGTGCATGAAATAAACCAACAGGAAGAAATCTCAAACGTAACTCTACACGTACAATCTGTGTGTCACCGAGTGCTGTACAGGTACATATATGCCTTCTTACCAAATTACCATATAGGGTAGGCTTCAAGATATACGCTCCATAGGCAGACTCCCCAGAAATGATGTCCTGGTTTAGTTCCTACAGATCCCACACTAATTGGCTTGCTTCTCCTTGTGGATAGAACGGTCCAAGTATTGGAGGCTCAGCCCTCCCAGTGTGTGTTTCCCAAAATAAGAAGGAATGGCAAATAGTGCATTATCTTAAGGTACAGTTTATTCACAAAAAGACAAACACTTACATGGCAAAATTAATTTTGGGACACGTATGTTCCTTCTGAAAGCCAGCACGGCCGCCTGCAGTGATTCCGTGGCCTCCCTCAAACAGGAAATATCAGCTACTCGGAGCGGGTCTACCCAACCTAGTGCTACACGCAGCCCACTCCGAAGAGACCTGGATACAGATCATAGGTGCTGGCAGTGCGGACATTTAGGCCACATTTCCAGGAACTGTACGGAAAAGAGAGCAAAGATTGCCCAACACCATCCTAAACTAAAGGTTCCCATGGCAGAGGGGGAACTCTATATAATTACCCTTTGTAAAGGGACAGTATAAAAAATTTAAATAATGTAATAAAATACATTAAAAATTAAAATAAAATGATGTAGAGTTCGCAAAAAAAAAAAAAAAAATGCATAGCAGACCCTTTGAGTCTGGTATGGATTTTATAGGAGATACCTCACAAACAAAATGTGTGTGGTCCCCTAAAAATCCATACCAGTCTCTGAATCCAAGCATGCAGCCTGACTGGCCAGAAAAAGGGGGGCAAGCATGCACCACCCCTTCTTAACCATATCAGGCCACATGCCCTCAACATGGGGGTTATGTTGATGAGGACCAGGGCCCCTTCCTCACATACCTGGTCAATGGTTGTTGGGGTCTGCAGGTGGGGGGGTTTATCAAAATTTGGAAGCCCCCCTTTAATAATAATGGGGGCCTCCAGATGCCACCCCCTCTATGTAAATGAGAATGGGGTGCAAAGTACCTCTACTCATTCATGAAAAAAATTAAAAAAAAAGATGTCACCTAGAAATAAAGACACCCAAACATTTGACAAGTCATCACAGATCTAGGCCCTGTGGGGATTTTATTGCTATATTAATAACCCCCCACCCCACCCCCTTTTTTTCGCCAGTTTCTGTCATGAGACTTTACATTATATATCATATTGCATGTATATCATTCTTCCATGCAAATATATCACTCACATCACTACATCTAGCTTATCATTATACACTAAGGCCCCGCGGAGACTTTACTACATTATTGTTCTTTCCTAACACAACCAGTTCTTTTATATGATTAAAACATCAGGTTATACACTTATTTTATTTATTAGGATTTTAGAGATTCCTGCATTGCACATTATATCGGTTGACGAGTGAGTTTTAGACATCGTTTAGCTATATCATGTAGTGCAGATTATATTTAGATTTTTTTTTTTTTTCTTATATCCATGTACATTAATATGCCTTCAGGTGTCATAATACCAACTTTATGTAAGTCCGGTATCCTTGAGCTCGGCTTCACAAAGTCTATTGACCTATGCATTCCTACCAATACGTATTTATGTATACACACCCTTAAAGAGAATCCTTGAACTATATATATGTAGGGATAGTCCAATCCTAATGATTTTTCCATTGTCATGAAGAGTGAGACTTGTTTGGGTTAGCGCTTTAATGTAATAGATCATCGCCACATTTGGTCTCCAATAAAATGGCTACACCAAAAGAACATGGCTTAGCATTTGCATATAGGCCACAGACTTCAATAAAATGACAGCCATATGAGAGACAATTAACACCCTATATAAACATAACATACACATCCTCTATTATCCCCTGATGAAGTCACATGGGCGTAGGGCAGAGGATACCAGAAGTGACGTGTTGATGAGCTTGGTGCTTGTGGATGTATGGACTGTTTGTTTTTTAAAAAGTGAGTACCTAGTTGCAACTTTACTGATAAAAACTTTGTAAACGGTAATGCGCTATGGAGCTTCATCTTTCATCCACATATAATATGGACCATTAACAGAAAAACACTGCGCTAATGAGGGGAGCTGCAAGCACTTGGAATAGCGATACAGGCTTCCAACAGAAAACAATATACAGAGAAGTGCGGCGCTATAAATATTAGTACAACATGATTGGTAAATGCAGTAAATAAATTCATGCAAAGTCCATTGTAAAAGGTAGTATAAAGTGAATAAAATAAATACAATTCATGCAGAGTCTATAATAGACAGTCCAGGTGGAATGGCACCAATAATTCCATAGGAACCAGAAACCGGATAGGGAGAAAAGGGTGACTAGAAAGTCAGCAAAGACACTTCCCTCTGTGATAAAATAATCTCCTTACCAGGGCAAGTGGACCACTAGATTATAGGTGGTCACAAAGGTGTCACATCTATCCATATAGGAATACTCTCATGTCCTCCAGATTGTCAGCCAATATAAATAAATAATAAATAATCAGATCAGATAATCAAATGGAGCCTCCAGCCAATACCATAAAAAAACTGTCATCAATCCTCACATTCATGAAATAAGAAAGGGGAGAAGCTCTGATAATGCATTAAAAGAGTATGCATTTATTTAAAAAGACATAAAAAGTATTGCACTCACAATCTACCCATGGTGCTGTTTATCATATTCAGCCAGGTCATATTATTTGTTACCCTTATTGTAATATGTGTAACTACTAAGCTGAACCAATAGCCATTGTAAATTACAGTATATCACTTGACTTTAAAGTGATTGTAAAGTCTTGTTTTTTTTTTTTTTTTTTCTAATAAAAAAATGTTATACTTACTTGCTCTGTGCAGTAGTTTTGCACAGGGCAGCCCAGATCCTCCTCTTCTCGTGTCCCTAGCTGGAGCTCTTGGCCCTTCCTCCTGTTGAGTGCCCCCACAGCAAACAGTTTGCTATGGGGCACCCGAGCTGGGCGGCAGGTTTGTGTATCCATTCAGACATAAAGCTGCAGTTCGGCTCTGCCCCCTCTCTTTCTTTATTGGCTAACTGAGTTTGATTGACAGCAGAAGGAGCCAATGTCAATGCTGCTTTGTCTCAGCCAATCAGGAGGGAGGGTCCCGGATGGCAGAGGCACTCGTGGTTATCGCTGGATCTAGATATATAGTGAACTTGGTATTGGGTTGTTCACTTTAAGGTAAATACAGAGGACAAGGGAGCACTCTTTACATCTAGAGGAAAACAGATTTCATCTCTAAATATGGAAAGGTTTCTTCACCATAAGAGCTGTGAAAATGTGGAATAGACTCCTTCCAGAGGGGGTTCTGGCTAGCTCACTAGATTGCTTTAAAAAAGGCCTGGATTCTTTCCTGGGTGTACTTAATATAAGTGGGTACTACATTTTTTTAGGTAAAGTTGATCCAGGAAATATCAGATTGCCTCTCGGGGGATCAGGAAGAATTTTTTTTCCCCTGCTGCAGCAAATTGAATCATGCTTTGCTGGGGTTTTTTCGCCTTCCTCTGGATCAACTGCGGGTATAGGATTGTGTATATGGGATTGTATGGTTGGGTTTGCAATGCTATTTTTTTGTTGGTTGAACCAGATGGACTTGTGTCTTTTTTCAACCAGACTAACTATGTAACTATATGTATGTAACTTTGTAGATGGATCTCAGGTAAGTATTAGGGGGGTTGAGGGGGGCTGCCGTACACAGAAGGCTTTTTATCCCAATGCATAGAATGCATTAAGATAAAAAACCTTCTGTCTTTATATTTTACTCTTGTATCTTTTTTTTTTTTTTTTTTTTTCTCAATATAAAACTTTTATTTGTGAAAACGAACAAACAAGTAAAAGTATGCATTACCATAGTAAAGTGCACATTAAGTTTAGACATTTTGTTCAGTAACATTCAGGAAAGACTAATGAACATTCGCATACAGCATCTACAATCCAATCTCGATGAGAAGGTGTGAGATGCATAAATGTTAACAAAACTTGCATATAAATTTCCAGATGTATACATTTTATAAGTATATAGTCTATAAAGAGGAGCGTAAGTCTGTTACTGTTGTGATATTATCAAACAGACGAGTCACATGGCGTGGCTCGTCCATATAACAAAGAGAAAGTAGAAAAAAGGAAGAAAAAGAAAGATTAGAAATGAAGAATATAAAGGAGTGAGAAGTAGAGATTTTAGAAGAAATGGGACGGGGTGGGAAGGAAATAGGGTGTGGGGTAGGGGTGGGGTAAAAGTTGTTAACGTGTCCAGGTTTGAGTGAATGACCTATCAAGTCTTATTGAGCTGCCATAAGGTCTTTGTACTCTGAAGAGACCGTAAATGTTTGCCAGTGAACCCACATTTTTTGAAAGATATCGTTTCTCTCCAGTTTTATAGCCAAAGTCTCCTCCATCTCATATATATAGCTAACCCTGGTCAGCCAGTCTTTTGTCGTGGGAACCACTTTTGTATTCCAATGTATTGGGATGAGGGATTTAGCTGCATTAAGCATATGTCTTGTCAATGATTTTTTGTATTTTCTATATGGAAAATGATTAATATGTAGTAGACAGCATGCTGCATCTAGAGTAAGCGTAGTTTCCGTGATATGTCGTATCCATTTGGAAATTTCTTTCCAGAAACCTTCTATGACAGGACAGTCCCACCAAATGTGGAGGAATGTGCCTGGAGATGAGCCACATCGCCAACACGCACTAGAGTTTTGTTCAGACCAACGGTGAAGGACAACAGGTGTACGATACCATTGAGTCCTGATTTTATAGGATGTCTCCTGTATTTTCGTGCTTAGAGAACATTTATGAGAGAAACAACAGGCTTTCTCCCATTGAGCTGATGTGAATAAACAGCCCAGTTCTTGTTCCCATTTTTCTTTATATGGGTCAGTAAAATCTGGCGACGCTGTGATAAGCTTTTTGTACGATTGAGACGTGGCTCCCTCAATCCTCTCTCCTTTCATGCACTGTTCCTCAAAGTCTGTTAGTGGCCTATAGAGGAGTTCTCTGTGTTTAGTGTGCGAAATGTAATCGTGCAGTTGTAGATAGGACCAGAACTTTAAGGGATTTTCGCTTGAGCAGTCCAGTTTAAGATTATCAAAGGATTTAAACGTATTATTTCGGAAACATTGGTAGACCCTCAACGGAAGCAGCCGGCCATTCTTTTTTAGTAGAAAAGAATTGTTCTCCGTACCAGGCAAGAAGTCTGGATTTTTGTGAAGTGGTACAAGTGGACTTGGAAAGGAAGATATCTTTTGCGCTAATGCTACATTTTTTAAAATGTTAAGGGTATTACTTATGAGCGGGTGTGCCTTGATGTCTGCGGGATAATTTCGTTGGTCTGTCCATAGAAGGTGGTGTGAAGGTATAGAGCTCCAGCCAACCTCCACACCCACCCAGTCTTTGCTGTTAGAGTGGCAATGCCAGTCCAGTACTCTTGTCAGGTGCGTTGCCTGATAATATTTTTGGAAGTTTGGTAACGCTATGCCACCACTTAGTTTAGGCAATTGTAAATAGCTAAGTTTAATTCGTGGTTTTCTGTTTGCCCAAACAAATGTTCTTTGTAGAACCGTTAATTTGCGAAAAAAAAGTGAGGGTATCTTGACTGGGAGCGTGTGGAAGAGGTAGAGCAACCTCGGCAGTACCGTCATTTTTATGATGGACGCTCTGCCAAACCAGGAAAAAGTCCTCACATTCCATTTTTTAAGATCATTTGCTATTTGTTTCAGTATGGGTATAAAATTTGCTTCGTATAGGTCAGCTGTCTGTTTCGTAAGTTTGATGCCTAGATATTTCAACGCCTTGGGTTCCCATCTATATGGGCAATTTTCTTTCGTTAGTTTGAGGAGATCATTAGAGAGGGTCAGGTTAAGAGCTTCGGATTTACTGTGATTAATTTTAAAATTAGATAGGTATCTATATTTATTGAATTGGTTGTTTAAATTTGGAATAGATATGTGTGGTTGGGATATGAAGAATAGAAGGTCATCTGCGTAAGCTGAGAGTTTAAACTCTCTAGTTCCTCTTCGGAATCCATGAATATCTGGAGAAAGGTTTATAGTACGAATTAGGGGTTCAAGGGTCAAAATAAACAAAAGTGGTGATAAGGGACATCCTTGTCTGGTACCATTTCTCAGTGGGAACGGAGAAGATAGGTTGTTGTTAACCTTAACCCTTGCTGTGGGGTTTGAATACAAAATTTGAAGCCAACTCAACATATTCGGTCCCAGACCAATATGCCTACATGTGTGCATTAGGAAATCCCACGCCACTCTGTCGAAGGCCTTCTCCGCATCTGTGGAGAGTATCAGGCCCTCGACAGCAGTGTCCCGTACTCCATGGATCAAGTTTATCGCTTTTATGACACTATCTTTGGCCTCCCTTCCCTGCACGAATCCCACCTGTTCCGGCCCTATGACATGATGTAACAGTGTACTCATTCTGGTTGCCATTATTTTAGTTAAAATCTTTAAATCCAAATTTAGGAGCGAAATTGGCCTATAGCTTGCACAAAGAGTAGGGTCCTTGTCGGGTTTGGGGATGACTGAGATGTGTGCCATCAAAAAATCCCTGGATGGGACATGTTTTCCAAGCATGGAATTCAATGCATTTGTGAGATGAGGCGCTATAGAATCTATATATATTTTATAATACTGGGATGTAAAGCCGTCTGGGCCGGGACTCTTCCCTGTTTTCAATTCTCTTATTGCAGTCTTCGTTTCATCTAATGAAATCATTTTTTCTAAATCATCCAATGCATCTTTCGGCAGAGTTGGTAACCCACTGTTGAACAAGTAGTCCTGAATTAGCTCATCTCGGGATCCTTCCAGCCCTTCGGGTTTTTTCTGCGGTGGGATATGATATAATTTGGAATAGAAGGATCCAAAGCTGTCTGCCATTTTATGTGGGTCTCTTATCAATTCACCATTTTTGCCTTTGATGCAGTGGATGTTATTGTCTAGTTGGGTTTCCTTCAAAGCCCTAGCTAATAGTTTACCACCCTTGTCCCCCTGTTCATAGTAGATTGATTTTTTGAGGAACAGTGACCTTTTAATCTTAAATTGTAGAAGATCATTCAAAGCCTTCCTTTGTGATATCAGTTCTTGCTCTACTTTTTGCGAAGTACTGAGTTTGTGCTGCCCTTCAAGTTCAGAGATTTTCCTTATCAGGGTTTCAGTGAGTTTTTCCCTCTCCTTTTTACATATTGCTCCATGCCTAATGAGCTCTCCTCTGACCACACTCTTGTGTGCTTCCCAGAGCAATAGGGGTGAGATGTCCCCTGAGACATTTTCTTTAAAATAATTTGTTATGGTATTCTGGATATCATCTTGAATGTTTTTTTTCACTAACAATGATGAGTTCAATCTCCATGTGAACTCATTTCTAGATGATGTGTCTAGTATAAGCGAAATGGAGATTGGTGCATGATCCGAAAAGGAAATAATGCCTATGTCAGCATTAGTCAGTTTGAAAAGATCTCTTTGGGTTATGTAGATATGATCTATCCTAGTGTATAGTTTGTGTGGAGCTGAGTAAAACGTGTAATCTTTTACCGTCGGGTTGAGCGCTCTCCATGTGTCAATAAGTGTTAGAGATCTGAGGAGTGTTTTAATTTTTTTAATGATTTTGTATGTGATACAAGATTTACCCGAGGATGTGTCTTGCAATGGGTCTAGGGGCATGTTAAAGTCCCCCCCTAATATTATACATCCTTTTGCATGTTGTTTAAGTTCATCTATGATCAGATTACAGAATGTGATGTGTGCTGTATTTGGGAAGTAGACGTTCGCTAACGTCATTGGGCTTCCGTTGAGGGTTCCTATCAAGAACAAGTATCTACCATCTGGGTCTGATATCTGCTCGTCCAGTTTGAATTTGCAATTCTTATGGAGCAGTATTGTCACTCCTTTTGTTTTGGCTTGAGTATTGGTTGCGTGAAAAGTCTTAGGATAATATCTAGTATTTAATTTGGGTATGTTTTCGCTACGGAAGTGTGTCTCCTGCAAATAAACTATTTGGGCTTTAGATTTTTTAAGCTCATATAAAAGACGACTTCTTTTTTCTGGGATGTTAAGGCCATTTACGTTATGGGATATAACAAAGGGCACCTTGTCTAGTCTCGAATAGGCCATATTGCAATATTTGGGAGGGGGGAGGGTGGGATGGGGGTAAAAAAAAAAAAAAAAAAGAGACAGAAAAGAGAAAAGAGTGAAGCTTAAGGAAAGTAGAGAAAGAGGATACCAAATAGGTAACAACGACCACCTGTGACTATTTAGTCCAGGTGGGATATCAGTTTCAGAGGCTACAGTAGTATAAAATGGCTCCTGCTACACCTTAGAAACGGTGAACAGGCTGCCAGCCTCTGTCTAGGGAACAAATGGTTGGCACATCCAAGAATGACCACTACACTCAAAAGAGAAAACACACCAGGAATTGGAACCAATAATAGGTTCTCCAGGTGTATTAAATCCTACGAGTAAATCAGTCACTCCAGGAGGCCCCCCTACTCCATTTAAAAGAGTAACATTAAACAGTGAAAACAGGTATACTACAAGAAGCATACCTTTAAAATACTTACAGCTTTTTAACAATAAATTGGGTACTTTAGCTGGAAAAAACGGTAACTGAAAGAGAACTCACATTTCGGTACCCCAATCTGCTAGCTCCTGTGAGACCGCATTTTAGCCTGAATACGATGGTAATCTTCCGTTGTGGATACTCGCGTGCGCATTATGACAACGATATGGATACATGGAGCACTCGCCCAGTACTCAGCAAGGGGATCCCCAACATTGGATCCGGTAGTGACATTTCCCTATATAAATGTCCGCTAGAGATCATTAGTCACCTTGCGCACGCGAGCAGAATGAGGATAGTTCTTGCATCAACAAAAGAAAACTGTGATATCAAATAAGACTGAAAAAATGTAAAGCACTTATCATTAATAGATGTTTATGAACTAGGGCGTTCAAGGAAGTATATGTCACTACACATCTCTACGTCTCTACTGTAAAGTCCAACACATTCACAGGGATGGTGCCTAAAGACTAATGACTTAATTCACTGTTAGACTTGATTTTTATTAAACAAACATTTTAAAAAACATCTAATGATACAAGCAGATGAAAAGAATCTACATTGAACATGAGACCAGAGCACGGTCAGCAGTATCAGATAATATTTTCGTGAGGTATTAGACCTTCATATAGTATAGGAATAGTTATGTACAGAACAAGTTGTATTATGCATACATCCAATGTGGTATACTTCAAAGCAGACAAAAGCTGCCGGCAGATACCTCAATACTGAGGGTGCCGGTCAGCGGAGTCGGCCGAAGTTTACAGTAAATATATAGTATACATTACTCATGACAATTTGCTCAACATGTTTCGCCTTCTCGGTGAAAGCTTCGTCTGGAGCTTAGTAATTGTTTTATCTGTATAAAAACATAAGTATTTTTAGGAAACAGAATGTGTTGTCTACTACATATTCCATAAATGAGAATAATGCATTTTAAATGTGATATACAATGTCAATGTAAAGGAGAAAACATTACACACATATGATATCATTGTTTTAGCCATCAGGGGGGAGGGGGGCTCGATGGGTAGGCAAGAGGATAACCATTGGGACACATGTGGGGACACACACCGTATGAAATAGATAACACTATTTTTTAGGCATCAGTATATATATATAATAAAGAAAACATATCTGTATAGGATATGAACATACCTGTACAGTGTATATTCTGAACTTTTTTGGTACTGTAACGAGGAGGACTAAAAGACGGTCACTGAGCTCATAAATGGGGGAGCCGATGTTCACAAGGAGTGTAAATACAAACGCTCCTGTGTATTTGTATCTAAATTGGATATAGAAGGTGCGCTAATTATAATATATCAGACCATTAACGATAGAAAATAGCCACACCCGGTGCATGTTGATATACAGATAGGTGAAGATAAAAATGTTTGTATACAAGAGGGAAAAGACCTATTGAAGAAAGATGCATGGACATATACCAAACACAGGGAAGGAGCTTCTATTTTATGTCATCATATACCGCAATAGTTAGAGGTTTTTTGGTTTTTATGAGAGGAGTTCCAAAGGAGTAAATGCCTAGATATAGGTCGCCTGTATGGTCCCAAGTTTCCATACAAGCAAACAAATAGGATATATTAATTCCCTCATATGAGGTGCAACATTATTCAGCCTTGAATGTATAGTGGATCAGAAGAATTACTTCTAATACCGCATTCCTTTCAATAAGCCCAGCAGTGGTAGTCCATGCATGTTTCAAGATAATTGGAAAATCACCAATGGTTACATACGAGTGTATTGAGGGCTCATTAATAATTAAACATGCTCACCGATCCTGCAGAGTACTTTGTTAAGATGGAGGTGAATAGAACCTGCCTTGTAAGTGGCAGACACTGTTGAATTTGAGAGAGGATTAAAGAGAGAGTTGTAAGTAAAATGGTGTGCATAATCCAAAAGATAGCGAAGATGTAGGTTTGTCGGCTTACCCTGTTGAGCCAAATTCCGTCATAAGTGTCCTCCCCGGATGGGGAACCGCCGCCATACTCGGACGCTTGTATGGCGTCCTTTTATGGCGTGGGTCCCGGGTGGTTCGTCAGATCGACGTCGCCACCCCGGCCACACCCCCCGGAAGTGACGATGCGGCGCAGGCGGAAGTGACTCCGCTACGGCCACTCGTAACGCTCCGAGAGGTTAGGTCAGACTCTCAGAGCTAACAAGCTCCAGAAAGTCTGATCTGGTGCCACAGGAAACAGTGCTCCTGGGAGCGGAAGTTCACTGTGGCTTACCAGGCCGCACATATGTCACCGGATTGGCTGAAACTCTAGCGTCCCACAGCGCCCCCAGAGGTTACTAGCATGGCATAGTGAGATACAAAGCATCTGCAAACACATAATAACAGCAGAAATACATTAATCTGAGTAGTGGTTACAGAGAAAGATGTGTATACATCAATAATTAACAGAGAGTGATAAAAACCAAGAATATAATAATATATTATATTGTAAAAAAAGGATAATCAGAATATATTAATAAGGAAGAAAAAGAAATAAAAAGGGAAAAAAAAGAAGAAGAAAAAATGATGTATCTAGCACCCAGGCAATTTGGTGCTTAAGAAATGGAAGAATTAGAGCCGTTAGGCCCGAAAAATTGAAGACAATACCCTCAATAGTTTTTAAACATATGAAGAACTGAGTTTGAAGATTATGATTCTCATGCAAAAACTATTGAGGGTATTGTCTTCAATTTTTCGGGCCTAACGGCTCTAATTCTTCCATTTCTTAAGCACCAAATTGCCTGGGTGCTAGATACATCATTTTTTCTTCTTCTTTTTTTTCCCTTTTTATTTCTTTTTCTTCCTTATTAATATATTCTGATTATCCTTTTTTTACAATATAATATATTATTATATTCTTGGTTTTTATCACTCTCTGTTAATTATTGATGTATACACATCTTTCTCTGTAACCACTACTCAGATTAATGTATTTCTGCTGTTATTATGTGTTTGCAGATGCTTTGTATCTCACTATGCCATGCTAGTAACCTCTGGGGGCGCTGTGGGACGCTAGAGTTTCAGCCAATCCGGTGACATATGTGCGGCCTGGTAAGCCACAGTGAACTTCCGCTCCCAGGAGCACTGTTTCCTGTGGCACCAGATCAGACTTTCTGGAGCTTGTTAGCTCTGAGAGTCTGACCTAACCTCTCGGAGCGTTACGAGTGGCCGTAGCGGAGTCACTTCCGCCTGCGCCGCATCGTCACTTCCGGGGGGTGTGGCCGGGGTGGCGACGTCGATCTGACGAACCACCCGGGACCCACGCCATAAAAGGACGCCATACAAGCGTCCGAGTATGGCGGCGGTTCCCCATCCGGGGAGGACACTTATGACGGAATTTGGCTCAACAGGGTAAGCCGACAAACCTACATCTTCGCTATCTTTTGGATTATGCACACCATTTTACTTACAACTCTCTCTTTAATCCTCTCTCAAATTCAACAGTGTCTGCCACTTACAAGGCAGGTTCTATTCACCTCCATCTTAACAAAGTACTCTGCAGGATCGGTGAGCATGTTTAATTATTAATGAGCCCTCAATACACTCGTATGTAACCATTGGTGATTTTCCAATTATCTTGAAACATGCATGGACTACCACTGCTGGGCTTATTGAAAGGAATGCGGTATTAGAAGTAATTCTTCTGATCCACTATACATTCAAGGCTGAATAATGTTGCACCTCATATGAGGGAATTAATATATCCTATTTGTTTGCTTGTATGGAAACTTGGGACCATACAGGCGACCTATATCTAGGCATTTACTCCTTTGGAACTCCTCTCATAAAAACCAAAAAACCTCTAACTATTGCGGTATATGATGACATAAAATAGAAGCTCCTTCCCTGTGTTTGGTATATGTCCATGCATCTTTCTTCAATAGGTCTTTTCCCTCTTGTATACAAACATTTTTATCTTCACCTATCTGTATATCAACATGCACCGGGTGTGGCTATTTTCTATCGTTAATGGTCTGATATATTATAATTAGCGCACCTTCTATATCCAATTTAGATACAAATACACAGGAGCGTTTGTATTTACACTCCTTGTGAACATCGGCTCCCCCATTTATGAGCTCAGTGACCGTCTTTTAGTCCTCCTCGTTACAGTACCAAAAAAGTTCAGAATATACACTGTACAGGTATGTTCATATCGTATACAGATATGTTTTCTTTATTATATATATATACTGATGCCTAAAAAATAGTGTTATCTATTTCATACGGTGTGTGTCCCCACATGTGTCCCAATGGTTATCCTCTTGCCTACCCATCGAGCCCCCCTCCCCCCTGATGGCTAAAACAATGATATCATATGTGTGTAATGTTTTCTCCTTTACATTGACATTGTATATCACATTTAAAATGCATTATTCTCATTTATGGAATATGTAGTAGACAACACATTCTGTTTCCTAAAAATACTTATGTTTTTATACAGATAAAACAATTACTAAGCTCCAGACGAAGCTTTCACCGAGAAGGCGAAACATGTTGAGCAAATTGTCATGAGTAATGTATACTATATATTTACTGTAAACTTCGGCCGACTCCGCTGACCGGCACCCTCAGTATTGAGGTATCTGCCGGCAGCTTTTGTCTGCTTTGAAGTATACCACATTGGATGTATGCATAATACAACTTGTTCTGTACATAACTATTCCTATACTATATGAAGGTCTAATACCTCACGAAAATATTATCTGATACTGCTGACCGTGCTCTGGTCTCATGTTCAATGTAGATTCTTTTCATCTGCTTGTATCATTAGATGTTTTTTAAAATGTTTGTTTAATAAAAATCAATTTTATGAAAATTCAAGTGCCCGAAATCCTTGTCTCCCAATCTTTCCATATCCAATAATTCAAATGTAGGATAGGGCCCTCTTCAGATGATATATATAATGACCCAGACTGCTGCTGTCTGGTGAGTCATGTGTTTTTGGAAATTAATTCACTGTTAATTCTAACTGCATTATGTTAGCATAATAACTGCAGCCATCTGGTTGTGCAGTCGTGTACTACCGTTCCGTCAATCAACAGTTATAAAAGTCATTTCTTATAGTTTAAAGAAGTGTATATAAACAATTAACCTATAAAGAAAACATTAGCGGTAGAAGATAATGGTGATATCTTAAGAGAGGTTCTCCAGTGCGTTATTCTCATTCTCATTGCTATGGTAATCACAACCCCATTTTTAATGACCAATCGTCATAAATCAAAAAGGAATAGTGGTTTGTAGTCTCCATAGCAGCACGAAACTGGTATAGATGTGAATGTGTCTCAGCTTCTTGTAAGACCATGGATCAAGAAAGTATAGTGGTGCGTAGACTCCGCTGAAATAAGATCATGGTATAGTTATGAATGTGTCTCATCTTCTCAAGTATCAGTACTCCCAAACAGTTGGAGTCATATTTTTGAGTATAGACATCTATTTCTAGGAACAAACTTGAATTCAAGGTAAGGAAAAGTCGTCCTCATCCCGTCTGGGCATGAGCGGAAAGATGTGGTCGATCACCTGTATTCATCACTTATCAAGAATGCGGCCATGTGGGCAGAGGGTGACAAAGTTCATGCAGTACTGTCATTTATGATCTCTTATTCTCGGCGTCCTAGGTGGAGACGAGAATGGATTTCCAGGATCACGGAACTTTTGCCTCTTCCCACTTTTCCCGCCTGGGGTCCGCGATGGAGAGGGGTTAGGGGTTTTTTGGTTACCCATAGGATCTGGAGGGAGCAAAAATTCGGCATACCAATCTGGAAGAGATATTGGCTCAAGGTGTAAGGATTCACAGAAGGCTGGCAGATCATCCGGGGTTTTGAGCATATATTGTCTGCCCCCTGAGCTGGCCTGAAGGGCAAAAGGAAATTTCCAGCGGTACGGTATATGCTTAGCCTGTAAAATTTCCAGTAGTGGTTTCAGTGCCCTTCTGTTTTTTAGCGTGATAGGGGACAGATCTTGGAATAAGAGGATTGGTTGCTCGTTAAAGATGATCTGATCATTTTGGCGTGCCTGTTTTAGAATCTCTTCTTTCAAAGGATGACTGCTTAGACAGCATATGATGTCTCGAGGAGGGGTATTGTCAGGTGCTTTGGGTCTTAGGGCCCTGTGTGCTCTGTCAAAATCAATTGGAGATTCCGCGGGTCTGCTTAAGAGTCCGTTAAAGATCGAGCATAGGGCTGGTTTCAATCGATCACTATCAACCTCTTCTGGTACCCCTCGCACCCTGATGTTATTTCGTCTACCCCTGTTGTCCAGGTCTTCTAGTTGACGATTCATCATAATTAGATGTGATGAATGTGAGTTGGTCACCTCCTCAAGCCGTTGTATAGCTCTGTCTCTTGACCTACCGGCCTTCTCTCCAACTGCCATTTGTTCCTTAATCCCCATAATGTCAGTCTTAAGGTCAATTAGTGCTGCAGCAAATGACCCCTTGATGTCTGCTGCGATGGCAGTCATATCATTGAAAGTCAATGTGCGGTCCGGTCTAACACAGTCACTTCCCAGGTCTTCTGACGCGGCCAACGACTCTAGATCATCATCTTCTTCCCCTGTTGGGGCCTGGACTTGTGCTGTTTTGGAATTTGCCATTTTATTTTTGCTCTTAAACTGAGTCTTGAATAGATCTGGTATAACCTTACTACCCTCTGATTTTCGGGACCTTAGTTGTTTTGAGTGTAGTCCAGGCTTTGAGAGCTTGCCCATTTCAGGAGCGAGTTGTTATAGATAAAGCTGTATTGCCGTGGAGCAGGAGGGCCACCAGCGGAATCGCTCTAGCAGGCGGCCATTCTGTTTGTGTGCCAAGCCACGCTCCCACACGTCATGTATGTAAAAAGTAAAGTCTTATGTCCCTTTAACCGTATTAGTGCGTGCTGCTAATGAAAGGGTTTCTATGATATTGAGGTAGTTTTGCAGTACACTGGGGGCCAGTCAAACAGTGTAACAAGGACCAATTCAGCTTAGAGGGCGGGGATGATTGTGGCAGAGTATGGGTTAAATGTTCAGTGTCTCTTATATGGAGTAAAGCTGTGCTTGAAGGATATGAACAGTCTGCTTTAAGCCGTGTTGTATCCACTGACTCCTTTAGGGTGGCAGATGGTGCGGCCTGTAGTGAGCTCCTGAATCACAACTGGAGTATCTGAGTGGGGTAGTGGATGGCAGTATTGTTGGGGGATGTCTGAGAGTTGGTTGGAGTGCTCAGTACCACCATGCTAGGGTTAATTAAATCACTTGTGCATGCTAGAATGCTCCTCCTCAGGCAAGGCCCCAGGCTCAGGTAATGTCTAGGCCGCAAGCACAAAGCCCCTCTGTTCGGCCTTCCAACTGGTCTAGGAGGGTCTGGCTGGGACTTGTAGTCCTTCAGGTGCACTTTGCTGGAGTGTGCTGGCCACTGGTGGGGAGAGGGATGCCGCCGAACGGCTCCGGGCCTAGGCCAAGATGGCGGTCGCGGCCGTGGAGGAAGGAGTCGGCACCAAGCCCTGGGGCCCCCACTGAAAAGATCCCGGGCTGTGTGTGGTGTTGATGCCTACCTCCTTCCCCGATGACTCGGTCCCGTACTGCGTGGACGGTGTCGGCGCTCGCGGCCGGATGCCGCCGTACTCGAGTCCGCGGCTTCTGGTCCGGCCTAGGCCGCAAATGTCGATCCTCCACGAATGGTCCGAATTTAAAAATTTTTGGCCTGGTATGATGTCCAGGGGTTGTGGAAGCTCGATGGGCACTTTTGAACTCCGTCGGTGTAGGCGAATCCGAGGATTACCTCGGATTCACTCAAGGGATCGGCGGAGCTCTTGACTTCCACTTCTGCCTCGGTCCCCTTCCGGTCACGCCCCTCTTGTATCTTGTGTAACATGTTTTTTTTTTATATTACCTAAAAAATGATTTGGAAAAATAAAATCTCATTAGAAAAAAGAGTATTAGAGGGTACACTCTATGGAGTTATCAGCAGAATGGATTTTCCATTTATTGTTATTATTACCATTCAGTAAATGTAATACTTTTTTTTTCTTTTACAGGAAGTAAAGCATTAAAAAACTGTTTATAAAAGTGTATAAACAGACTTCTTCTAAGGACAGAAATAACTGACAAAGCAGTTTTCGTAGCTTCACACTGACAGAGCAGGGAACTTAGGTGGTCCATCAGCAGAAGAGCACTATAAAAAGAAAAGAATAAGCCAACAGTCTGAGTACTCCTCTTGTGCCCGTGGCTCTATCTCAGTGGATTTGAGTCTCCCTAATTAGATCCAGCAGTCTGTGTCTGCAAGAGAGCAGCATAAGTTCTGCTTATTCTCTGCACGGCACTTCACAGCTTTATGAAGTATTTTAAGGTTTCTAGCACATAGGAGCACAGAACAGAAAAAAAATAACATCTTCCTAAAAGAAAGCACTCCAGGGAGAAGCCTTGCCTGCAGACAACAGAGATTCACTAATATTGTCTTGTTGGGGAAATTATATGTGTACAATAGAAACTAGTCACCCAACACGCATCAAAAATGACTATGTATCATACATTATTCATGAAGCACTGCAGTGGGCAATGTTGACCTTCTAGGGTATATAGGTGAATTTGCAAAAGGTCCTATTTATTTTTTAGGTCTATAACAGTTTAAAGAGTTGTACACACGATCAGATTATCGTTTTTTTGTTGCATGCTAGTCTCAAATCGAAAGTGAAGAGGTTACTCAACATACGAAAATTCTCGTACGACAGAATTCAACTTCAAAAGTGACGTAATGTGTTGAATTGTTTTAAAGGTATGCTTTTGTTTCTGAGCATGCGTAGTCACTTACAATTTTTTTTTCGGACAAAAACTGTGCTAATTAAACGAAAATCGGACGATTCACATACAATAAAAATATTATAGCCTGCACATTTTGTTTTTGTCCTCCTAAAATTCGTAAGCACTATACTAATGATCAGAAAATCCGCAGATCGCTCATCGCTCATCGGATGAAATTTTACTTCGATTTTCTTATAGTTGTACGGGCCTTTATCTCTAATATCAGAAAAGGGTTTAGTAGTCACTCGGTATCTATGCATTATGCTGTGGCACATAACAGGGACCCCAATAATACCTTATTTGTGGGCATAGATAAATACAGATGTCGTTGGAGAGGTAGCTGCTGTGGTTAGGGAGATGTCTAAATCTGAGATGGCTTAGAGTTATAGGTGAAAATCTTATGTCCCCTATGGCCTAAATGTAGATGTTGATGTTAATGCATTTATCAATAATGCATAAGTATCTTTGATGGATGTTTGAGTTGATTTTCTCATCTGGAGTGATATGGATAGAAATTTACTGAAGAGGTAGGAACATATTTGTAATTATGTGGGTGATATAAGTATTCAACATTAATAAGTTAGTCTAATGGTGATCACCCTTGGGGTGACATCATAGGAATTGCTTTTTTCTTTATTCATTTTTATTATTATTTAATTATTTATCAATATTTTTTTAAAAAAATCTGTATAATAAGTTTGGAGGTCAATCAGTTATTTTCCCACTAGGAGTCATTAAAGAGATAGGGTGGGTTTTAGGGAATGGGTCATGTAGTGTTATTATTCACACTTTAATATATTCAGGACGCCAGTATCTTCAGTCATTACTTTAACACCCTTCAATATTGGTTGATTTTCAACTTGGGAAGCCTGTTATGTAATAACTTATATTCTATCCGTAGGATGGATATTCTATTCTTCTGCCTACTAGGGGATAAGGAGGCTTGGTTTAACTGATTGGGCTGTGTTGGAGTTATCTAGGGCTCAGAACAAGGCACGTTTTTTTATGTACAGTATAACTAGCGGTGACCAAGCGCGCCACCCGTGCTCCTGGACGATGTCAATGCATGACAAAATACGTAGGACGGTGCAACGTGCTGATGTCACCAATCCTGCGAGTCCGAGAAGGACAAGCTTTTATGTGTGTGTGTGGCCACAACTCAGGAGTTTAGGCATTTTAAAGTGTTCCTTGATGTAAGTGGATTACTTTTTTATCTTAAATAAACCTGCAATACTACACTATGTGGCGCTTTATTTGTTTTGGGTAACCCCATGAATCCAAATTGAGGAGAGAGAGGAGCTTTGTTGGAGAACCTATGTTGATGACCTAAATCCCAGACCGAGTTAAGCGATAGATGACCTTTTGTAATGCGAGGTCATTGACTTCTGTTAAGGGTGTATTTCATCCTTTGGTGGAGGTATTTTCAATCACTTATCAAGGTGGTGGATGGTGGTATCAATAATTTGGATCATCACACTTTTGGGACTTTATTTTACACTATTGGGTCTTTATTTAAACATTATTTACACATTTTGTTTGATTTATGCTGAACTTTTGGGCATTGAAAAGCGCAACTTTTAGTTATTATATATTTTTTGGACTGTGATTATATCACACAGAATTGTTGCTGCTTGTATTATTTTATTTTGCATTTTTATTGTCATCTTTAGCGTGGTTCTTTCTTTGTTTTTTTGCAATACTTTTGTGCTTGGTGCACTATAAACTGTTTTAATTTTGTTTTTAATTTTTTTGGGGGGAATTTTTAAACTTTTTATTATAGAGTGTGAGAAGGGAGTATGGTGCTTGGGTGCAATACTTTTGTGCTTGGTGAACTATAAACCGTTTTATTATATATATATATATATTTTTTTTTAATAAAGAACAAATTATTAAAGCCAAAAAAAAGGGAACCACTACTGACACAGAGGACGAATGCCTGCAATGCAGAATGGAGGAACAGCAATTATGTCTTAAATATCTTTAGTGCTGCTGCAGAAAAAAAAGGAAACCATTGCTGATGCAGAGAGAGGAACACCTGCGACACAGAAGGGGGGACAACAATTATGCTCTGAATATTACTAGTGCTGCTGCACCACAAAAAAAAAAAAGAGAATCACTGCTGATGCAGAAGGAATAGCACCTGCGACACAGATGGGGGAGTACTAATAATGCAATATCAGAACCAGATGCTGCAAAACAAAAAAATAAAAAATGGGATCAGTGGGGTGACACAGACACGTTGTATACACCAACACTTTAGTGGCCCCACTACACTGTGTTACACAAGAATCACAGCACTACACTACACTACACTACACTACACTGACTGAACTAAAGTGACTGAACACACAATCCAATGACTATCCTGCTTAATCTCCACCCTGCCTTTGGCCAATCATGGCTCTGACAGGACATTGTGCTGTGATTGGCCAAAGCATTCAGGTCAGGTGTATGCTTTGGCCAATCACCAGCAATAATTGCACTGTGAGATCGCAGTGCATTATGGGGCGCTCGTCGGCGGGTGAACTTCCACCTGAGTGCCCCAGGTGTTTGTGTGTTCAGAGAACACGTGAACATCTGATGTTCGAGTCGAATGTAAGTTAAACTCAAACATAAAGCCCATCCCTAGTCATGAAGTTATTGTGATTTTATTACTCTATGTTGGATGATTTTATGAAATAAAGATCTCCTTGTATCTTGAAGTGCGGTCACTCTTCTCTTCTATGGACTACTACTGGTCAGACCACAGAATGAATCTGAACTCCATCATGAAGGAGCATATTGTTTTTCACCTGGAGTGGCGCCATCTCTTCTCCTGCTGCCATGCAGCTACTGAGGTTAAATCAGGCTTGTTTCAAAGCTTATTAGCTGTCTGGTAAAAATCACATGATTGTCATTTGCCTGCCTGGAGATTCACTTTAGGGCCTTATGCACACATGGTGTCTGTTTGGCCCCTCTAAATACCTTTTCTCCTGGTAGGCCTAAAAAAAATGTGGTAAAAGCCATGTAATGCACACCCATTTAGGCGTGTCAAACATTTGAACAATAATGGATTCCATTGGCTAGAATATCAATTTATTCTGGCCATTGCAATTCACTAATGCTAAAACACACCTAAACGCGTCTAGCATTTAGGCGTATTTCGACTTGTTTACATGCGTTTAGGTGTGTTCCGCTCTTTAGCTCTTCTTCTTAATGCCCCTTTGGTGTTTTTTTTTCCAACCAGTGAAAGCTCCTCTGCTAATATACCTGTAAATGCCTATGTGTGCACATAGGCTAAAATAAAGGTGTTTTTACAGGTTGAAAAAACAACAAAAAAAAAAATACCAAACGCCTGTAAAATCAGCTTTAATTTAGCCCAGTGGGCATGAGCCCTAAAGTGTAGCATTGTGTGTAGTCAAGAAGTTTGTATAATTGGTTATTTCACATACAGTATGGAGTATATCCAATCTGAAAAAAAATTTAACTTTTTTTTTTTATATTTGACCCCTGGTTGCCATTCCTGTCTATCTGAGCATAATATTCTCTGTGGTTATACTTTGCTAATATTCCACTGACTAGTTTCTCCATAAAATTCTCTCTTTCACTTCTGCCTCTTTTTCTGCACTGTGTGCAATGTTCTGCTTTTATGAGACATATTCAATTTTCAGCACAGATTGATGGGTAATGGCTATTTTCTCAGGTGAAATACCAATGTAAGTAGCCTAACTGAAGTAAACCTGTAATGAAGGGTTGTTCATTGTTGATTTACCTGTAAAATATGTTTCTTGGAGTACAGTACTGGACACAGGCAGAGTCATAGATAAATGGGTTATATATTCAGCTACATTCAGGTGATTGGACACTTGCAAAGCAGAGCCGTTGAGATCCCCATATAATCCCTCCACTCTCAGCAATCCTTTGACATTTTTTAGAAAGCAATAAATGGATACACAAACAGAGGGAGGGGGGGGGGGGGTGGTTCTGTGTCCAGTAACGTATTAAAAAAAGGGGATTTTACAGGTAAGTTAAAAAAAAAAAATCCTGCTTTCTTGCTTGCACAACACAGGACACATTAACCACTAAAGGACCACCCCAGGTACATTTACTGCAGCAGGGTGACCCTTAAGCGCAAAACCACAAACTGTACGTGATCCTCATCGTCCAGGAGCACGGGTGGCACGCTTGGTCACGCAACACCCACAGATTTACCTGACTTCCTGACACACTATGTAAACAAATGGGACACAATCATGAAGTGGAACAAAATTTATTGGATATTTCAAACTTTGTTAACAAATAAAAAACTGAAAAATTGGGCGTGCAAAATTATTCAGCCCCTTTACTTTCAGTGCAGCATTAGTGTCAGATTTGTCCACTGCAATGTCGCTGATCGCCGCTATAACTAGTAAAAACAATTAAAAAAAAAAAAAAAAGTCCATAAATCTATCCCAAAGTTTGTGTACGTTATAACTTTTGCACAAACCAATCAATATAAGCTTTTTGGGCATTCTCCCCAAAAATATGTAGCAGAATACAAATTGGCCTAAATTGATGAAGACATTTTATTTTTTACATTTTTTTTATTGGATGTGTTTTAAAGCAGAAAGTAAAAAATATTTTTTTTTTTTTTTTAAATTGTCTTTTCTTGTTTATTTGTTTATAATTTTCAGTTAAAGTAGTGCAGTGCCATATCGCAAAAAAATGGCTTGGTCAGGAAGAGGGTAAGTCCCCGTTCACACTGGGGCGACCTGTGAGGCGACCTGGTCGCCTCACAGGTCGCCGTAGGTCGCCTTCCATAGGGAAGCTGCGGACCCGTTCTAATAGGAGCGACACAAGTCGCTCCGACTTAGAAAAAGGGTCCGGAGCTTCTTTGGGGCGACCCGGAGCGACCGTCATAGACTTCAATGTTATGAAGTCCGTGCCAGCCGCTCCGAGGTCGCCCCGGGAAGTCGGATCGCCCCAGTGTGAACGTGGCCTAAACCTTCCAAGGCTGAAGTGATTAAAAACAACAGAACAATTCCCAGCACACTTACTAGCTAGCCTGCAAAAAAAAAGAAAACAAAACAAGTTAGTCTTGTTTAAAATTTCAGGGTTTAGTTGCACACATTTCAAGATTTTAAAAGTGCAAAGATGCATTGGATGCCCAGCAAAAGCACAATGGCAGCTGAAAACATGCCATGCATCCCCATGTGCAATTCAGCTGACAAACTAAAGATAGGTGGCAACCACACCAATTTAAAACCAACCTGGGGGGGCGTGTCCGGCCGGCGCTGAGTATGGCCGCATAGTGTGAGAGCTCCCTGCCATCTCTCCTCACAGCGGCTCACAGCGACGGACCGAAGCAGCTATTCGTGCCAGCACCTCACCTGCAGTCTCCCGAGCCTCCCGCTGACCGTTCCCGACATGTCTAAACGGCGCAAGCACAATAAGCCGCCGCAGCGGCTGACGGACTTCTACCCGGCGGCTCCTCACACTAGCAGGCAAGATGGCGCCGGCTCCGGACCCGGTCTCCCGCGCTCTGCTGCAGGTATCATCCCTACTTCAGTCCTGTCTCCTCCAGCCTCTGGATCCCCTCAGAGCGCCCGGGAAGTGCCATCTCCACCCCTGTCTCCTACCACCAGTAGCCCCACTAAAACTAAGTACCGCAGGCATGAGGGGGAAGACCCCCCTGGAGCTCATGCTGCGGCCTATCAGGCACTGATTATGACTAACCCGGGCATAACTATTGAAGCATTCCCTGCCTCAGATCAGGCAATCTCAGAGGCCACCATGAAACGGATGCTCCTCTCCATGAAAAGTACCCTGTTCAATGAGCTTGCCACCATGTTCTCTCCACTTCATGACACTGTACAAGTACATGATGACAGGATACAGCATCTAGAGTCTAAAATGGCGGATCTGTACACTGCTCACAATGACCTTGTTGATGCCTATGCTGACCAGGAAAGTGAGATGCAGCGCCTCCAGTACAAAATTGCGGACTTAGAGGACCGCTCTAGGCGCAATAACATTAAATTCAGGGGCATTCCTGAATCGGTGCCGCATAAGGATTTGACCAACTTTGTCCAGCGCCTCATGAAGTCACTTATCCCCTCTCTCAGTGATATTGAGTTGTGTGTGGATAGGGCTCACCGCATTCCTAAGCCTAACTTCCTACCGGACACCGCACCTAGAGACACTCTGGCCCGTATCCACTACTATCATGTTAAGGAGAGAGTTATGGCGGCGGCCAAACACAACCCGGTTGTGCCGGATGAATTTACGGGTATATCCCTTTACACTGATATATCCCAACAAACGGCCCTCAACAGGAAGAAATTGTCCCCGCTTACAAAAATTCTCCGTAACAACAGTGTCATCTACAAATGGGGCTTCCCCACTAAACTGCTTGTCACGTGGAATGGTAAAATGTTTCCTATTCACAGCGTGGATAAGGGCATCCAACTGTTCAAACAATGGAACCTGCTGCCAGCTGACTCTGAGCCGCCTGGGAGGTCCACCCCTGAGCGTCTGAACCAAACCGGGTCTGGGATGGATACCTGAATGACTATGCTTCTCTGCTTCCTTATGCCACTATAGGATGGATGGGACAGGGAACCTCTCACATTGGTTGATTTTTTGTCTCTCAGTGATGCTTCTCTGTCATCTCCCCCGCTGTGCTGTAGCGGCCTCGGCCGCCCATTGCGCCTGCATGCTCAGGTTTTTTTTATGTGTAACTGTGTACTTTTTTGGTTTGATTTTTTTTCCCCTGCTTTCCCCTCTTCTGGCTTTCTCCCTCCTGGTCCAGTGTCCACCGTGGCTCATTATGCTCACCATCGCCCTCCTATTTGGCTGTCAAAGTGCACTGTTGCTCCGAAGATGTCGTGATGACTGCTCCCCAGGTTGCTTGGACTTCGTGGCGTATACCCAACTCTGGTGCAGGACATTCTATCGGCAAGTAGTAGTATTAGATCTTCTCTTAATGCATTTCATTGCCACTAATCTACACAGCCCTCCTATGCTGTTATGCCGCTGAAGTTCGTGTCATTGAATGCTAAGGGCCTGAACTGTCCAGCTAAAAGGGCCTCGTTGCTGAGAGAAGCGAAGTCCCTCCGCGCAGACGTTCTGTTTGTGCAGGAATCCCACTTCGCCAAGGAAAAGTGTCCGAAGTTCTCCTTCCCTGACTATCCTCACCTGTATATGGCTAATGCTCCTAAAAAGGCATGCAGGGTTTTTATAGCCATAAATGCCTCAGCTACCTTCCTGCACAAATGCACCATTGAGGATCCGATGGGGAGGTATATTGTTCTGATTTGTGAAATTAACGGCTCCCTTTTCACCCTGGTGAACTTGTACGCTCCCAACGTCCGGCAGAGATACTTTCTCACCCGCCTCTTTAAGTTGCTAGATGGGTCTGTGCAAGGCACGCTTATCGTTGGAGGGGACTTTAATACTGTTGTGCATCCAAACATGGACTCTACTGCCCCGGCTAGGAGACCGACTTGCTCTCTTTCATCCCTGCTTCAAAAATATGACTTGTATGATATATGGAGATGCTTCCATGGTAACGAGAAGGACTTCACCTTTCTGTCAGCTGCTCACTCTTCTTATTCTCGTATTGATTATTTTTTGACGGATAAGAGGTCCTTACAAAATGTTCTGCGCGCTGAGATTGGTACGATATCTTGGTCCGACCACGCCCCGATTACATTGGAATTTGACGATAATCTAAGCAACTCGCCTCCCCCCATTTGGAGGATGAATACCTCCTTGCTGGAGGACAAGCTTTCGTACCAAAAGATCGTGCAGGCGCATAAGGATTTCTTTGAGTTTAATGATAAAGCTGATATTTCCCGTTTCACCCTGTGGCTTACGTATAAGGTGTATATGAGGGGTATTTTGCTACAACTGGCTTCAGGTCTTAAGAAAAGAAGGAGGAAGCAGGTTGAGGAACTTTTAGCTGCCAAGGAGGCAACCAACAAATCTAATCCGACTCCTACTCTTACTCAGGAATTGTTGCTTGAGAGGCAAAAACTGCGCTCACTACTTCTCTATAAGTATGAGAACGACCTGAAATATACCAAGGCCAAATTTTATGGTCTTCGGGACAGGGCTGGGGCGTGGCTAGCCAGGCGGGTCAAAACGCAACAAGCCAAACGCAAAATTGCTTCCATCCTGCACCCTGACACAAAAGTCCCTAAGACTAATCCGAAAGATATAGCCGACGCCTTTGCAGATTACTATCAATCGCTTTATGACCTGCGGTCGGACCCTGCCACTCCTCAGCCCAGCCCTGAATTGATTGCGGACTTTCTTAGCAAGGTCCAGCTCCCCGCTCTTTCGGTGGATCAACTCCAGTCTATATCTCAACCCTTTACTTCTCTTGAAATATCATCGACCATCAGCAAACTCCCCAACCATAAATCTCCGGGGGAAGACGGTCTCCCCAATGAATTTTATAAGGCGTTGGTTAATGACATTACTCCGCACCTGCAGCCTGTTTTTGAACTTGCTTCCTCCTCGTCTATGTTCCCTCCGGAAATGTTGAGGGCTGTGATAGTGACTCTTCCTAAGCCAGGCAAGGACCCTGAGGTTACGGCCAATTATAGGCCGATTTCCCTTCTAAACACCGACGTTAAAGTATTCGCTAAACTGCTAGCCCTCAGGATCCAAAAGGTTCTGCCTATTTTGGTTCATCCGGATCAGGTTGGCTTTGTCCCTGGCCGTCAGGCTCCGGATGGAACGAGGCGACTTGTCGGTTTGATCTCCCGGGCTGGGGCCGCTCGAACGCCTTCTCTGCTTCTCTCTTTGGACGCGGAGAAGGCGTTCGACCGGGTCCACTGGGGGTATCTACGGGCGGTTCTTGGGGCCTTTGGGATTGGAGGATGGATACAGTCAGCCGTCCTGTCTCTGTACTCCAACCCATCAGCCACTGTCCTCACCTCGGGACTGAAATCGAAACCCATCCAGATATCTAATGGCACTAGACAGGGCTGTCCTCTGTCCCCCATTATATTCGCCCTTCTCATGGAGCCCCTGGCGGAACGGTTTCGCTCCCACCCAGGCATCAAAGGCTTGTCGGTGGCCGGCTTGGACCACAAAATAAGCCTTTTTGCCGACGATGTTATGCTTATGCTCACAGACCCTGCCTCCTCCCTACCGGAAGCATACTCCCTTCTGACTGAGTTCAGTAGGGTATCATACTATAAACTCAATGCTACCAAATCCCAAATTTTGGGTCTTAACGTGCCACCCGCCCTGCAGAGTTCCTTGGCCAGGAGGTTTCCCTTCATCTGGTCTCCTCATTCAATCCCCTTTCTCGGTATTCACCTTACGCCTCACACGTCACAATTGTATGCTCAAAACTTTAAACCCTTCCTAGATTCCCTGCCCTCCCTTTTGCAACAGCTGAGAACGCAGGAACTATCCACTACGGGTCGGATAGCTTCCTTTAAAATGCTTGTCCTTCCGAAGCTACTTTATCTATTCCGAACCCTTGCCATAACCTTGCCGGTGTCCTTCCTCTCTGCTCTCCAAAAACAACTGACCTGTTTTGTGTGGAACGCAAAGCCTCCGAGATGCCCTCTTAAAACCATGGTCTTACACAGAAGGCACGGCGGTATGGGGGTCCCTAATTTGGCCGCCTACCACAAGGCATGTGTTTTAGACCAACTTAGGTATTGGTGGGTGCCATCCCCACACAAGTCATGGACTTCCGTTGAGTCCTCTGACGTCTCGGGTCTTGACTTACAGTTGGCTCTTGTAGCTACTGCATTGGGAGACTGGCCTGGGACGTCCGAGAACCCGATGGTGCAGGCCTCCCTCTCCCTGTGGAGGGAGTTTTGTCATTTAAAATTACCTGCCACTTCTATGCACAAATTACATGTCCCGTTGAAGGTCCTGGGCTACATCCTCCCACACCTAGATGTACAACCATGGTTGCGACATGGAGTACTGCTCCTCAGTGACCTGTATCTCGACTCTCGCATATGTACATTTGCTAGCCTACAAGCCCGCTACGGCCTCCCGCAGGGGGCATTCCTCTCATACCTCCAGATTAGATCCTTTCTCCACAAACATCCGCTCCCCACTTATATAGAGATACCCAATTTGGTATACCTTTTCCTTCAAAACACAGCAGCTCACATGAAAGGTATCACGCTGTTTTATGCCATTTACAACAAACACAATTCTTTTGCTAAACCCCCTTCAGTCCTCCAATGGGAACGTACCTTGGCGTCCTCGTTCTCTGATTCCACCTGGCTTAGAACATTTGCCTCCACTTACTCAGCCACAAAATGTGTGACCCATTGGGAACAGTACCAGAAGGTGTTACACTCCTGGTACCTCACCCCATTCAAACTTTCTAAGTTCTACCCAACCCACTCCTCCCTCTGCTGGAGGCACTGCGGGGAAATAGGTACTCTATATCACACGATGTGGTCCTGTATGTCGCTGCGGTCCTTCTGGAATGCTTTATTTGCACTCATTTCGGACATAACACAAGATAAGGTCCTTCCATCACCGGCTTTGGCCATCCTCCATATCAATGTACATGACTTTAAACCCTGTCATAGGACGATTATCATACATCTGCTTCTTGCAGCAAAAACTGCCATAGCTAAATACTGGAAATCCCCAACACCCCCTTCTTGCACCGAAGTTGTCCTTGCACTTAACCACCATTGCATGATGGAGAAAACACTTGCAGTTGTCAATCTTGCTGCTCCCTCCTTCCGGAGGAAGTGGGGAGTTTGGCTATCTCACCCCAAGTGCACAGTCTTAGACTGATATAGAGGTTCCTTACTTGGACCCCGCTGGACCTTTCCCTGTCATGTCCTCCCCATCCTTCCCACTCCTCTCTTCTGCTATTCCCACCCCTTGTTCCTGTTCCTTCCCTTTGCCTCCCCTCTCCTTTGTTCTGCCTTTCTATTCCATGTCTCCTCCAAGTGCTCTTCCTAGGTATCTGGGTCACCCTCCTGTGCCTCGCTGTTTGCCCCGGGCATGTTGTTATTATTAATGGTTGCAAGATTGTTTGCACTGCGACTCATGCACCTGTCATGGGTTTCTCCTTCACCCTCTCCGGGCACAGTTTGTTCCCCTTGGGGTGCCCGGGGGGGGGGGGGGGGGGGGTGATGTTTCAGGTGTTATGATTACCAGTAGTTGTTTGTTATGCTGCCATGTTATCAGTGATTGGTTATCTCACTACTATGCCTTTTATATATTTTGGACCCATTTGTAATGCATTGTTTGATTGCACACTTGGCTGTTTATTCGGTTATGTATGTCAAACTTAATAAAAACTAATGAAACTAGAACCAACCTGCAGTACAGGGCACAGGCAGAGTCTTAGGCAACCGGGTACAAATTATAAGCATTACAAATGAAGGGGCAGGCAACACAGCAAACAAAAACAGGCCCACATAACAAGGCCAATGACCTAACCTTTGCACAGCACATGTGAACAGAAGATCAGGTAGCAGCCTTGCAGCGGGTCATGGCTACAAAGGTATCATGTTATCACTTTAACCAATCATAGCAATCACATGTACAAAAAAACAGTCATGAATGGCTTCTATAGCTTACTATTGTGATGCTGTTATTTGCTGACAGCTATCACATGGTAACTGGCACCCTGTACCCTGTGATTAGCTGTAGCCAATCACAGATCATAATAGTAAGCAAGCTGTCCTGAATGAAAGCTATTTATTACAGATAAAACTGTTGCTCATACAAGTGATTGTCACTGTTATAATCAATTACAGTGTTAAAAAAAATCCCTTGATCACCCCCCTCCCCTCCAGAGCAGTACAGTGCCAGTATGGTGATACTGAACTACTCTGATGAAAATATATTTAAAAAGAAAATTAATATAGGAAAAAAGACATATTAAACCAAGAAAAAAAGTTTAAAAATTGAATAGAAAATTATTTATATATGTATTCATTTTGTAAATATTGTCATCAGTCATTATTCCTGATCACCAGCACAGCAGTCATATAATGAGCCTGTATTGCCCTGGTGACAGTATTTAAAAATTAATTGTGAAAAAAAAAAACTTTTTATTTGTTTTCCAAAAAATTGTGACAAAAAAATGACAACTTCAAAAAACTTGCCATGCCTCATACTAAATATCTTGGACAGTCTAGTTTCCAAAAACAGTTTATTTGGGGGTATTTGTACTGTCTTGGCATTTTAGGGCCTCAAGAAATAAGAATGGCCATCAGTACATGAGGATTGATCAATTTTCAAAAATATACCATAATACTCTATAACTTTCACACAGACTTAAAGCGGTTGTATACTCATAAAAAAAACCCTGTAAGACAAAGGCATAATGAGCTAGTATGCATCACATACTAGCTCATTATGAAATACTTACCTTAGAACGAAGCCCCGGCACGGTCGCTTGGACAACACTGAGGGAGCTGTCATGCTCCCTCGGCGCCTCTTCCTGGTTCAGTGGCTCCGGCGCACGGGAGTTTCATTTCAGAGACCTTCAGAGTGCATGCCCTGCAGACGTCAGCGGCTGTATCCAGGTTTAATATCTCCTAAACCATGCAGGTAAGCCTTATTAAGCGCTGTGCAAACTGTTGGCGCTATATAATCCTGTATAATAATGATGATATACACTGATTTGGGTTATGTTTACCAACAAATATAGCTGAATACATTTTGACTACATTTTGGTCTTAACTTATGAAGAAAGAATGTTTGTTTCTTAAGACCCCGTTCACACTGGGGCGACGCTACTTGCCGGGGCGACCTCACAGGTCGCGGTGCGCAGCTCGCACCGCGAACTCAGAGCGTCCGGCACGGACTTCATATCATTGAAGTCAATGCAGGTCGCTCCAGGTCGCCCCAAAGAAGCTCCGGACCCTTTTTCTAAGTCGGAGCGACTCGTGTCGCTCCTATTAGAACGGGTCCACAGCTACTCTATGGCAAGCGACCTACGGCGACCTGTCAGGCGACCAGGTCGCCTGACAGGTCGCCCCAGTGTGAACGGAGTCTTAATGTTATACCAGAAACTAAGAAAAACTTTTTTCTTTTAAAATGTTGGTATTTTTTCTTTTTTTTTTTTTTTTAGCAAAAATAAAAAAAACCCAGTGGTGATCAAATAACACCAAAAGAAAGCGCTATCTGTATGAAAAGAATGCTAGAAACTTCACTTGCGCACAGTGTAGCATGACCCAGCAATTGCAGTTCAAGTAGCACAGTGCTGAAAAGCAAAATGGCCTGGTCATGAAGGGGGTAAAACCTTCCAAAGGTCAAGTGGCTAAATAAAACCTCTCTGTTTTCATTACATGCAGATGATGGCTGGTAGGAGGGGTCAGCAGAGTACTGCTCATAACTTTCTGAAATATCACATACCCCTGCCTCAGTTCTCCTATTAACCGCTTGCCGACCGCCCACAGTAATATTACTGCAGCAGAGCGGCTCGGCTGCGTCCAGTCATGTAGTACTACGTGACTGGAGTTCATGTGGTCTAGGCTGCACATGCGCGCCACTGGAGATGCGCTCCCGCTGTGTTTAGACACAGCGGGAGGCGGGCCGCGGGAGGAGAGCCGGCGATTGCCGCCTTCCTCCTGCGATCATCCGGGAAATGGAGAGAAGACTCGCCTGCTTTGTTTACAAGTTAGTAAGCATATAGGGAAAACATTAACCCCTTTGATCACCCACAGGGTTAACCCCTTCCCTGCCAATGGCATTATTACAGTAACAGTGCATATTTTTAGCACTGATTACTGTAGTAATGTCACTGATACCCCCAAAAGTGTAAAAAATGTCAGTTAGGGTTCTGATCTGTTTGCCGCAATGTCGCAGTCCTGCTAAAAATCGCAGATCGCCGCCATTTCAAAAAAACAATAAAAATGACATAAATCTTTCCTGTAGTTAGTAGACGTGGTAACTTTTACGCAAACCAATCAAAATACGTTTTTTGCAATTTTTTTTACCAAAAATATGTAGCAGAAAACAAATTGGCCTAAAATGTTAAAAATTTTGATTTTTATGTCATATAATAGAATGTGAAAAATATTGCTTTTTTTTTTCAAAATTGTCACTGTTTTTTTGTTTATAGTGCAAAAAATAAAAATCGCACAGGTGATCAAATAACACCAAAAGAAAGCTATATTTGTGGGAAAAAAAGACGTAAATTTTGTTTGGGTACAGCGTCGCATGACCGCGCAATTGTCCGTTAAAATAATGCAGTGCCGAATCGCAAAATAGGGCCTGGGGCAAATCCTTCCGGTCTTAAAGAGGTTAAAAGAAAAAAAAAATGACTTTACAAATGCTTTAAAATAAATAAACATATGAATGATACTTCAAATTCTGTCATTATGTTAGGAACCAATCTCAGCAGATTCTGCAAAGGAGTAGAAAATAAACATTATGACATTTCTTGGTATCTCATGCATTCATTAGTTTGCTTTTCTAATAAGGCACATGTTCAGTCACACACATTTCATTTTTATCTACTTTGGTTGTGACATTAACTTATTTGTCAGGCACAATTCCCTGTGTATTTGCTTGATGTCCTGAATTAATCAGGGGTGCCCTTGTTTGGATAAATGATTTTGATCAGAAGCACACATGGAAATATGGAAAGACAGAAAATTTTATACAGAGACAAACAAATAAATAATACAGTTCCTGCTGGGACAAAAAAGGCAAAATAAATTACAACAAAAGGAATAACAAGGACCTGGCCTCTCATACAGAATACATTTCTATCACTTAACATTTTTCTCCAATAAAAGGAAATATGACTGAATATAAGATGTAATATATAAAAGGGTGCATCTTTACCTTCAACATGCCCTTTTTGAGAATCACTAAAGCCCAACTCAAGCTTTAACCTCCCTGGCGGTATGATTCTTTCGGATTTTAGGTGCTGAAAGCGGTACCATTATTTTGCATGTAATTCTTAAGAATGAGCAGCCCAAACTAACTATTTACATATTATTTTTTTTACTGTGCGTTCTTCTTTATAACATCTCGGGTATGATAAAGTTTGAAACACAAAATCATAAAAAGTACAGTAAAACTGCAGGAAAGGGCACTGGGGGGCAATCTAATGTGAATTAATTTTATTTTGTAATGTATCAGTGTGTTTGGTGTGTTTTACATTTGAATTTGCCGCCGGTTCCACCCCCCTGCGAACCTCACGTCGCAGGAGACGGAAGCCGGGGCACAGAGAGGATCGGGAGGAAGATCCGCCGCTAGACACCGCCAGGATACATCGCTGGATCCCGGTGACAAGGTAAGTAGCTCTGCTTTCAGGATCCAGCGATGCTTCTGGCGGTACCCCGAGTGCAGCTCGGGGTTACCGCTTTTGGCTCTGAAATTTAACCCCGAGCCACACTCGGGAATACAGCTAAGAAGGTTAAACAAAAGATTTTAATGAAAAACTTTTTTTTTTTATAGAAACCTAACTTTTTTCTACACCCCTCCCTGCATCTCACTCCTTTAAATTTAAATAAATTAAAGCACACATCCCTTAATATGGAACATCATCTATGTAGTCACTTGGCAAGTGATATACTCTCTCCCTTGTATTGAAGTGTGGGTGATCATTATAGCGTAACTCCACTTTTGTTAAGAAAAAAAAAAATCACCTCTGGGTGATCTATGTACAGTACAATTATTTAAATAAACTTTGTTGCAGATTTCTACCTTTTTTCTAATTCTGAAGAAATCATTGTTTATTTCTCTGTGTCTCTGTGTTGAGTGAGTCAAATGGGAGTGGTTTCATAATTATCTATCAGCTGTGGCAGCTGCAGAGCTCTAATGAGGAAATCTTCTGGGCCTGCATCCCTTTAGACGTGTTCCTATTGGGAGTATCTCACCAAAAATGACATTTTTGTTGCAGGGGATGCCAAAAATCTGACTTGTATCTTAGGGCAGACTTCTGGGAAAATTGGTGAGCTAATCATATAAGCAGGAAATGATGTTTCTTGGATGTGGCCAGTACACATTCTGTGTACAGAACACCTCCAGGTGGCCATATTGCATTGCATTTTCAGAAAATTACAACAGCTGCAGATTGAAAAGGAAAGGTCATTTTTAATAACATTCAATTACAATATGATTTGTGTCACAATTGTATACGCTATATTGTTTTTTTCTTTATTTGCTTTTTTCTTTCCCACAAAAGTGGAGTTACCCTTTTAAAGCTGTAAAAAATGGTGGTCCTGCATCAAAATGTTCTCACATGTTACTGCCATTCAGTGTACCAGTTCTATGAGCTCAAGCTATGAAACCATTGCTCAGGTCAGAGATTGAGTTCATCGCAGCCAGGGTTCACAGAAGATGTTGGATGAGGCTGAGCATTAGAGATGTACCAAACCGTTCGCCGGCGGACAGTTCCCGGCGAACTTAGCATGTTCGCGTTCGCCGCTGCGGGCGAACATATGCGATGTTCGGTCCGCCCCTATAATACATCATTGAGGCAAACTTTGACCCTGAACTTCACAGTCAGCAGGCACATTTCCAGCCAATCAGCATACCTCCCTCCCACACCCTCCCACCTCCTATAAATAAGCAAGGGCAGCATCCATCTTAGATCATTCTGAAGCAGTGTGTTAGTGAGAGCAGGGAGAGTGTTGCTGCTGCTGCTGTTAATAGCTAGGGACAGTTGTTAGTCAGTGTTCCTGGTCTTGCTAGTCAGTGTTCTTGGTCCACTACTGCTGTAAGGACAGCATCCTGACAGCACCCCAAAAAGCCCTTCTAAGGGCTGGTATTTTTGTAATTTTTTATATATCTAGTGTCCCCAAAAGCCCTTTTAAGGGCTGGTAATTGAGTTTTTTCTTTTTATATATATATATGTATATATATATATATATATATATATATATATATATATATATATATATATATATATATATATATATATATATATATATCTATTGTACACTGCAGTTGCCTGCCCGCTGTGTGTGAGAGGCCACAGACCTACCACAGACTGTATTGTGTGCACACCACACTCATTTCGGGTGGCATAGGCACAGTACCTTGCATTTTAAAAAATATTTTTTTTTCCTCTGTCATAATTGCAGTGAGTGCTGTGTCAGGTCCACAGAGTGCACTGTACCCACTGCAGTGCACTGCCCACCACTGATATATATACAGTGGCACAGCATCTTGTTGCAAATTGAAAAAAAAAAATATTTTTTATTATTGCAGTTGCCAGGGTTGCCAGTGACTGTCAGGTCCACAGAGTGTACTGTGCCCACTGCAGTGCCACTGCCCACCCACCAATGATATATACGGTGGCAGGCATGACTTTTTTTGGATTAGTGTCTGGGGGGGTCTAAAAAGCGTACCTGTGAAGTTTCAGCTCTGTAGCATGTCCAGAACCAGAAAAAAAAGATCATATAAGTGTAAAAGGGGTTCCCACCATCCCTGCTCTACTGAAAAATTATCTTTTTTTCTGGTTCTGGACATGCTACAGAGCTGAAACTTCACAGGTACACTTTTTAGACCCCCTAGACACGAAATCACACAAAAAAAGTTCTTAAAATTGTCATTTTTGATAGAGAGCCAATTATTGGAAACATTTTAAAAAAAAAAACTTAAAAAAAAAAAAAATTCTTTGTATTTATTGTCTGGGGGGGGGGGGGGGGTCTAAAAAGCGTACCTGTGAAGTTTCAGCTCTGTAGCATGTCCAGAACCAGAAAAAAAAGATCATATAAGTGTAAAAGGGGTTCCCACCATCCCTGCTCTACTGAAAAATTATCTTTTTTTCTGGTTCTGGACATGCTACAGAGCTGAAACTTCACAGGTACACCTTTTAGACCCCCTAGACACTAAATCACACAAAAAAGTTCTTAAAATTGTCATTTTTGATAGAGAGACAATTATTGGAAAACTTAAAAAAAAACTTAAAAAAAAATGTCTTTGGATTTATTGTCTGGGGGGTCTAAAAGGTGTACCTGTGAAGTTTCAGCTCTGTAGCATGTTCAGAACCAGAAAAAAAATAGAATTAGGGTTAGGGCTAGGATTAGGGTTAGGGTTAGGGCTAGGGTTAGGGTCAGGGCTAAGGTTAGGGTTATTTTTAGTGCTTAGGATTAGAGGGTTAGAGTTAGAGGGGTAGGGGTAGGGCTACTAACTCTAACCCTAAGTATCTCACCGTAACCCTAACCCTAGCCCCTAACACTAAACCTAACCCTAACCCTCTAACCATAACCCTAACCCTCTAACCTTAACCCTAACCCTCTAAGCCTAGCCATAAAAATAACCCTAACCCTAACCCTAACCCTAGCCCTAACCCTAGCCCTAGCCCTAACCCTAACCCTAACCCTAGTCCTAGCCCTAAGCCTATCCCTAGCCCTAACCCTAATTCGTAATTTTTTCTGGTTCCGGACATGCTACAGAGCTGAAACTTCACAGGTACACTTTTTAGACCCCCCAGATGCTAAATCCAAAGAAATTTATTTTTATTTTTTTTTTTTTAATTTTTCCAATCATTGGCTCTCTATCAAAAAGGACAATTTTTAATAACTTTTTTTTGTGTGATTTAGTGTCTGGGGGGGGGGGGGGGGTCTAAAAAGTGTACCTGTGAAGTTTCAGCTCTGTAGCATGTCCAGAACCAGAAAAAAAATAGAATTAGGGTTAGGGCTAGGGTTAGGGTTAGGGTTAGGGCTAGGGTTAGGGTCAGGGCTAAGGTTAGGGTTATTTTTAGTGCTTAGGGTTAGAGGGTTAGAGTTAGAGGTGTAGGGGTAGGGCTACTAACTCTAACCCTAAGTATCTTACCGTAACCCTAACCCTAGCCCCTAACACTAAACCTAACCCTAACCCTCTAACCATAACCCTAACCCTCTAACCTTAACCCTAACCCTCTAAGCCTAGCCATAAAAATAACCCTAACCCTAAACCTAACCCTAGCCCTAACCCTAACCCTAGCCCTAACCCTAGCCCTAACCCTAGCCCTAAGCCTAACCCTAGCCCTAACCCTAATTCGTATTTTTTTCTTGTTCTGGACATGCTACAGAGCTGAAACTTCACAGGTACACTTTTTAGACCCCCCAGATGCTAAAATTTTTTATTTTAATTTTTTTTTTAATTTTTCCAATAATTGGCTCTCTAACAAAAAAATTTCAATTTTTAAGAATTTTTTTTTGTGTGATTCAGTGTCTGGGGGTCTAAAAAGTGTATCTGTGAAGTTTCAGCTCTGTAGCATGTCCAGAACCAGAAAAAAAATTAGAATTAGGGTTAGGGCTAGGGTTAGGGTCAGGGCTAGGGTTAGGGTTATTTTTAGTGCTTAGGGTTAGACGGTTAGGGTTAGAGGCGTAGGGGTAGGGTTACTAACTCTAACCATAGCCCCTAACACTAAACCTAACCCTAACCCTAACCCTTAAAGCCCAGTTCCTGTCCCATTTTGGTCGGTTCTGGTCTGTTTGCGGTTGTTTGCGGGGCGTTAAACGGGGAGTTTGGTCTGTCACTGTGAAGCGGGCGTAACCCTTACACTACCTGATCGATACAACATCATACCTGATCGTATACACACACTGGATGTTTTAAAGCACGTTATTCCAAACAATTTAGGAATGTTAGGTGATTTATGCCCTTTATGGAATAAAACCCGACTCTGCGTCAACTACGTAATTTTCCATGGGAGTTTTGCCATGGATCCCCCTCCGGCATGCCACAGTCCAGGTGTTTGTCCCCTTGAAACAACTTTTCCATTACTATTGTGGCCAGAAAGAGTCCCTGTGGGTTTTAAAATTCGCCTGCCTATTAAAGTCTATGGCGGTTCGCAATGTTCGCCGGTTCGCTAACATTCGCCGATGTTCGCGTTCGCCGTTCGCGAACAGCGAATTTTATGTTCGCGACATCACTACTGAGCATTATCCAACTTTAATGTCCAAGAGAAAATGGAGTGCAGTGCTTGTTCAAGGTAAGTAATTTTTTTTAAACTAGAGGCAAAAAATAATATTTAACAAAAAAAGCTGGGGTTAGGCCATGAAATATATCCTAGGTACAGAATGCGGATCCTAATTAACATGTACTATTATCCTATCCTCTCTAGAGTCTTTTAATTGATCAAAGATAAGGGTGACAACTCCTACAGGATTCTGGGTTTCACTGTAAGGCCCATTTCAAACTAGGCAAACATTGTAGAATAAAGGGGGATATTGCGCTCTAGAAAAAAAAAAGCCAATGTATAAATGTATACCTCCACCCTCTAACATGTTTCATTAAACATAGTTACATAGTAGTTGAGGTTGAATAAAGACAATAGTCAATCCAGTTCAACCTATTTAGATGTGTGTGGCCGTAATCATCTCTCATACCCCTTAATGTTCTGATTCTTGAGATGTACGTCCAAGAGTCTTTTGAAAGTAGCCATTCTTCCCGCACTAACTACCTTTTGTGGTAGAGATTTCCACAATCTTGTAGCCCTAACAGTAAAGAACTCCCTGCGTAGCCTGAGGTTAAAATGCTTCTCCTCTAATCGCATTGTATGGCCTCATGTCCTCATGCAATCCTTGCAAATGAATAGCTTTTTTTCTATGCTGAGATCGCCATTGAGGTATTTGTAAATTACTATCATGTCCCCTCTCAGGCGTCTCTTCTCCAGGGAGAATAAATCAAGCGCTTGTAAACACTTTTCATTATTAAGGTCCTCCAATCCCCTAATTAGTTAGTTGCCCTTCTCTGGACTCGCTCCAGCTCCAACACATCCCTTCTGAGGACTGGCGACCAGAACTGGACAGAATACTCCAGATGTGGTCAGACCAGAGTTTTATAAAGTGGTAGGATTATAGTTTTATCTCTAGAATACATCCCCTTCCGTATGCATGCCAATATCCTGCCTGACTTGGCAGCTGCAGCTTGACATTGCATACTATTGCCAAGTCTATCCTCTACCAAGACTGCCAGATCTTTCTCCATTTTTGATTCCCCCAAAGGTCCCCCTCCCCCCTAAAGTGTATTGTGCTTTTATGTTTTTAGTCCCCAAGTGCAAAACCTTACACTTCTCCACATTAAACCTAATTTGCCATGTAGTTGCCCACTCTGTTATTTTGTTCAGGTCATTCTGTAAGATATCAGCCTCATGTTGTGAAGTTATTGCCCTGCCCAATTTTGTGTCATCTGCAAAAACTGAAATCGAGCTACTGATCCCGTCCTCAATGCTATTTATGAATAAATTTAACAAGGTTGGTGCCAACACTGAGCCTTGGGGAACCCCACTTACCACCCCAGACCAGTCTGAGTATGCATTATTTATTACCACTCCTTGGACACACTCTTTTAACCAGTTCTGTATCCAAGAGCACACCTTGTGGTTGATGCCTGCAGTCCTTATTTTATAAATTAAGCGCTTGTGGGGAACTGTATCAAAATCCAGGTACACCACATCCACTGGTCTCCCCCCTATCTAGCTCACAGCTCACCTCCTTGTAGAATGTTAATAGATTGTTTTGACAAGTGCTGATTACTGCTGATGATGTTGTTGTCTTTGACAAACTCTTGGATATAGTCCATTATCATCCCCTCCAGAAGTTTACATACTATTGACGTCAGGCTAACCGGCCTATAATTTCCCGAGACATGCCTCTGCCCTTTTTTGAATATTGGTATCACGTTAGCTTTCCTCCAATGACCTGGTACAGTTCCTGTCATAATACTGTCAGCAAAGATCAGGAACAGTGGTCTAGATATAGTTCTATAAGTATAAGTTCTTTGAGTACTCCCTGATGTACGCCATCCGGGATATGGTGATTTATTTGTGTTACTTTTATCCAGCCTTTCCCTGATTTCACCCTCTGTTAGCCATAGCAGCATGTCAGGTGAAGTACTGCTAAGCATGCAGTCATGGTCAGTGTACCCCTCCTTTTCCTGTGTAAAGACTGAGGTGAAAAACGCATTAAGCATTTCAGTGTCCTCTGTGACCATCCTCCCATCATCGTTAATTATGTGTGCAACATGCTCTACCCCAGTTTTTTTGCTGTTGATAAATTTAAAGAATTTCTTTGTGTTCTTTTTACTATCCTCTGCTATTTGTCTCTCAAAGTTGATTTTAGCCATTTTGATTTCGTATTTACATTTCTTATTTGTTTCCTTGTATTGCTGGAAAGCCGATAATGTGCCCTCCGATTTATATTTCTTGAAGGCCATTTTTTTTTTTCCCTTATAAGTTTTTTTAACATTACGGTTTAGCGAGCCAGGTTTGGCTTTGTCTCTTTTACGTTTATTTCCCATAGGAATGCACTGCGAGATGCATTTGTTTAAAATGTTCTTAAATCATTCACATTTTTCCTCCGTGGTCAGTGCTCCTAGGGTTTGGTCCCAGTTTACCTTCTCCATCATTGAACACAATTTGGGAAAGTTTGCCCTTCTGAAGTTTAGGATTCTTATGTTCCCCACTTGCCCTGCTATATTGTTATTTACGCTAAATGTGATCATCCCGTGATCGCTAGAACCCAGGTTGTCCCGGACTCCTACATCTGAGATTAGATCTGGGTCATTAGTGATTATTAGATCCAGCACTGAATTTTCTCTAGTAGGAGAATCCACCAACTGAGACATGTAGTTGTCCTGTAAGGTTTCCATGAATAGACGGGCCTTCTGTACGTGAGTAGTCCCCTCTTCCCAGTCAATGTCGGGATAATTGAAGTCCCCCAATTTGATGACTGATCCCAGCTTTGCCATTTTACCCAAAAGTGATATAAATTCCAGCTCTACCTCCTCCCTTTGGCTTGGTGGTCTATAACAAACCCCCACAATGACTTTTCCCTTTACATCTTCCTTATGGAGTTCTACCCACACGGATTCTAACTCCGTAATCATCCCTTCCATAATATCACTCCTCTCTATCACCCTTACATTATTCTTGACATAGAGACATACCCCTCGCCCTCTTTTTCCTACCCTGTCCTTCCGATACACAGAATACCCTTGGATAATGGCCAGGCCAGTCATCTGAAAACCAAGTTTCTGTTATTCACACAATGTCTATGTCCTACTCATGTACTAACATTTCCAACTCATCCAATTTATTAGCTAGGCTCCTGGCATTTGCATAGACCCCTCTTAGTTTTGTGGAAGTTGATAGTGAATGGTGCTTACTTTTATTCCTGTTTGATCTGAGGTTTGGGCTTAATCTTAGACTAAGCTCATTGCTGAGAGAAGCACATTAGAGGGTGGAGGTTTGGGTGATCTTGCCTTATTTACACCAGTGTAAATGATAAATGTATACATTAGTCTTTATTCTGAAGTGCTATATCTCCTCCTCTGGGAGCAGATGTGTTTGTGTGTGGCAGGATTTTTTTCCCCTTGCAGGTGGGCGTTCATCGTGATTGATGTTGGATCTACTTTGGGAGACATTTTATTTGAATTATTTAAATAAAGGGCTTGTGAAAAACTGTGTTTGTTTTTTTTTCCAAGTGTTTTTTTTTTTACATCTGTCACTTTTTTTCTGGTGAATGAGTAGGGGTACTATGTACATAGGGGGGTTTGTTAAAGGGGGCTTCCAGATTCCAATAAGCCCCCCATCCTCACACTCTCACAACCACCGATCAGGGTTGTAAAGGAAGATGCCTTTGTCCTCATCAACATGGGAACAAGGTGCTTTGGGTGGGACCCCCTACCCCAATGCACCCCCCTTCCCCAATGCACCCCTCTATGTTGAGGACATTTGGCCTGGTATGGTTCAGAAGGGGAGGGTGCTCACCCCTTTCTTGGCCTTCTGGGCTGCATGCTTAGACAAAAGTCTGGTATGGATTTTGGGGGACCCCACACAATTAAAAAAAGTTGGCATGGGGTTCCCCTTAATATCCCTACCAGATCCAATGGGCCTGGTATGTTTTTTGGCGTGGGGTTTCCCTCAAAATCCCTACCAGACCCCCCCCCCCCCCAAAAAAAGAAAAACGTTTTTAAAACCAACATTGTTTGTTTGCATTCTGCTGTGAGCAGGGAATCCCACTGACAGCAGATGAATCATGGTTGTTAAGGATGCGGCTGCCGCTCACTCCTTAACACTCAGCTATTCTTCACAATTAATTCAGACTGATTCAATATGTTTGATTCAAATTTAAATACTTTGAATCCATTGGAAAATTTTTAATCCAGTCGAAGGTGAATAAACAAAATGAAACAAGCTAAATTAAACAAATTTCATTTTGAATGCTACAAATGCTTCTCCCAAAGTCCAGACCATTATCAAGGGTAACTGTCTAGTATATATTTTTAAGGGGCAACCCCAAGCCATTTATTTTTTCAAAACCGTCATTGGTTGTTATGGTGCCCACACAGTGTACTTGGTTGCAAGTATTTAGGCTCCTTTCACATGGGCGGTGTGCCGTTCTGCTCAGCGGGGGATCGAGCCACCTGTGTGCAGAGACGGCGGAGCTGTCAGATATCCACTCACCTCTATGGGGAGATCGGATGAGAACGGACCGCCTGTCCGTTCTCATCCGATCCTATCCAATCTGATCCTCCAGACGGATGGAAAATAGGGTTTCCATCCGTCCGGATTTCACGGACAGGATCGGATCGGATGTTAGCGAAGATGTCTTTGCTGACGTCCGCAGCTCCAAAGGGCTGCATGGACCATCCGATCCTGTCTGCCTGAAAAACTGACAGGCGGATAGGATCAGAAAGCCTGTGTGAAAGGGGCGTTAGGCAATTGTTTTTTTTAAAGAGTCCCCCTAATGCATCCAGGATAAGGGTCTGGCATGGATGAAGGGAATCCCCTTTGTTTATAAACAGAAGGAAGATATCCAAATATCAAAATACCTTAATGAGAAGATGTTAGTCTAGAGGAATGAGCATTTATAGACAGACTGCAATTTCATGTAGATTGTCCTTGGTAACACCCACCTGTGATTTGGAGCCTCCATGTTTGGACTAAAATCCAATGAATGAAAGATTCAGGCAAGGAACAGTAAGGATGGGGAGGAAAAGCCTAGATGATCCTTGATGTCCTCCATCTATGAAATGAGGCAGGCTCTATCTAATTTGTTGCCTTTTCTAATGCACACTGTGAGAAGCTCAGAATATGCTGTGAAATCTGAGCAAGAATTTCAACACTTGTGAGGAACATGTTAGACTTTAAAAGACAAAAGTTAAAGCTAAAGTTTAGCTTTAAAATTGAGATGAGCTTTAAAGTTAAAGGTTTAGGCTATCATGATGTGGATGGAAATGACTGTCCGTTTAGGAGATCCTCTCTAACGTTCACTATAAAAAAAAGAAAAAAGTAAGCTCATAGTATACAGTTGCATTAATTTAACCTCTTTCTTTCCGAGGTACATTTAGAAATGTCCTGGTTTACAAGGGGGTAAAACAAGCTTATGGCTGCTGCTGCAATCCACATATAAAGGTTTTCGTTTTCCACCACCAATTCACCTCAATAAAACCACTTAAAACATGTAATCCTCCCTAACTACTCCATGTAAGTCCAGTTATTATATGTGATAGATTTGTCTCCTAGTTATAGGCAGATTCTAGAGTGACTAACTGGTTAAGGCATTTTTTTTTTTGTTTCCGTTTGATGCATACTTTAACAGACAGGTAAAATAATCAATGCGAGTGACATTTATAGTTTTTTAACATGATGATAGAACTAAAGAGATCAATGGATCATATGAAAATGACAAATTGGTCCCAAATGTGTAATTAAAGGAGTTGTAAAGTCAGAAGTTTTTTTTTTATCTTAATGCATTCTTTGCATTAAGATAAAAAACCCTTCTGGGGGTAGCAGCCTTCCTAGCACCCCCTAATATTTGCCTGAGCCCCATTTCTCTCCAGTGATATCCACGGGTCCCTTGGCTGTCCAGGACTCTCCCTCCTGATTGGCTGGGACACATTGGGTCATTGGCTCCTGCGGCTGTCAATCAAACTCAGTTAGCCAATCAGGAGAGATGTGGCGGGGCCAAACTGCAGCTCCGTGTATGCATGGACACACGAAGCTGCAGCTCAGCTCAGGTGCCCCCATAGCAAGCTGCTTGCTGTTTGGGCGCTCAACAGGAGGGAGGGGCCATAAGCAGCAACGAGGAACCCAAGAAGAGCAGGATCCTTGCTTCCCTGTGCAAAATCAACTGCATAGAGGAGGTAAGTATAACATGTTTGTTATTTAAAAAAAAAAAAAAAAACAAGTCTTTACAATCACTTTGAATCAATCACAGTGGCGACCCCACCCATAACTGGACCTGACAACTCTTTGAAACAGTAGTGATAAAAAAAGTCTTTACCGAAGCTGGAAGGAGCCCTAAGGCCCGTTTACATTTGAATGTTGTCCTAATGTGCATTTTATTGCATCTTTGTACGGTATAGCATAGGGCGGCCCTTTCACTTCAACAGTCTGCCCTACATGCAATGAAAGAAACTTCTGTTAGCTTTCTGCATTTTTTTTTAGCACACCTTATTCATGTGACAAAGAGCACATTTCCAAGCAATGTGTTTTATACATTATGCAAAAGCAGGCAGGAATGCAGGTTTTGGGTGCATTCCTTGAATGCACAGTGCACAGATGTGAAAGACACCTTAAAGAGAAGTCCTGGTTGAACAGATTCAACAATGGCAGGATAAACCCATTAGCAAATACTGGAACAAACAACATTAAGACGGGGTTTATGAATCTTGTTGACTCTTGTTAAAGGCCTTGCCAAGCACACTGGATGGTAGAAAATGGAACTTCCCAGCTTGCAAAAATTAAATAAAGAATACGTCTATGTGAGGGGATACAATGAATGGTATGGCCCATTTACTGTATATATGCCTTATATAAACCAGCGGCCCATGAAGGATCAAATAAAACTCTGCAAGCAGTGGGGCTCTCCTTAACCCCACATTGGAGCAATCACTCTCTAACTAGGAGTAATTGTAATTCACATGTCAAAATAGGTGAAGTAGTCCCCTAGGTAGGGTTCTGCTAGTAGCTGCAAAGTTCCAAAGATAATGAACAAGTTTAATACATACAAATGTGGCCAAAAGCCTAGCACCACTCCAATAAAGCCCAGCTGTTATTTGGTCAGCAGTCTGCATCCCAATAAGCTACTCTTGTGGGCTGCATGGAGGTAGATAGAAATAGACCCAAGTGCCACTGGCCAGATGATGGTGCCTGAGGAGTGTAGGTTGAATCTCTCTGGTTGGTCTCTAAACTACTGGCACACCTCTAAATGGTCAGGTGAGAGGCAGCTCCCAAGGCCCTGGGCCTCCCCTCTCTAGCCTAAACCCTCTTCCCTGGTAACCTTGTGGATCCCATGAATTTTCTAGCCTGATACAAACTCTCTGTCCCTTGGCCTATTCCCCCAGTTGTACAAGCTTCTGCCTCCACAGGCCCTGCGTCTCCTGGCTCTCAAACTGCTAAGTCTCTGTTAGGGACATGCTGGCCATAGCACTACTATTACTCAAAATCTGCGCAAATGAGCAGGTGCAATCCTGCAAGTGCCCATCATGCCAGGCACACAAAGGAATGCGCATGAATATTCACGTACACACAGACGCGGACGCCCCAATAAAGTAAACACATAAGTGCCACGTATAAGTGCAGCAGTTGCACTAATGCTTTGCTGTTTAATGTGCAGCTGTACCTGTGTTTCTTAAACCTAAACCTGTTATTCCTGTGTTTGATCTGGCTTGCCTTGAACTCTGCTGTATGTCTCCCACCTTGACCTTGGCCTGTATCTGGACTTTGCTTATTGTGTCTTTCTCATCTGCCTGAACTCACGTTGCTGATCTCTGCCTATACCCTGACTATTCTTTGCCTACCTTCTATGCCTGCATCTGATTGTCTGTTACCAGCCCGTCTAGTCTGACAACGCATTCTGTGTCTCTTCTGTTCCACATGCACCTGCCTGGAATCTGCTGGCCTGCCAACACCTGCCGTTTAATATTTTGGGCCACCCTGGTGATACATCCACCACAGGGAAGATGATTTAGGCACCCATACACCACCACGCTCTCGCGGTCACTGTTACAACATCGGTGGTCACTGAGCTGGGGTTGTATGAGAGGCTTTCTCTCTGCACATCAGGCTCAGCAATCAGGAACGTGACAGTCCCCCCTCAGGCTGACAGCCTGCACATCTATTTCCTATCTCTTTCTGACTGTCCGTGGCTCCTTGCTTATGTCCAAGGTTCTCTGCTCCCCCTTTGTACATCCATGAAGCCAATCTCGCTTTCTTTTTCCCAAGCTCTTGTCACCTACTCAGGTTGGTACTGGGTTGGGGCTAAATGTCGAGCCACCAAATATTTCAATCTAACTCCTTCTTTCGCCATTTTGCCAGCAGCCTATCAATGAAATGGTCAGAGTGAAGAAATAATTTCAGCACAGCCACAAAGATGTTAGTGCCAGAGCTGTGATGCTCCTGCGTGGTAAAGGAGCCCCCACTAAATGTCTTTGGTCCCTAAAGAAATAAATTTGTAGTCACAAATTAACTAAACTTAGCATGTACACAGAACTATAAAATAATTGCTAACATATAATGTGGGCAAAGGAACAAAAGATGTGTCTGGAGATGGCCTGAGGCGGTTTCATTTTAAACTACAGAATCAGTAAGGTGTTGTGTAAGGGCTCCTAAATTATTGAACAACCCCAGTTGTCTTTAATTTCCCAGAAGCATAGTAACTGAGTGCTGGGTAACTTGCACACAATCATCTTAACTTAACTGAGGTCCAAAAACAGACCACCTCTTCTGGCTGTAACAGTTCCTTCAAACTGTACTAGACTAACAGAAAGAGAAAGGGAACCAACCTTGTGCAATACCTTTAACAGTACTTTATTTATACAATCCACTAAAATACTCACAAGAATGCTACAAATACAAGCATATAGTCCTCCCTAGCATCCTGTGAACAGGACCTACTCATATCTCCATCCTCCAAATTAACCGTTCTTTGGCTGCCGAATTCCCAGGCATCACTCTGGGTTCCATCTTTTGTCCTCTTTACTACCAGTAGGTTGTTGGTTTAGTATTTCTGTAGCACCCTTTAAAATGGTGCTTTATGTAAAACTTGTGTGCATATAGAACACACCCACACAGGGGCGTGGCCTTCAGGCAAGAAGATGGCTGCATAGGAGAGAAGCTCCAAAAGGATCTGACTGTTCCCGCATTTCTACAGCGACCTGAAGTTGCCCACACTACTTCCCACAGCTTGGCAATACTCAGGAGAAACCCATACACAACATGGGGAAAAGAAAAAACAAAGAGGGGCCCGAAAACTGTTCTTCTCTCCATTAGGTACCTCTTCCCCTCAAGATGGCGCCGGAGCCAGCAAATCTCCTACTGCACACAGCAGCCAGCATGGAGGACAGCATCCTTTACCACAGGGGAGAAATAGCTCCCACTCAAGACAGGACGAAATCTCACCTAGGGATTCTCCTTTTGCAGCCCTAAGAAAACCAAGCAGCGGTACTGCTCAGGAAAAAATCAGGTGGGTGACCATAATGCTGATTCATTCTCTCACGACACCACTAGAGAATTCACTGAGCAGCTGAAAGATTTCTAAACAGCAGATCCCCCTCTCACTGCTACCACAATTAAAGTCATGCTGATCTCCCTTAAAGACTCCCTTCACAGAGACATGATCTCCTTTATGGCTCACGTAAAAGAAGAGGTTACAGCACTGGGAGAAAGAGTGAACCATGTTAAGTCAAAAATGGGGGAGTTTGCGACCGCCCATAATTAGCTTGTTGATGCTCATAATGAAGCTAAGGAGGACATGCATCCAATTAAACTAAAACTAGCTGACCTCAAGGATCAGTCTCGTAGAAATTATATCAAGTTTTGCAGTGTATCAGAGACGGTATTAGCGTCAGATCTGCAAAGATATGTACGGCAAATGATTTCCACTCTACTACCTGAAATACTAGAGAGAGAAGTTGTGGTAGATAGAGCTTTCTGACTCCCCAAACTATCACATCTTCCCAAAACAATCCCGTGGGATGTTATAGATAATAGTCATTTCTATCATGTCAAAAGATGCTTGGATGCAATTTTCAAGAAGAAACTCCCCTCTTCCTGGTCCCTATAGTGACATATCCTTGTACACTGATCTTTCACAACATACCCTGTTGGCAAGAAAGAAATTATTCTTTACATCGGCGCCATGCTTACGTGCTCAGCGCGTGATGCCTGACGTCATCGCGCTGATGGTTGTCATTACATCTTGGGGCGGAGGGGGAAGGGTCGCGGTCGGCGTACTGCTCCCTCACGAGGCTGCCTATGCCATCCAGTGTTTGCTTCACCTTCAGTTGCCACCCCTTTTACATGCTTGGATCTCTCGGACCATGCCCATTTGGCGCATTAATTGGATGGGTTCGTGCTTGGAGGTATTTCCTTATTTTTTTTCATCACTCAATCACTACTACTCTCCATCCCACTGGTGGTTTTATGCCTATTCACTTTTTTAATCTCCATCTTTTTGTCCAAACTTGGAATGTGGGCACCATCTCACCTCCTTTTGTCCCCATTGTTTACTTTTATACAGCACCTTTGTCTCTTTTCTGGTGATAGTTTTGCCTCACTTTTCCCTCTTTTTCTTCTATTCTTTTCATCTCAAGCACTGCTATTCTTTTCACCTTGTTTATTCTTCCTCAATTTATCACCCTTGTACACTATTACTCCAGACATACTATTTATACATATCTTACCACCTTTGTCCTTCCTTTATCTTATATATCACTTTGGAATATTATTATTCCAGATATTATTATTCATATTTATACTACCACTATCTACTCTCTTTTGATGACAGATATGGAAGGACACACTTTTCATTCTATATATCTTTTACCCCACCCACCACATGCCACCGTGCTGGGTCGTGTCCGTTTGGGCCCTTCCGCTTCCGGGTCAGGCCTATCGCACTACCACCTATTAGAAGCCCATCATCTGTTTCCAGTATAAATGCTCTGTAAGTACTGGGTCCCCTTTTTTGGAGTCCCTGACTATTTTTCAGAATATTCTTTCTATCACTTTGGTTTATACTCCAACATTGTTATGTTTTTTTTCTTAGACATGCTCCCCATGCATCTACTCTTAAAAAAGCGAGTTATAGCTTGAGAAACGCGCCGAGACCAAGATGCAATGTTTTACTAGAGACCAAGATCCAATGTATGACTATGTATATACTCTTGTGAATGATGTAACATATCATGTATACAACTTTGTAACCCATTCTTCTCAGTATTTTGTACTGCAACCATACTCATCGGTATGGCATTCTCATGTGTTTAAGTTGCATGATGCTTTATACATCTTTTATCACTGGCCACATGTGCTCACTTCACATCATTTAAAGTCCTGGGGCCATTTCTGCTTTTCTTTATATGTATATATTGTAATGGAGGTGTGTCACAGATGACACCAGACCATTCTCCTAATCACTAACAAAATTGCTATGCAACCATATAATCACTTACTAATGGGGCTTTCCAGCCAAACTTCTAGTGACCATAGATCACTGTACCTTAGGAGGGCCTCAAACTGGTAAAAAAAATGGGGATTGCTACCTAAGGATAATACCTCTCTAGCACCTGCTTCTCATTTTCATCCCAAAAAAGCTTGAAAGTGCTCCCATTGGCTTTATCCCCATATTTTCACAGCTAACACAGATATGAAAAAAAAACAATTGTTTTAATAGCTATTAAAAACTCAGTGTGTTTTCAGTTGCATACTACCATCCCTGACCCTCATACTGGTCTGTGACCTCAATAACACCACTTACACTATAGTAAATCTGTATGCACCTGGACAGCTTCCATTCTTAAAAGTTTTACTCAAAAAAGTCTCAAAGGTGCACTGCGGTCTTCTCTTGTTTGGTAGCGATTTAACTCCATTACTGATCCCCACTTGGACATCTAGGAAAACATCCCATAGGCACACCCTTTTTACCTTCCTTAGAGACAATAACCTATATGAGCCATGGAGATGTTTGCATGCATCAGAAAAGGACTATACCATTTTCTCCATCTCACATCAGTCCTACTCCAGAATAGACTTCTTCCTCGTGGATCTTTAATTATTACGTAGAACCACACATGCAGATATTTACAACACTACGTGGTCCGACCACACTCCAACATCAGTAACTATCAAGGAAAATTGCAAAATTTTGCCGACATATATTTGGCGCAATGATACTTCCTTATTTTAAAAGCCATCTGTTAAACTGAGACTAAAAGATCAACTCATAGAATTCTTGAAACTTAATACTACTGAGGACATGGATATATTTACTTTATTGTGCTTTCCCAAAGCATTTTGTAGAGGTTTGATGCTGCAGAGGTCTACAAGGGAGAAGAGGCATAGGTCGCAAGCCCTGTCCAAATTACTCAACCAAATAAAAATGTTGGAAGCTAACCATAAACAGAACCTACCTCAACAAACCCTGAACGACTTACAAAAATGCAGGCTAGACCTAAGGCAGCTTTTATTATTATAACAAGAAAAATCTTTAAAACGCTTTAAGGCTACGTATTATGCCCAAGGCAACTAAGCTGGGCGTTTACTGGCCAACTATCTCAACGCTAGACAGTCAAAAAACCAAAACTTTCCTCGTTGATACATCCTGTCACGGGAAAGATGGTTTTCCATCCTGTAGAAATAGCAAACCCATTTAAATCATACTATTCCGGTCTATATACTGTAATTTAAAAGACAATTTAGAGACACCTCAACCTTCTTTTTCGAAAGCATTTCAGAATTCCTTAGCAGGTATAAACCTGCCATCACTGACCCCTCAGGAACTCTGTGTGCTGAATCGCCCTATAACAGGTGAAGAAATTCTATCCACTATCCAAATCATGCTAAAAGGGAAGTCTCAAGGTGCTGATGGCTTCTCAGAAGAAGATAATCAGAAATTTTCTTGATGTGTTGCTTCCACAACTAACCAAATTTTTTAACAGGGCTATGAACTTAGCCTCTTTTCCTCCAGAAATGATCAAGGCAATAATAGTTACACTTCCTAAACCGGGAAAGGTGCCTGACTGTCCTCAAAATTTTCACCCAATTTCCCTCCTAAATTCAGATTTGAAACTCTACACAAAAATTATAGCTAATAGACTGTTAGACATATCCCCTACTTTAATCCAGGCTGACCAGGTGGGTTTTGTGAAGGGTAGGCAAGCAGCAGAAGGCAAAAGATTCATGTTTAATTTACTGAGAATAGCAGAATTTCTTAAATCCCCATCAGTATTCTTGGTGTTGGCACTGAAAAGGCGTTTGACAAGGTGTCACGGATATGCAATAGTGTCAGGCAGCTTACCTTCTCCTCCATGTCTCCATTAGAGGCCTGACTCTCTTTCTGGCTGCCTTTTATCATCTCTCCTCCCTGTATGGCTCCACCCCAGGCCATTCCAGGAAGTCTATATTAACTAGTGCACTGGAGGTCTGCTTTGCTGTTCAACTTTGTTTGTTAGCTTGTGTTCCTGTTTGCCGTGTGCTACGTCTACCTTGCTGTGTACCGATTTTGGCTTGTCGCTGACTACTCCTGTTTGCCTGTGACCCTGACACTTGGCCTGTCTCTTGGTTACCCTCGTCTGTCTGTTTGCCCCAACCTCGGCTGACCCATCACTATCACTTGTGTCCTGAATGGCTGCTTCCCCTCTCTTCCTACGGAGCGTGACCTGGTGGACTCCAGGGGCCGCGACCTGGGTTCAGCTTCAGCGAAGGCCATCCTCACCATTAGAGGCTCTGGTGAACACCTGCTGGGCCTTAGACTCCGCGCCCTGGGGAATCTGGGGCTCATGTTTCCTGTCCATCCGCAGCAGTCAGCTATTGGGTTCACTACCTTGTTGTGCACCCCTCTCCCCAACAGGGTGCAGTTGTCACCTGGCCACAGGTGACCTGACATAAGGTCCACTGGGGATACCTTTAAGCTACCCTAGCCAAACATGCTATTTCTGCGCTTTACACCAACCCATCCGCTCAAGTCTTCCCTTCTAGTGTAATGTCTGATCAATTTTATATTACAAATGAAACATGACAGGGGTGCCCCCTCTCTCCCCTAATTTTTTCATTGCTCATGGTGGAGCCATTAACTGCCCTTTTTAGAGCTCATCCCCAGATTAAAGGTATGTTCACAGATAATGTGATTCTTACTTACCCGCAGTTCTCTTTAAAATAAATAAATGGATTTGGATAAATTCAACTGGGTATCCTACTATAAACTCAATGTTTCTAAATCAACTGCTTTACCGATAGGTATGACATCAAAAGCTTTACGGGAACTGAAATTGTCCTTTAAATATCAATAGGAAACAAATAAGCTATCGTATTTCGGTATCTCTCTTACACATACCTATGAAGCCAATTATGGGCCACTATTGAAGGTAATCACAAAAGTTTTTTTTCCCATATAGGGAAATTCACACTCTCTTGGATAGGTAAAGCAGCAGCTTTCAAAATGCTAACTCTACTCAAACTATTGTATTGTTCTCACACAATCCCCATACAAGCTCCTAGAAGCTTTTTCTATACCTTGGATGCAGCCATCTGACGTTTTATATGGCAAAGAAAAAAGCCACGCATTGTGTACTCTATTTTAGACAAGCACAAACCTAGAGGAGTAATAGGTCTTCCAATCCACCTCAATTACTACTATTCTGCCTCACTAGACCAAATCAAAGCAGGGTTTCAGCCTTCAGATAAACATTGGGTGAATATTGAAAGAGCCATAATCTTGAATTATTATTAATATTATTCAGGATTTATATAGCACCAGTAGTTTACGCAGCGCTTTACAATATAAAAGGGAGACAATACATTTACAATACAATAAAATACAATATGATTAAGTGGGCCCTGCTCAGAAGAGCCTACAATCTAATGGGGGTGGGGCAGGTGTTTCAAGAGGTTGTAAAAGTAGGGAATTCGCTGATGGAAGATTAGTTGGTGGTGTAATAGGCTTCCCCGAAGAGAGGAGTTTTCAGGGATCACCTGAATGCAGCTAGAGTAGGAGACAGCCATACAGGTTGAGGTCGAGCTTTCCAGAGGATGGGAGAGGCCCTGGTGAAATCTTGGAGATGAACATGGGAGGAGGAGACAAGGGAGCTTGAGAGTAGGAGGTCTTGAGAGGAGCGGAGAGGACGGTTTGGGTGATATTTGGAGACAAGTTTGGTAGTGTAGCTCGGGGCAGAGTTGTGAATGGCTTTGTATGTTGTGGTTAGTATTTTGAATTTTATTTATATGATTTATGACCTACACTCGTTACTGCTGGCAGGCAGGATCTATTTAAACACCTAGCATTAAAATATCACTCCCTTCTATTTTAGACTCTATGGAGGCATGGAAATTTCTTTTAACTCATATAAATACTGAGTAACCTTAGACATCCTATTGAGAACTTACGCGCATCTCTTACGCACCCTAAATGTTTCTCCATGGCTGAATGAGGGACTTAACATCTACAAAGACCTTACAGAGCAAACAGTATGTACCCATGCTTACTCTTATCTATGACTATGCATCGCATGCACCCTTCCACAAGCATTGCCATGGACTCTAAATTATGGCAATACCTAAATCAGCAGAACCCTAGTAAAGGAGGCATCTCATGGTTTTATGAATACCTCCAACAGTCAGAACCCTTCACAAAATCCCCACAGTTGCTAAGTTGGGAAAGAGATTTCTCCAGATCCTTCACAATAAAGGAATGGCGACAAGCATTAGCAAGCAATGTAAGTGTATACCATTGTGTAAATCATTGGGATAATGCTCTAAAAATCCTTTATAGAAGTTATCTCACGCCATATAAACTATCAAAATGACATTCAGACGCTCCCCCCCTGTGTTGGCGTCAGTGTGGCAGTGTTGGAAACTTATTGCATATTTTGTGGTCATGTAAATCCCGTAAGAGTTTTTGGAACTCATCCTTTGTAAAGTTCATGTAGGCTTTTTTTTCATGTCTCTTCTATGTATCTATTTGTTGATCTAGAGCAGCCTTTCTCAACCTTTTCAACACAGGGTAACCCTTGAAGTAAATTTCTGGTCTCGTGGAACCCCTGCTAAAAATAAAAAAATAAAAAAATTCATGACACAGTGTGACAGTCAGTGGGAAGAATGCTCCTTACTCTTGTCAACAATGGGAAGAATTACCCCCTTACAGATAGCTAGAACAATGGTGTCATTGGGAACTTATCTGAGAGGCAGAAATTGCCCATTGCTCAAGGAACCCCTAGCAACATCAGGAGGAACCCTAGTCCATGGAATCCTGGTTGAGAAACCCTGATCTAGAGGTTCCTGCATGTTCCATATATGAATAAGCTGTCTGACATTGAATATCAATAATCTGCTTAAATTTTTAAAAATATTTGAAAGAACATACCCACACAATGCTTGCAGTTTCACAGTCATTAGACAGCACAGATGTGAAGCAAAATGCAAAGAGCCAATTAAATTGGCTTTGTACCTTGTGACAGTGACAGTGATGTTCATATGTAAAACTCCAAGGGTTTTCTTTGAAGTAGAGGAGAATTTCATGAATGAAAGGATCTTGGGGAGATAGGCAACAGCAGATTTGATGCTTGCTTGTGTGTATATATGGAGGGTGGTTTTAATAATTTGTTCTGTGCAGTATTTTTTAATCCTTTACTACCCCCCCCCCCCCTTCATATATCCCATCTCCATGGTGTCTCTGTAGTACCTCCCTAATTTTGTACATTACCCACTCTTCATCTTCATCCTTCTACTGTAGGTGACCTGAACAATAATTATTTTCACCTCCTCCCACCTCTGTGTATGACCTGTGCTATAAGTGATCTGTGCATTATCATCAAGCTTTATCTAGTGTACCATCACATGTTTTAAATATTAGCTCAGTGCTCTTCCTTCCAAAATTTATAGAGGTCTGACTGACTCTAGATTTAGCAGTTTTTCCACAGAGTGGAAAGACTATGGGGCACCTGCGAGCACCTGCAGATGACACTGTGTGAGACTCATCCAGAGAAATAGTAATTGGACAGTTTAGGAAAAACTGTTCACTCACGTTTTATTTTTTACTTGTCATTACTGAGCTCACAGGTGTTTGCAGCATACTTCCCCTACGTTGTTCTATATGCAAATATTAAAGTATAACTAAAGGAAAAACTTTTTTTTTCTAGTTTTGGATAGAGTGGAGAGGAAGTAGAAAAACTGTCAATTGCTGTCTGTGCCCCTGTTAGAAAGATTCACTCTTTCTATTTGTCTTGTTTACCATTATCATTGAAAGTGTAAGTAAAAGAAAACCCCAAATTTTGGGTTGCCCCAGAAAAGTAACAGAGAGGAAATCTTCCAATGGAGACAGTAGTTCTAATGACCTGGGGGTCCCCAAGAAATTCATTTATTTGCAGAGATTTCTTCTCACTTTCTCTTTGGCTATGGGACAGGAAGTGACGAGAAAATATCTGCAATGGGACAGAGATGGCAAAAATAAAATCTGACAGGGCTTAAATCCCTCCTTTGTTCTATCCAAAATAGCCAATAGTTCTACTTTAATGTTTAGGAATATGCTAACTAGTATAGGTAGTCTAATATTGCCTGCACACCCAACTACCCAAACATTGGTGAGATGGAGAACTCAATCAGCAGTACTACCTCTCTTAGTGAATTAAAGACAATCTTGGAACATACACTATATAACCAAAAGTATTGGGACACCTGCCTTTACACGCACATGAACTTTAATGACATCCCAGTCTTAGTACGTAGGTTCATTATTGAGTTGGCCCACCCTTTGCAGCTATAACAGCCTCAACTCTTCTAGGCAGGCTGTCCACAAGGTTTAGGAGTGTGTCTGTGTGAATGTTTGAGCATTCTTCCTGGCTCACAGTCTCTGCTCTAATTCATTCCAAAGGTGTTCTATCGGGTTGAGGTAGGGACTCTGTGCAGGCCGGTTAAATTCCTCCACCCCAAACTTGCTCATGTCATGCCATGTCTTTATGGACCTTGCTTTGTGCTCTGGTGCGCAGTCATGTTGGAACAGGAAGGGGCCATCCCCAAACAATCCACAAAAATTGGGAGCATGAAATTGTCCAAATTGTTATGCTGACACTGGAACTAAGGGGCCAAGCCCAACCCCTGAAAAACAGCCCTGCACCATAACCCCCCCTCCACCAAATGATTTGGACCAGTGCACAAAGCAATATCCATAAACACATGGATGAGCGAGTTTGGGGTGGAGGAAATTGACTGGCCTGCACCAAAATTGCATTTCTGGAAGAATGGTCAAATATTCCCATAGACACACTCCTAAACCTTGTGGACAACCTTCCCAGAAGATCTGAAGCAGTTATAAATGCAAAGGATGGGCCAACTCAATATTGAACGCTACAGACAAAGACTGGGATGCCATTAAAGTTTATGTGTGTGTAAAGGCAGGTGTCTGAATACTTTTAATAATATAGTGTATGTAATCACCCTTCCTCATTATTTAGAAAGAAATATTTTGGTGGTTAATTAATTTCCAAAACTTCCAAAGTTTCTAAACAACACTGCAAACAAAGCTTTAAATGTATGATACAATCTGAACATTATACTGTAGCATGGCTTTTGTTTTGTTGCAGTCTTCTAAATTCAGAAGGCCCTGTAAGCTTTGGCTCTGAAAGAGCAGAGAATTTAATTAATAGTATTCCACTCACTGAACACTGCAGATCATTTGATAAACATTATTAGTGTCGTGTCTAAGTGTGTGTCTAATTAATTTCTAAAGAGGCAAAAAGTCACTTTGGTGATGGTTAGAGCAATGTCTTGCACATGTCTGGCTGCATAAAAAAAATCATTTTAAAGCTCATCTCTAGGAAAATACTGTACAGAAGTATGGATAGATGCAGCAAACAGCTTACCAAAAGCAAACATTTTACCCATTTTTTAGCCTCTTTCCTTTTTAGCCTCTATCACTTCCAGTCAGTGGTGTATTTAGGTTTTGTGCTGCCCTAGGCCTGACTAAGTTTGTGCACCCCCTAATTTAAATATGACCCACCCTTCCTGTAAAGGCCACACTCTTCCTGATTATGCCCCGCCTTGACATCTGTACACCGCAGACCACAACCACAGTCTATCTGTGCCCATCAGCATCACCTTATCAGTTCCCATAAGTTCAGCCTCATCAGTGGCCATCAGTACAGCCCCATCAGTGGCCACCAGTGTAGCCTATCAGTGCCCATTAGTGCAGCCTATCATACCGGCAGGTAGCAGTGTGACTGCTTTATGGGGGTGCCAGACTGATTTGCCTCCTGGACCCTGCCCTCTGGCTCAATTCGACCCATAATACTGGCACTAAACTAAAAGTGTAGCACAGGTCGGCGGGGACCCTTTGCGTGTGGGAGCCGGGAGGAGGCTGTATTTTTCATGCAGTGTGCAGCTTTTTTGCTGCCCCCCTGCAAAGTGCCGCCCTAGGCCTGGGCCTTGTTGGCCTAGGCCAAGATACAGCACTGCTTCCAGTAACTCCTCAAAATATGCTTTTGCAGGGATCTAGATGGCTAACTTTCTGTTAAGGAGTAGGGATGAACCAAGCATAACTGGGTTCAGTTCAGAGCAGGTGTGCAGAACACAATAAAGGTCAGATGCTGAATCTGAACCCATGCAAACCAATGGGAAAGGAATAGAAAAAAAATATATATAATGGCATTTTCTTTTTTTTTTTGGATGAACAGGAAAGGGATTGTAAAGCATGGGGTTGACCTTCAGAAGGTTTTTACCCATTCATAAACCAGGAATTCTTATGCTATTTAGCTCTGTGCTACTTTAACTACCACTTGCTTGGTCATGCAACACTGTTTCCAAATGACATTTCTATAATTTTTTTCACAGAGCTATCTTTTGGTGGTTTTTAATCACCACTGGGTTTTTTTTCTATCTTTTGCTATATAAATGAAAAAAGACTGAAAATGTTGAAAGTAACAACCCCTTTGCAAACAAATAATCTTTCTTTCTTTTTTTTTTTTTAGAAATATTTTTTATTAAAAAGTAACAAAACAGATATAACAATAACAGAGCTTCGACATTTTTCATTTTTCGTAATCAAACAACAACATAGCATTGGGACAGGGGGTACCTGAGTGAAAAACAGGCTGAATTTAGCAAGGCAATCAAAATACGATCACCCAAGGGATCCAACAAGTAAAACAGTTACTAGAAGAGAGCTGGCAGTACAGTAAACATTTGGGTATTTGGATTGGAACGAGACTCTCTAACAGAGGATCCTGACTAAGGGAGGGCTAGGGAGTGGAAGCCTGGAGTAGTATACAGGAGGTACTACAAGACATGAGCGCAATAGGTTTTGGCTAGCTGAGATGCGAAGAAAGCTGTTGTAAACATTTGGTTTCAGCTAGCGGTTGGGGGGGGGGGGTGGATAGAGCTTGTGGAATGTCCAGGGGGCTTTTGAGATCTGGGTGGTTTGTTAAGTGTGCCGGTGGCCGCCACCATGAGGTACCATGTGGAGTATTGGAAGGGGGTCAAATGGATAGAAATCTCCTCAACTGAAAAGGAAAATTCCATGTAGTGTCACCATCTAGAGATGAAGCGCTTCAACGGTTTTGAATCCTGCGCAATTGGGTCCATCTTCTCTAAAAGAAACAGTTGCAAAATTGATTGTCTGACAGCCTCAATTCGTGGAGGGGAGGGCTGAAGACAGCTTTGCAAAATGGCTCTGCGAGCGGTTAGAAGGCATATGTGAGCCCAGTTAGGGAGTGGGGTGCGTGATTGGGAGGAGGCGTCAGGCCATCGAAGCTAAAGAGGCAGAGTAGAGTCTTTGGCCGGAGAGATCCAAAGAATGTCTGATATATACCTTAGAACTCGGCCCCAAAATAAGGAGATAGGACGGCATTGCCACAGCCTGTGGTAGAGTGTGGGTCAGGATCCATTGCACAAGGGACATACTGCAAGGTGAGGGTTCAGTTTGTCATATCTAGATGGATAATATGCTCTGTGTGCTATTTTAAATTGCGTTTCCCGCCAAGTCTCAATTATCAACATTGAGCGCACCTTTTGGTAGCCAGTAAGAATCCGCTCAGGGGCTTCCTGGTCGCTGAGAACTGCGATCCAGGGCTTGAAGGGGATCAAACGATATCTAGAGGGTTGGTGATTAAGAAGATGTGGATAGATGTCCGTAATTGAATAGTGATGTTGTTCAATTAGGGATGATCGAACTTTTGAAAAGTTTGGTTCGACCAGAACACCCGAACTTCACGAAAGTTCGGTTCGGATTTCAGAACCCCATTGAAATCAATGGGACCCGAACTTCTGTAATCAAAAAACACCATTTTTAAGCCCTAAAACCCAATAAATGCCCCTAAAAAGTGCCTAGGGTTCTGGGTCATGCCCCAGGGACTATTAATCACACAAAAAAAAAGTTCTTAAAAATTGTCATTTTTGATAGATAGCCAATTATTGAAAAAATTAAAAAAAAAAAAAAAAAAAGAGATTTCTTTGGATTTAGTGTCTGGGGGGTCTAAAAGTTGTACCTGTGAAGTTTCAGCTCTGTAGCATGTCCAGAACCAGAATTACAGCATACCAAACCTTCAAAAATGACTTTTTTGCTTAACCGCACCTTTCTTTTGCTCCTAATCAACGGCTCAGCCAATGTGTATGATGGGGACATAATGCAGTGCACTGGGAACAAGATTAGAGGGTTTTTTGGAAAAAGGTGCTGTCTCTTTAAATGTGCATATAATTAACGGGTGTATTTCCACAATGGGGCTTTTATTACCAAATGTTTCAAGAAGTCCAAAGATGTATGTAATTGCACTTTATTTCATGTAAAATGGTGTTTGGTGCACTTTAACTTGAAATCTCACAAGAAACAGACATATATGCACGGATACATTGAGGGTTAGGGGTAGGGGCCACAATGTAGTGCAGAGTGAACAAGATTAGAGATGTTTTGGATGAATACTGTTGTCTCTTGACTTTGAATAGAAGTAAAGGATGCTTAAAAATTGGGCATTTGGTGGTGCGGACGATGCCTTGACACCATATCCCTATGAAAGTGCTGGTAATGAAAGCAATAATTGCCTTTGTAAGGAAAAAAATTACAATGATATGCATCTGTGTGACAGGTGCGCAAAAATTGTTGTTTGGGTGTTGGCGGAGCCATACCACTGTAAGCCCAAAGAGCTGGTGTTGAAGAAGGCGTAAAAATTATGAAGGTGTGCACCTGTGGAACAGGTGCGCAAACATGGTAGTTTTGGTGTTGGCGGAGCCTCCCCACCATAACCCCAAAGAGCTGGCTTTGAAGGAGGCCCAAAAATTGTAAAGGTGTGCACCTGTGGAACAGGTTCGCAAACATGGTAGTTTTTGTTTAGCATAGCCTCCCCACCTTAACCCCAAAGAGCTGGTGTTGAAGGAGGCCCAAAAATTGTAAAGGTGTGCACCTGTGGAACAGGTGCGCAAACATTGTCGTTTTTGTTTTAGCATAGCCTCCCCACCTTAACCCCAAAGAGCTGGCGTTGAAGGAGGCCCAAAAATTGTAAAGGTGTGCACCTGTGGAACAGGTGCGCAAACATTGTCGTTTTTGTTTTAGCATAGCCTCCCCACCTTAACCCCAAAGAGCTGGTGTTGAAGGAGGCCCAAAAATTGTAAAGGTGTGCACCTGTGGAACAGGTGCGCAAACATTGTCGTTTTTGTTTTAGCATAGCCTCCCCACCTTAACCCCAAAGAGCTGGTGTTGAAGGAGGCCCAAAAATTGTAAAGGTGTGCACCTGTGGAACAGGTTCGCAAACATGGTAGTTTTTGTTTAGCATAGCCTCCCCACCTTAACCCCAAAGAGCTGGTGTTGAAGGAGGCCCAAAAATTGTAAAGGTGTGCACCTGTGGAACAGGTGCGCAAACATTGTCGTTTTTGTTTTAGCATAGCCTCCCCACCTTAACCCCAAAGAGCTGGCGTTGAAGGAGGCCCAAAAATTGTAAAGGTGTGCACCTGTGGAACAGGTGCGCAAACATTGTAGTTTTTGTTTTAGCATAGCCTCCCCACCTTAACCCCAAAGAGCTGGTGTTGAAGGAGGCCCAAAAATTGTAAAGGTGTGCACCTGTGGAACAGGTGCGCAAACATTGTCGTTTTTGTTTTAGCATAGCCTCCCCACCTTAACCCCAAAGAGCTGGTGTTGAAGGAGGCCCAAAAATTGTAAAGGTGTGCACCTGTGGAACAGGTGCGCAAACATTGTCGTTTTTGTTTTAGCATAGCCTCCCCACCTTAACCCCAAAGAGCTGGTGTTGAAGGAGGCCCAAAAATTGTAAAGGTGTGCACCTGTGGAACAGGTGCGCAAACATTGTCGTTTTTGTCATAACCAAAATGAGGTTCTGTGAACGTAAAGAGAATGAGAGGAGGGTTTGAGGGTGGCACCATGGTCCAGGCTTAAACTGAGGCTCAACTGCCACATCACAACGATAGCCTAGTCTACAAGGTCTGCATCAGGTGCATCAAAGCTTGATATCCACGACTGATTCATCTTAATGAATGTCAAACGGTCGACTGAGTCGGTGGAGAGTCTAGTTCGATGGTCTGTGACGAATCCTCCTGCTGCGCTGAATGCCCGTTCCGATAGGACACTGGAAGCAGGGCAGGCCAACAACTCCATGGCATACTGGGCCAGTTCTGGCCAGTGGTCTAATCTTAAGACCCAGTATGCCAGTGGATCGGATTCGTCACATGAAAAGCCCTCTGTGTCACTTTGTGCCCTCACGTAATCGTCCACCATGTGATGCAGACGGTGTCGATGCGATGTGGCAGCTGAGAGGCCTGGGCGGTGAGGACTAAAAAAAGACCGAAAGGCATCCGTCAACCGCACGCCTTCTCCAACGCTCCTCTCGTGACCACCAGTAGAATCCATGGTAGGTTGTCCCCGCCCCTGCACCCTACGGGAGTCGGGGAACATGTTCACCAGATTCCTCTTGAGACTGTCCTCAAGGGATTTGATCCTGTGGACTCTATGGGTGGATGGGAAAAGCTCCGAGACTTTACACTTGTACCGGGGGTCAAGTAGGGTGGCCAACCAATAGTGGTTAGTCTCTTTAATGGCCTTGATTCTGGGGTCCTTTCGCAGGCTCTGGAGCATGATGTTTCCCATGCGTCGCAAATTAGCGAAGGCCTGAGAAGCTGACTCCTCGGGGTCACTCATAACGACATTATCTTCAACGGGCTCCTCCTCCTCCCAGCCACGTACTACTCCAAAGTGTCCCGAGGGAGTCAAACTAGGCCTTGCAGATTGCCGCATGTCTTCCTCCTCCTCCTCCTCAAACCCTGCAAAAGTTCCCGCAGAATCGTCCTCCTCCTCCTCTTCCACCCCTGGATCCTGCTCGGGCCTCTGGGAGCTAGGCATAATGGGGTCAGGATTCTCAGGATAAAGGGGGCCTTGAGAGGCAAGGAAGTCCTCCTCTTCCTCCTGCTGCTCTGCCTCCAGTGCCCTGTCCATAATGCCACGCAGAGTGTGCTCCAACAAAAACAGTACCGGTAGGGTGTCACTGATGCATGCGCTGTCCCGGCTGACCATCCTTGTGGCCTCCTCAAATGGCGAGAGGACAGCGCATGCATCCTTAATCAAAAGCCACTGCCGTGGTGAAAAGAAGCCCAGGCGCGCAGAGCCAGTGCTGGTGCCGTACTCGCATAGGTATTCATTGAGGGCCCTCTGCTGCGTGTACAGGCGCTGCAGCATAGCCAAGGTGGAGTTCCAGCGGGTGGGCATGTCACAGATGAGGCGGTGTACCGGCAGGTGAAACTCGCGCTGCACTTCGGCCAAACGTGCAGTGGCACTGTACGACCGCCTGAAGTGACTGCACACCCTTCTTGCCATCCTTAGCACATCCTGCATTCCCGGGTACGAGTTCAAAAACCGCTGTACCACGAGATTCATGACATGCGCCAGGCATGGCACATGGGTTAACTTTCCCTGACGAAGGGCGGCCAGGAGGTTTGACCCATTATCAGTAACCACCATCCCTGGCTGCAGCTGGCGTGGTGTCAACCACCTCTGGGCCTGTGCCTGCAGAGCCCCAAGAATCTGAGGGGCAGTGTGCTGCCTGTCCCCTAGACACACAAGCTGCAGCACTGCGTGACACCTTTTGGCCTGAGACATAGAATAGCCCTTTGAACGTTTACGTGGTATCTCATCATATTCAAAGGACCATTCTGCAGAGGAGGGCATGGAGGAGGTAGAGGAGGAGGAGCAGGAGGGGGTAGAAGTGATCGATCTACCCGGATCAGCGACACCACCAGCTGTTTGCAGACGTGGGGGCAACACTGGCTGCAGCACCGAGCCCTGGCTACAATCCCTTCCACTGGCAAGCAGTGTCACCCAGTGAGCAGTGACAGAAATGTACCGTCCCTGCCCATGTTTGCTTGACCAAGTGTCAGCCGTCAAGTGTATCTTACGGCTGACTGACTTGGCCAGGGATGACACTACATTGCCTTCCACATGTTGGTATAGGGATGGCAGGGCCTTACGGGAAAAGTAATGCCGACTTGGCACCTGCCACTGTGGAACTGCACATTTTGCGAAGTCACGGAAGGGAGCAGACTCTACCAGGTTAAATGGTAATAGTTGCAGAGCCAGTAGTTTAGCCAAACTACTGTTTAGACGCTGGGCATGTGGGTGGCGGGGAGTATACATTTTTTTTCGTTCCAGCATGTGTGGAATCGAAATTTGGCGTCTAGATGATACAGCTGGTGGTGTGCTGGAGGTAGATGCGACACTGCCTGCTATATCATCATCCCTGCCAGTGGAGGCTGCCAACAGGTGACGAGTGACTATAGCAGGGCCAGGAACAGACTGATGTGCAGGTGGAGCAGGTGGAGCAGATGGAGCATGAGGAGGAGCGCGAGGAGAACTAGGAGGCCGACTGACCAATCTTTGGCCCTTTTGTGGGTTCTTTAAATGCTCCTGCCAACGGGCCGAGTGGTGGGTTGTCAAATGCCTATTTAGGCAGCTTGTACCCAGGTGGTTGACATTTTTGCCACGTTTTATACCCTTCTTACAAATCTTGCAGATCGCAACTGTTTTATCTGCATGGGATGTCTCAAAAAAGGCCCAGCAAGATGAGGTGTGTATAGTGGCCCGGGAGACAACAGGTGCGGCCTTAGATGGAGTAGGCCGTCTGCTCTCCCCTCTTGCTTGCTCTGCCTCCTCCTCAACCTCAGACCCAACATCTGACTCCATCAAAGACTGAGCATCAGGCCTGGCCTGGGAGACAACAGGTGCGGCCTTAGATGGAGCGGGCCGTCTGCTCTCCCCTCTTGTTTGCTCTGCCTCCTCCTCAACCTCAGACCCAACATCTGATTCTATCAAAGACTGAGCATCAGGCCTGGCCTGGGAGACAACAGGTGCGGCCTTAGATGGAGCCGCCGTCTGCTCTCCCCTCTTGTTTGCTCTGCCTCCTCCTCAAACTCAGACCCAACATCAGACTCCATAAAGGACTGAGCATCAGGCTGGAGTAGATGGCCGACACTGTGGTCAAACAGCTCAGCTGACTCCTCTGCCATGTCTGAAATTGGGTCTAAGGGAGAACATGAGGTGGACATGGACTCATCTGTATTTGTTCTGACAACTGCAGAAGACTGACCACTTTTCTCTGCCTGGGTCACTGTAGTTGCAGATGATGCCGATGATGAGGGTTTGTTCATATAGTCCACCACCTCCTGTACATACTGTGGACGTATAGCTTGGCCACTGCCGGAGAACAATCCAAATGGTGGCCTGGCTGAGGACTGACCACCACGTCCACCCCTGCCTCTAGACACCCTAGAAGCTGTGCCCCTTTCCGCAGCAGGGCCACGTATGCCTTTTCTTGGTCTACCAGGCATATTTCTCAATGATGCGTTGGCAACTGTGTGCGGTGAAAAACGCACACTGCTATGCGACCCACAGTTGTCGCTGGATACAGCACAGCAGTTGCGGTTCACGCACAGTAGCAAAGCCTTTTGCACAGTGGACCTAACGCTTTGAACAACAGGCGTTAGGTTGTCACTGATGCGTTGGCAACTGTGTGCGGTGAAAAACGCACACTGCTATGCGACCCACAGTTGTCGCTGGATACAGCACAGCAGTTGCGTGTCACGCACAGTTGCAAAGGCTTTTGTACAGTGCACCTAACGCTTTGAACAACAGGCGTTAAGTTGTCACTGATGCGTTGGCAACTGTGTGCGGTGAAAAACGCACACTGCTATGCGACCCACAGTTGTCGCTGGATACAGCACAGCAGTTGCGGTTCACGCACAGTAGCAAAGCCTTTTGCACAGTGGACCTAACGCTTTGAACAACAGGCGTTAGGTTGTCACTGATGCGTTGGCAACTGTGTGCGGTGAAAAACGCACACTGCTATGCGACCCACAGTTGTCGCTGGATACAGCACAGCAGTTGCGTGTCACGCACAGTTGCAAAGGCTTTTGTACAGTGCACCTAACGCTTTGAACAACAGGCGTTAAGTTGTCACTGATGCGTTGGCAACTGTGTGCGGTGAAAAACGCACACTGCTATGCGACCCACAGTTGTCGCTGGATACAGCACAGCAGTTGCGGTTCACGCACAGTAGCAAAGCCTTTTGCACAGTGGACCTAACGCTTTGAACAACAGGCGTTAGGTTGTCACTGATGCGTTGGCAACTGTGTGCGGTGAAAAACGCACACTGCTATGCGACCCACAGTTGTCGCTGGATACAGCACAGCAGTTGCGTGTCACGCACAGTTGCAAAGGCTTTTGTACAGTGCACCTAACGCTTTGAACAACAGGCGTTAAGTTGTCACTGTATTTTGCTGCCTAGCAAGCACGTATACCTGCTGTGATACAGCAGCACTGTGCCACGTGCTCACTAAACAGAACCCTCACACTTTCCCTACAGAAACTAAATTTTCAAATCTAACTAATGTAGTACAAAGTTCCCTAACTACACTAGATATCCCTTTCCACTAAATAGAAAGCTCCATACAGCAGAAGACTGACACTGTCCCTTAAGTTTTTTTTTTTTTTTTTTTTTAACTCTAAGAACCAGCACAATCGCTGTATCTAACTACACTGGCTGTAAGCTAAATACAATTCTGCTATATGGAGCTTTAGAACCACTCGATATGTAGGAAATGTAGTGTAGCAAGCAGGAGTCAGACAGAACTGCTTCAACTCTCTTCAACAGGCTCTGGATAACTGTGCTAGGGGTTAGGCGGGGCCATCTTATATAGTGTGGGGCGTATTCACTCCTGATTGGCCTCTGGTCCCCGTAGTCACTCCAATCACGTTCCTAGGAGACTCCTGCCCCCTCATTGGCTTTTGCAGACGTTTCTGGGCCAATCACGGGCTTTTAAAGTCCAGTTCCTGTCCCAGTGCATTTTGGGCGGTTCTGGTGGCCGAATACCGAACTTTTGCCGCAAAAAGTTTGGTATTCGGCCGAATATCGAACATCCAATGTTCGGGTCGAACCGATGGTCGACCCGAACCGTTCGATCATCCCTATGTTCAATGAGCTTGTCTATGAAGGACCTTTGGCAAATAATCTTTCTTAATAAATTTAGCCCAAAATATAGTCTGCTACATTTCTTTGGTAAAAAAATAACCCACATCATTGTATATTATTTGTGACAAAATCTGTGTATAGATTCTACAAACTATGGTATATACTGTATATTTGAAAATTTATCACTCCTCGTGTTTTATCTCAATTTGGAGAACCTAAAATACCAGGACAGTACAAATACCCCCCAAATGACCCCTTTTGAAAAGTAGACAGTCCAACGTATGTAGTAAGAGGCATGGCGACTTGGCGAGTTTTTTGTAAAATGAAGAAATTAAATACATTGTTTTCACTTCTTTTTCTTTGCATACTGGGCTCCATTCACAGAACCAGATCTCATATGGTATTTAGGTGTTTTCACAAATCCTGCATGCGATCCTGAAAATGTCAATTTGATACCACTTTAGGCTATATTTACTGCGTGAAGCAAAAACACTCAGCAAATACCACATAAACAGGAGTAAAGGTCAATTTACAAAAAAAAAAAAACGAAATGCATGCCATACTTAACCACTTCTGGACCAGAGGATTTTCTCCCTAATGACCAGGCCATTTTTATGCGATTCGGCACTGCGTTAATTTACCTGACAAATGCGTGGTCGTGCAACGCTGTATCTAAATAAAATTGATTTCCTTTTTTTCCCACTAATAGAGCTTTCTTTTGGTGGTATTTGGTCACCTGTTCGATTTTTATTGTTTGTGCTATAAACAAAAAAAGAGTGACACTCATTTATTTTGATTAAAAATCAATTTTTTTTTATTATGTTAGGCCAATTTGTATTCTGCTACATATTTTTGGTAAAAAAAAAATCCCAATAAGCGTATTTTGATTGGTTTGAGCAAAAGTTATTATGTCTACAAACTAGGGGAAAGTCTTATGTCATTTTTTTTTTTTTTTTTTACTAGTAATGGCGGCGATCAGCGATTTTTAGCGGGACCGCGACATTGCAAACAGATTGGACCCCTAACTGTTATTTTTGACACTTTTGGGAGGACCAGTAACGTTACTTCAGTAATCAGTGCTAAAAATATGCACTGTTACTGTATTATGACACTGGCAGGAAAGGGGTTAACCCTGGGGCGATCAAAGAGTTAAGTGTGAGCCTAAGGGGTGTTTTCTAAATGTGGGGGATGGGCTTGTAATATCAACACAGAGACCTGTTTTCCTAAATAGCGGGGACTCTGTGTTGATAGCAGTGAGAACAATGGTCTGCTATGTTTACAACAGCAGACCGCCATTCTCGCTTCACAGGGAGCAATAAGAGGTGCCTCGGCTTCCCCGATTCACGGGAACCTGCCGCTGTATAACTGCGATGGCTGGTCGGCAAGTGGTTAAGAAACCGGCAGCTCCCTGCATCTTTAAACAACAGTAAGCAGCCTGGTTGTTAAGGAGTGGGCAGCTGCTGCATCCTCAACAACCAATGAGTCGTCAGCTGTCAGCCAACTGAAATAAAAAAAAACGATTGCCCCCCCCCCCAAAATCCATACCAATTTATTTTAAAAGATGGTGTGGGTCCGGCCCCTCCAAAATCTATACCAGATTCTTATCTGAGCATGCAGCCCAGCAGGTCATAAAAGGGAGGGGACAGGCGAGCACCCCCTTTGGGTGCTTTGGGGGGAGGTAAATTACCACAGGCTTTCACTACTAAAATACTGCATGACTTCATGAAAAAACTCCTGTGGTATTTTAGTAGTGTTTTTAGTGAATGCTTGGAAAATGCTATTTGGTAAGATACGAGTTTGTGAAAGGAGCCCACTGTCACCAGTGCAGTACAGCATCATCATATGACTTTATGGTTGGGGATACTGACTGAAGACAGTATGTACATAAATACATTTTTATTAAATTTTAAACCCTTTTTTTTCTTTTTTTTTTACATACTGACAGTAGAGTTGTCACCATAGTGTCATTTTACTACTCTGGGGGTGGCGGGGGGGGGGGGGCAATCATGGATTTTTTTTTAATGCACTGCTATTGCTTATCACAGTTTGACCACTGTTATAAGTTTTAACTGCCGTGAATTGCTTTCTCCCTTGAAATTGCGTACCAGACCTTAACCTTGATTATGGTCTGGCATGGATGTCAAGGGGTACCCCACACAAAAAATACAATTAAAAAAAAAATGACATGGGAATGGGTGTATGAGTTTGCAGGTGAGGGCTTATCCGAATCTGCAAATCCCCTTTAATATTAAAGTGGCCTCAAAATACCACCACCCCTTGTGTGAGTGCTTAAGGAGAACATATTACCCCTACACTTTTTTAATCCTTTTACCCCAAAAAAATAACACCCTCCCTCCCACTTTTGTCTCACAGGATTTACCCTTGTGGCTAACAGAGCCCGGAGTCAAGAAAAAACTAGATAAGCTTAACACAAATAAATCACAAGGACCAAATGGCTTACACCCGAGAGTCCTCAAATAACTCAGTCAGGTTATAGCTAGACCATTGTAAATGGATATAATGGAAGTGGGTGTGATTTTTTGCGATTCGGCACTGCGTTAATTTAATGGACAATTGCGCGGTCGTGCAACGCTGTACCTAAATAAAATTGATGTCCTTTTTTCCCACACATAGAGCTTCCTTTTGGTGGTTCTGAAATTTTGAAAAAAAAAAAATTGTATTCTGCTACATATTTTTAGTAAAAAAAAAAATAACAATAAGCGTATTTTGATTGGTTCGTGCAAAGGTTATCGCGTCTACAAACTAGGGGAAAGATTTATGTCATTTTTATTTATTGTTTACTAGAAGTGGCAGCGATCTGCAATTTTTAGTGGGACTGCGACATTGCGGCAGACAGATCGGACCCCTAACTGACATTTTTGGGGGCAACAGTTACATTACTGCAGTAATCAGTGCTAAAAATATGCACTGTTACTGTAATAACGACATTAGCACAGAAAGGGTTAACCTAGTGGGTGATCAAAGGGTTAAATGTGAGCCTAGGGGGGTGTTTACTAACTGTGGGGGGAGGGGCTTGTGAAATGACCATAGAGACCTGTGATCATTTCAGAGAGAAGAACGTTCGGCTATGCTTACAACAGCTGACCGTACTTCTCTCTGAGCAGGGAGCAATCACGGCGGGCCAGCGGCAATCAGTGCTGCCATTCCCATGCATTGGCATCCCCACTGCCTAGTGGAAGGGCGGGAGCCTGCTGGCTGTGGCGCGCGATCACCCCCAGGACTGCTCCCGCAAGCCGAGCATACCCTACATCGGTTCGCGCAGCCAAGCCAGCCTGCCACAGTAAAACTGCGGTGGCGGTGGGCAAGCGGTTAAGTGACTAAACTTAGTGTGGTGATTACTAAAATAAATTACAAATTCATACATTTACAATAAGTATGCAGCCAAGTGTGTGCTTACTCCATTCACAGAGACTATACAATTCATCCAAACAAAATCTATATATACAAAGATATAAAGGGATGTAAAAAAGTGCCAAGTACCATGTCAATAAAGTAACAAGTAACCAGAAGCCTTTCCCCTTGTGAGGTGTATTTGCATTTACAGCACTATTGTGGCTGTACATGTGCTTCCAATCCAGGGCTGTCCTCCCCTTTCTTCATCTGCTCCTCCAGATCTCTCACATGTGGAAATAACAACAGCAGGCATACTCCATAGTGTGATATTGTTTTAAAACGTTTCATTTGTTTAAATCTCATATATTGTACTCACATTGTGGAAAGAAACATTCAGCATTTAAAATCAGGAAGTTCGGGACCGTATCTGCATTCCAAGGCTTCAGACCAGAATTGATGCAATGACGCTGGAGGCTCCGCCTCATGCATTTTGTCACACTGACGTCAACGGGAGCTAGGCCATTGTTCCTAATTTTTGTGGACAGCATACTGACAGGAATTGTACCAGCTGATTGGAGAAAAGCCAATATGGTACCAACATTCAAAAAAGTCCAGAGACAAATTCCTGGAAAAAACAGGCCAGCCTAACATCACTAGTAGGTAAAGTTTTGGAGGGGAAGATGAGGGACTATATCCAAGAATTTTCTGAAGAAAACAGTATCATTAGTAGTAATTAGCATGGGTTTATAAAAGGTAATTCCTTCAAGATCAATCTGTTAACATTCTATGAGGAAGTGAGCTGCTATCTGGATAGGGTGAGGCCTGTTGATGTGGTGTATCTGGATTTTGCAAAGGCATTTGATATATTCCCCCATAAACGCTTAATCTAAAAGCTGAGGTCTGCAGGGATGGACCATAAGGTTTGTTCTTGTGTACTCCAGGCCTATAGTGGTACGTGGGGGTACCTCAAGGCTCCGTCTTGGGACCAATTCTGTTTAATTTATTCATACATTATATAGAAGATGGGATACATAGCTCAATCTTAGTTTCTGTGGATGGCACAAAAAATAACAGGGCAATAACTTCACAGCAGGATACAGAAATTTTACAGGAAGACCTGAACAAAATAATAGGGTGGACAACTACATGGCAAATGAGGTTTAATGTGGAGAAATGTAAAGTAATGCACTTGGGGGCTAAAAACATAAACACAAACTACTCACTAGGGGGAGAACCTCTGGGGGAATCAAGGATGGAGAAAGATCTGAGGGTCCTAGTAGAAGACAGACTGAGCAATAGCATACAATGTCAAACTGCAGCCACCAAAGCCAGCAGAATTTTAGCATGTATAAAAAAGGGACATACTCCAGAGATAAAACTATAATCCTGCCACTTTATAAAATTCTGGTTAGGCCACATCTGGAGCATTCTGTCCAATTCTGGTCAGCAGTCCTCAGAAGGGATGTGCTGGAGCTGGAGAGAGTACAATGAAGGGCAAAAACATGAATAAGGGGATTGGAGGACCTCAATTACGAGGAACGACTAGAAGCACTACATTATTTCTCTATGGAGAAGAGACGCTTGAGAGGGGACATGATAGCTATTTCCAAATACCTCAATGTGATCCCAGTGTAGGAAAAAAACGATTCAGTCTCACAGAGTTTAAGAGGACACGGGGCCACACAATGAGACTGGAGAAGTGGTTTAACCTTAATCTGCACAGGAGGGTTTTCACTGTTAGTGCTACAAGGATGTGGAACTCTCTTCCACAAGTGGTGGTGTCAGCGAGGTGTATTGATATTTTTAAAAGACTCTTGGACATGCATCTTAAAGAACACAACATACAGGGATATAGGAAATGATTATCGACACTAACACACGTGCACCTACACCGGTTGAACTGGATGGCCTATAGTCTTTATTCAACCATACCAACTATGTAACTATGTAAAGTGGGGAGTATCTGGGGGTATGATCTGGGAATTTGTTTATGGGGGTGTGTTTGGGTGTGGGGTGATCAGGGGGTATAGGGGGGAGGTGGGATGTGATCAGAAGGGAATGCGTTGGGTGTGTGTATGGGGTGGGTCCCTCAGGGGTAGGTGGGATAAACTATAAGGTATGTATATTGGGATGGAGGGTATCTGCTGGGTTTGTATATTGGGATGGAGAGTATCCAGGACTGGTGTCAGTATAAGTTTACTTAAGAAGCCACCTTAGGCTGCCAGAATGGGGGGAGGAGGGCAGTAAAATCAAAATCCCCAGACACTTGTTGGGGATTTAAATTTTTAAAAAACCTATCTTCTGTTCCCTAACACTGCTCCATATCTCCTACCGGGCACATGGAAGTTTTAGTTTGCCTCACTTACCAGCCGCTTGTAGACAGTGAGCGGAAGTGGGAAATTCATAATTCCATCACCTCATTATACACTGCCGCTTAGTAGCACATAAGCACAGCTCAATTTTTAATGCCGCATGACATCCTTCATGCTGAGATCCACCATGTTACAGGCGCAACGTAAAGGAGGCACCAGCATGGATGTAGGCCAGTGTTTATCAAGGCACCATTTAAAATTATGGACAATCTCAAGGCACACTTTAAAATTATGTTCTTATGTGTGTTTTGGGGCATCCAATTCTAAAATGTAAAAAACTATTCTAATAGTTTTACATATTGCGGCAGCATTGACACATGTAGGACACCCAACATTAAAGGTGATTTATTCTTTCAAAGCAAGTACACTTTTGCACACTGTTACCGACTAGTATTCAAGTGTTTCTTCTCTCCCTCAGTTTTGCTCCCTCACTCAGCTAATGTGACCTCAGTGTTGACAGAGAAGGGCAGAGGAGGGTCAAACAAGGATGCTGTGCAGGCAATCAACACCATTCTTATCAACACTGATGACATCACTGGTTGTTTGGATGCCGGTAGCTGGAAGGTTGAAATGTTGCACAATAAAAAAAGCTGTGGCTTTGTGTAACTTAAAGCCAGGCTTCATCCACCCATACATTTGAGGGCAATTTTTACACATTTTTCCAAGGCATCCCTGAAGAAACCTCAAGGCATCCTAGGGAGCCTGGGCACCCTGGTTGAAAAAGACTGATGTCCCATAGACTTTAATGAAGTGCGCATGTTCGCAAGAACATTTCACCTGTTCGAAATGTTCTGGTGTGAACCTAACAGGGGGGTGTTCGGCTTATCACTAGAATAGAGTGAAGGTACCACCATTTAGGTGGGCTGCATACAATTGTGATGACAAGGAATATCCTGATAGGAGAAAGTAGAGAGATGACCTTATCAGTCTGTTGCTATTACTTTACTGTCCAATCAGGCTGGGGGGAGGTTGATGGGGATAATGAGACTGTTTGAGCAGACTTTTTAGTTCTCTGAATTGGGCAGGGAGGAATTCAACTCTTTTAAAGATAAAACAGTATTTCAATAGTGTTTTACTGTTTGCCCTTAGTTCAGTTTTTAAAGAGGAAACCCTGACACACAAAATTAAATGCATATTCTTATTCTTGTATATATTAAATGCATATTCTTCAAAAACCACAGAGGATGTAACTTCACTTTTGTGTGCTGCAAATACCTTAGAAATCTCAGATATTACCGGGTACATGTAACTCCATCTTTGCAAAGCAGATAGCCCGTAGAGAGAGCAGAGTTGTGGGAGAGATCCAAGAGGCCCACCCATTACAGACTGCCTGTACATACAGGACGGGGGCAGATACAAGACCTGTAAGAGAGAACAGCAGTGACTCTTCAGTATTATAGGCAGTTCCTTAAAAATGGCAAAGTGTTATGCTTGGATATCACACATATCTGGAAGAAATACACAAAGCACATTAAAATTCAAGTAAGAATCCACATGACTACTATTATCAAACAATATATGCTTATCCCAGAGTCCAGCTTTAAACTCAGTGAAGGATGGGAAGAGCAGAAGAACAGCCAGCTGTAGAGGTCACATGCAGTCCTATACAGACCTTCATTGCCCAGGATTCTACATTTGTACCTCTGCTCATGTTTTAGCGATGACGAAAAAAAAAAAACAGATTGGTAGCTGCCCCAAAATCAGCCATACCTTTTTTTCAATAGAACATAAAAGGATAGAACTCGTCTTTCAAATTTGCATTGCTGCCTTGTCCCTTTTGGGGACATTTTTCCTCACTTCTCCATTAGATGGGAGACAAGATGGGAAGTGATCCTTAAAAAAAGATGGTGGTGTCAGCCTCATAACATTGGACTTAGTTTTCCATCTTTCTCTACACCTAGATGCTGGGCAAGCTCTTTCTGCTTTATTCCATATTACATTCAGGGTCATGTAGGGGTGTTCAAATGGAATGCAGGGATGCATTTTGGCATAATAATTAAATAAACTCAAAAGCAAAAAAACTGTTTGTATTGCAGCTTACTTATTCTTATCAATAGTTGCTGCATTTGTTTTCTTTTCTAGAATTTCTCTCTTTTACTTTATCTGGCCAGTAAGCCCCCGTTCACACTAAGGCGACCTGTGAGGCGACCTGGTCTTCATTTTATAACAGTCTGCAAACGTCTGGGGACTGAGGAGACAAGTTGCCCAAGTTTAGGATTATGGAATGTTGTCCCATTCTTGTCTAATACAGGTTTTTAGTTGCTCAACTGTCTTAGGTCTTCTTTGTTGCATCTTCCTCTTTATGATGCGCCAAATTTTTCTATGGGTAAAAGATCTGGACTGCAGGCTGGCCATTTCAGTACCCGGATCCTTCTTCTACGCAGCCATGATGTTGTAATTGATGCAGTATGTGGTTTGGCATTGTCATGTTGGAAAATGCAAGGTCTTCCCTGAAAGAGACGACGTCTGGATGGGAGCATATGTTGCTCTAGAACTTGGATATAACTTTCAGCATTGATGGTGCCTTTCCAAATGTGTAAGCTGTCCATGCCACACGCACTCATGCAACCCCATACCATCAGAGATGCAGGTTTCTGAACTGAGCGCTGAGAACAACTTGGGTTGTCCTTGTCCTCTTTAGTCCAGATGACATAGCGTCCCAGTTTCCCTAAAAGAACTTCAAATTTTGATTCGTCTGACCACAGAACAGTTTTCCACTTTGCCACACTCCATTTTAAATGAGCCTTGGCCCAGAGAAAACGCCTGCGCTTCTGGATCATGTTTTGATTTGCCTTCTTTTTTGGCCTACAGAGTTTTAGCTGGCAACGGCGAATGGCACGGTGGATTGTGTTCACCGACAATGTTTTCTGGAAGTATTCCTAAGCCCATGTTGTGATTTCCATTACAGTAGCATTCCTATGTGATGCACTGCCGTCTAAGGGCCCGAAGGTCACCGCCATCCAATATGGTTTTTCGGCTCTGACCCTTACGCACAGAGATTGTTCCAGATTCTCTGAATCTTTGGATGATATTATGCACTGCAGATGATGATAACTTCAAACTCTTTGCAATTTTTCTCTGAGAAACTCCTTTCTGATATTGCTCCACTATTTTTCGCCGCAGCATTTGGGGAATTAGTGATCCTCTGCACATTTTGACTTCTGAGGGACACTGCCACTCTGAGAGGCTCTTTTTATACCCAATCATGTTGCCAATTGACCGAATAAGTTGCAAATTGGTCCTCCAGCTGTTCCTTATATGTACATTTAACTTTTCCGGCCTCTTATTGCTACCTGTCCCAACTTTTTTGGAATGTGTAGCTCTCATGAAATCCAAAATGAGCCAATATTTGGCATGACATTTCAAAATGTCTCACTTTCGACATGTGATATGTTATCTATATTATATTGTAAATGAGTCCATTCCTTTTTTACTCACAATTTGTACAGTGTCCCAACTTTTTTGGAATTGGGTTTGTATATATATATATATATTTACACTGTATATATGTACAGTATCTTTGAATTTCTCAAGCTAACATAAATACTTTTTAATGCTTAAGTTCTATTAGGGCATTCTTACTCTTTCATTACATATTAATTCTAGTGGATAATTTAAAATGTACCACCTAAGAGACACTTGCTATGCTACCTGTATCACAGAACTATTTATTTTACAGTTCAGACATAGTATGGCCACTTCTTTTCACCACTAACCACTATTGGATGGCAATGCAAAAGAGAGGTATATGTTCCAGTCTGTAGAGTGTGTGACATCAGAAGGAGTAATGTTCTGCAACCCAGTATGGGAAGAAAGAGATGGATGATTGATCCTTCTAGAAGAAGGCAGCTGAGAAAGACTTTAAAAAGACAGTCAAAGTTAAAAAAAGAGGGCACACTCATCTGAATGTAGGCTGTTTCATAAATAATTTAAACATAAAGGTAATGCACTTACTACAGTATATCTGGTGTGTTGAACAGACTTATCAGTGGTGTAGAAGATCTCCCGAATGTTGATTCAAACATGCAGAGTTCAGCAGGGAAGTGGCCAGACTGTATGCAGACATCAGCAGGCAAGTGGCTGGAAACTGCAGAGATTGTCAGGGAAGAAGCTAGAGAATAAGTCTAGAATTGTCAGGCTGCATGGCGGAGCTTTGGGTAAACTTTGGGAGTAGCTGTAATGATTTCACTACATCATGGACCCCCAGCCTACATTTAGATGTGTGTGCCCTCTTTTCTCTACTGTATTTGTGCATTAGGGTACTCAGAACCTGTTACACAAGATCAGCGCCACATTTGGCACGTGTTAATTAGCATCTTTGTCCATCCACCAGACCCTACCAGTGACCTTCCCCCCCCCCTTTTTTCCTTCATTTATCTCTTCCCTTTTTTGTTCATGATTTCCACCATCCAGGAGCATCAGGCAGTGCTATAATTTGTTCTTTCCCATCAAAAAGATGTCCTGTTGGGTTCCTCTCTGTCAGATGCCTGTTTGTTCAATGCCTAGAGGATGGAACAGAGAAGCCGCAGCTGATTCCACTGAAGAGTGTTGACTGCTAGATTGTAAGTGCAACATTGTCTTCATAAGGAAGTTGTTTGTGCTATAGAGAGTCTTCGATTTCTAGAATTGCATTACTTTGCTGCAACGCAGTACCACCAAATATTCAGCTACTGGTTCATCTCATCAAGAGCTAATGTAATAAACTGTATTGCATAGTCAAGGAAAAAAATGTCAGCTAAGCACAGATGATAAATATGCATTGAATTTACAAATGTTTCTGCTCGACATAGTAAACGGTCTGGAAAAAGATCCTTTTTTTCCTTTTTAAGGTGAACTATCTTAAAAAGACTTGACATCTTGTATTCCTTTTAGTGTGTATTATTTTAAAAAGATGGCAGATTTGTTGCTACCTTGTTGCTTTGAAAATGAATTATTTACTGCTCAGTGGTTCGGATCTAGGAGCTCGCCAATGGACTTAGCTAAATAGTGAAACATGAACTATCGCATGTGTTGATAATCTAATGCCAGTGCTGGGAAAACTCTTTTAATTATTTTAATATTAGAATACACTCTCATTATTACGGACCGGTACCAAAAAAATCCCCATGCCCCCCCTGTTCTTTCCCGCTTCCATAGTTGCCTTTCCCCTGTTTGGTTTGGCAGTTAGGGCTTTCATGGCATCTAACTAATTGGGATAAGGGTACCTAATAGCTGTAACTATTAACATTTAACACAATCACCCTTTTTCACGTTTAATTATTTAACCTATTGCTCTATTTTTCCTACTTTCTGCCGTAAGCCACAGCTCTCTGAGCGATACCATTGTCTATAATGGAACTAGACAGGGCTGTCCTCTTTCGCCTATATTGTTTGTTGCTTCATTAGAACCGTTTTTAGCTACAGTGAGAAATAATATAGATATTAAAGGGATTCAGATTGGTAAATATACACATAAATATGCTGCATACGCGGATGATATTCTCTTTTTCCTACAAAAACCCTTCCTCTCTTTACCCAATTTAGTTTCGGCATTATCGGAATATCAATTAGTCTCCAACTTCAAAATTAATATGAATAAGTCTAAAATAATGAATATTAATCTCCCCCCGGCAGAGATTGCTAGTATTAAACCTACGTTTCCCTTTAGGTGGCAACCACAGAGTTTAAAATATCTAGGGATCCAGCTTACGCCAAAAACTTCTAAGCTTTTTAGATATAATTATATACCACTATTCGGGGGGTGTGTGATCCCTGCGCTGTCTGAGATGGCTAGAGACTCCCTGCTGCAGCGCCACTGGGACTGTTACTAAGGCAGTAAATCATATAATTCTAAGGGTAGTGGTGCGCTTCAGGGATAGGCTCTAATGAATTTCTATTTGGGTTGATGGCAGTGATGTGTACAATTCTTGCTGTCAAAGTGCTCCGCGTAATAAATAATGTATAAAATCAATCAATGTCGAGAATTTCTTAAATAAATAATTATATGAGTATGGTGTGTATCAATGAATAAATAAATAAATAACAATCGGAGTGTTACTTCTTTACCAGTGATATCAAAAAAATAAATAAATAAATTCAGTGTAGGTCTTCAATCTGATTCATAAATAAAAACACATATATATTGTGCTCAAAATAAAGTGCTCCATGCAATTTTCTCTTAAAAATGGTGCTAGAAACAATATCTGTGAATAATTCAATTGCGATCCTTCAAATATAAATATTAAAATAAAATAGTCCAAAAAAAAAGAAGATTATATAAAGTAATCCAAAATGGCTTGTGTGAATACGTTCCTCTTTTATATCCGTGCTTAACTCATGCGATTTAGTGACTGTGATCTCCTTCACCTTGTGTATCACCTCTGAGTGCTCTAGCCTCTCACCTTATAGGCAAGATAAATTTGCCTTTTGGTATCTATCCAGGCTCAACGAAAGACGAAAGACTCACTTTCTCTCGATCCCGGTCCTTTCTTGCTCAATGGAGCTGCTTTCTTGTTTCGATCGTTTTTTATATATACTATCCTCTTTGTCCGGTCTTTGGTGTGCCTCAGAGACAAAGACTATTCATGGTGCAGTATATCCAACTCATTTATTAAAATATAAGAATTTACACTTACAATTTAGGCATGTTGCTTCAGCATGTAAACAAAAAACCAGCCGCCGCTGTGGAGATCGGGCTCCGTTGTAACGTCACTTCCGGCTCCTCCTACGCGTTACGTCACGAGGTCACGTGACTTCATCAGGGAGTGACCTCGTGACGTAACGCGTAGGAGGAGCCGGAAGTGACGTTACAACGGAGCCCGATCTCCACAGCGGCGGCTGGTTTTTTGTTTACATGCTGAAGCAACATGCCTAAATTGTAAGTGTAAATTCTTATATTTTAATAAATGAGTTGGATATACTGCACCATGAATAGTCTTTGTCTCTGAGGCACACCAAAGACCGGACAAAGAGGATAGTATATATAAAAAACGATCGAAACAAGAAAGCAGCTCCATTGAGCAAGAAAGGACCGGGATCGAGAGAAAGTGAGTCTTTCGTCTTTCGTTGAGCCTGGATAGATACCAAAAGGCAAATTTATCTTGCCTATAAGGTGAGAGGCTAGAGCACTCAGAGGTGATACACAAGGTGAAGGAGATCACAGTCACTAAATCGCATGAGTTAAGCACGGATATAAAAGAGGAACGTATTCACACAAGCCATTTTGGATTACTTTATATAATCTTTTTTTTTGGACTATTTTATTTTAATATTTATATTTGAAGGATCGCAATTGAATTATTCACAGATATTGTTTCTAGCACCATTTTTAAGAGAAAATTGCATGGAGCACTTTATTTTGAGCACAATATATATGTGTTTTTATTTATGAATCAGATTGAAGACCTACACTGAATTTATTTATTTATTTTTTTGATATCACTGGTAAAGAAGTAACACTCCGATTGTTATTTATTTATTTATTCATTGATACACACCATACTCATATAATTATTTATTTAAGAAATTCTCGACATTGATTGATTTTATACATTATTTATTACGCGGAGCACTTTGACAGCAAGAATTGTACACATCACTGCCATCAACCCAAATAGAAATTCATTAGAGCCTATCCCTGAAGCGCACCACTACCCTTAGAATTATATATACCACTATTGAATGGGATCAAGGATCTCCTCCGACGGTGGTCAACTCTCTCACACTCATGGCTGGGGAAGATCAATGTAATAAAGATGTCAATATTACCGCGTATATTATTTCTATTTCAGATGGTGCCATTGGGCGTTCCTTCCAGTTTTTTTTCTGCCCTACAAGGGTTATTGTCCAAATTTATTTGGTAAGGTAAACCCCCGAGGGTCGCTAGGACAACCCTATTTCGTACTAAAACAAAAGGAGGTCTTGCATTACCTCAAATGAAACTATATTACTTTGCCGTTGCCCTATCAAGAATAGCGGATTTGGTACACCTGAATAAGGTCAAACTATGGGTGCAGGTGGAGCAAGAGCTAAGTGGGGTAGATATTTCTAGGTCTCCATGGATACCACATAAATATAGATCGTTTGCTCGCTCTGTCTCACCAATATCTACATCCACGTTATCTATATGGGATTCTATATATAAGAAATTTACATGGGTTCATAATTCACCCCTAATGCCATTATTGGGACATGCTTTGTTTCCCCCAGGTCTTTTAGATTCTGGTTTTAAACATTGGATTTCTGAAGAGGAGCTTCGTAAAGGCCATGTTTATAGGGAGAATCAGATTAAATGAAATCATGTATCCAAAACAATCATCTCGGATGGATGAGTGGAGATATGGCCAGTTGGTAGATTTTTTGAATTCACTCCCTAAACCTATACAAAATTATTCGGATCTTAATGCGGTGGAAGAAACACTTCAGGCCCAACAGTCACTTAAGCATGCTATATCCGTTTTCTATAACGCATTATTGAATATGTACTATCCCGAAGAGCCGAGTTATTTGGCTAAATGGGAAAAAGATTTGGGGAGTTCTTTAACGGAAGGTCAGAAGGGGAGAATTCTCCAGCTGGCCCTGTCCTCATCACTATCCTCCAAAATAGCCGAGGTTAATTATAAACTCTTGACAAGATGGCATTTTTTTTTTTTTTTTTTTTTTTTTTTTTTTTTTTTTTTTTTTAAGTTTCATTTCAAATCTTTTTTATTGAAAATTTTTCAAACAACAGGGTTTAACAATAAGCAGGTATGTATAATAATAATACGTGTAACAACTTTTGTGAGACAGCAAGCAGGTAATAATCGTAAAGCAGGATCCCTTAAATTGAAAAGCTTACATCAGCCATAACAGGTATCAAATGAGGGGTTGGAGCAAGACTACTTCACTCTATGCCATTGGAAATCACATAACAGTGGGAGTGCGCCATCTAGCGGCCGTCAATCAAATTACACATAAATATTCAGATTATACCAGTGGTCCCAGTTGGACCATAAGTCCTTTTCCTTACGGTAAGACTCACAATTGGGGGTTACAAGCAACTCGTACGTGTGGTGCAGTTGGGTGGTGTGGACGATGTCCTGGAGGGAAGGGGGTTGGCTATTCTTCCATTTTCTAGTAATACTCAGTCTAGTTGCAAATAGGACGTTCAGTACTAGTTTACGGAGCGGTCTTGGGATAGTCTCTATGGTCAAGTTCAAAAGTCCCAGTTCCGGTGTCGGGTTCAGGGGTAGCTGAGTAATAGAGGTTAGCAGCTGGAAAACTTCAGACCAGAGGGCGCGGATTGGTGGGCAGTCCCACAACAGATGTTTTATCGTGCCTATTTTGCCGCAGGAACGCCAGCATGTCGGAGGAGTGTCGTCATGGAACTTCGCTATTATGTCAGGTGTGAGGTACCATCTAAGTGGAATTTTAAGGTGCATTTCTCTAATGGAGGCACTCAAGGAGGCTTTACTACTCAGGGAAAGGGCCTTGGACCACTGTTGAGGGGAGAAGGACTCCCCCAAATCTCGTTCCCATTTGAGCAGGGGAGGAGACTTGGAGAAAACGCCTTTTTCGCTTAAAATAGGATAGATAGTGGAGATACCCTTCGCCCTCTGAGAGGGAGACGTGAGGAATTCCCAAATTCTCTTCGGGATGTTGGCCCTGAATTGGGGATTGCGCTGCAGGCAGGATTTGATTTGGACATGTCTATACCATTCGGTCTTGGGGATATGGAACTCCGAAGACAGTTGTGGGAAAGATTTAAGGATACCACCAGTATATAGGGCGTCAATAGTGGTGATTCCATGGTCTGTCCATTGACCCAGATTCATGTCTGGGACTATCTGGAGGAGGCTAAGTATAGGTAGAGAAATAGTCGTGAGCGGGGTGAATTTCCATCGCGAGTGTGTCAGTCGCAGCCATGCCGCGATCGAAGCTCTGACGGTCGGAGGCAAGTACGCCGGGACCTTGTCCCTAGTCTGCCTACTACAGAGCCATGAGACGAGGTCTCCGCGAGGAGCTAGATGTTGTTCCAGTTTCCCCCAGACAGTGTCTGGGGAGCTCTGGAACCACGTGCGAAGCTGCGAAAGGACGGTTGCCAGGTAGTACTCTTCCAGGTTGGGCACAGAGGCTCCCCCTGCTTCTCTAGACTTCATTAATAACCCCCTCGCACAACGGGCACGTTTCCCCTGCCATAAGTGGCGGGACACCATCGACTGCAAAGCTAGTAGGAACGATCTGGGGATGGGGATGGGAATTGACCTGAAAAGGTACAGCAGTTTGGGTAGTGTACACATCTTAAAGGCGGCTAGTCGCCCCGACCATGTCAACTCAAATTTCGCTAGATTCTGAAGTTCTTTCGATAGCTGGAGTTTGAAGGGAAGGAAATTTGCCTGGAATAGGAGGTTGGTGGATCTGGTGAGGGTTATGCCTAGGTAAGTAACTCCGTCGTCCGCCCATTTGTATGGAAACGATCTAGTGAGAAGGTTTCTAGTTACTCCATCTATACCAATGTCTAGCATAGTCGATTTAGCCTCGTTCACTTTGTACAACGAGACTTCCCCGAATTCTGCCAGAATAGATTTGATTCGTGGAAGGGATGATGTTGGGTTCGATACCATCAGGATAACATCATCAGCAAACAAGCTGATGCGGTGCTCCTGAGGTCCCACATGAATCCCGGTGATGCAGGGGTCTGTACGCATTTTTTGGGCCAGGGGCTCAATGGCTAAATTAAAAACCAGGGGCGATAGGGGGCACCCTTGCCGTGTGCCGTTTGTGATATGGAAAGGTGAGGAGAGGGATGTGTCGACCAGGACTCGAGCCGTCGGGTGGGAGTATAGCGCCAGGATAGCAGCATGCATTCTGCCATCTATACCAAATCTGCGGAGAACCTCCTGGAGATATCCCCAGTGGACTCTATCGAATGCCTTCTCTGCATCCAAAGATAGGAGCAGAGAAGGCATTCTATTGGAGTGTGCAGCGTGGATAACATCTATAAGTCTTCTGGTCGCGTCAGCAGATTGTCTACCTAACGTGAAACCCGATTGGTCTTCGTGTATTAGGCTTGGCATCAGTGGCATCAGTCTGTTAGCGACTACCTTGGCATAAATTTTAATATCAGAATTGAGCAAGGAGATGGGACGAAAATTTTGTGGGGTTGACGGGTCTTTGCCTGGTTTGGGTAGGGTCACTATGGTAGCTTCAAGCATCTCCGTTGGGAAAGCTGAGGTATCTGCGGCAGCATTGAACACCGCACACAGATGGGGCGCCAGTATGTCTGTCATGTTCTTGTAGTAGTCGTTTACTAGACCATCCGGGCCAGGGGATTTCCCAGTCGGTAAGGACCCTATGGCTGCCTGAACTTCTTCCACTGTGAAGGGGGCGTTAAGTTGTGTGGTTTGTGCGGGCGAAAGAGAAGGTAGTGAAATACTATCTAGAAACCGCTTTATATGGTCGGAGGTGGGGGGAGAGGGAACAGAGTCCTTCAAGTTGTAGAGGGATTCATAGTAGCTGCTGAACGCGTTAGCTATGTCCCTAGGGTCGTGCAGTCGTTCGTTCGTATGGGGGTGGACGATGGATTTGATTTTAGTTTTAGTACGTTGTCCCTTAAGCTTGGCAGCCAAAAGCTTGCCAGCTTTGTTGCTGGTGGCGTAGTACGTCGCCTTGGCTCTTTGGAGGTTACGTTCGTAAGTGTCTAGGAGATGAGTGCGGAGTTCTCGTCTGAGCGTCAAGAGTCTGGATTTTAAGTCAGTGGAAGGTTTGGTCTGGTTCTGGGTTTCCAGAGCGGCAATATCTTTCGTGAGTTTATCTACCAATTGGGAGCGTCTCCTATTTGTCCTACGCTGCAATTGAATGAGTACCCCTCTACTGAATGCCTTGTGGGCGTTCCAAAGAGTCGCGGACTCAGATACCGACCCCTGATTGGTCTCAAAAAATTCGATTAGGGAGGTTTTCAGAAAATCGACATTGTCCGGGCTTTTGAGTAGAGCAGCATTAGCTCTCCAGGGTTTTGTCGCTTTGGGTTTTTGCGACAGTGAGAGTTCAACACTCACTGGGGCGTGATCGGACCATGTGATCGGGGTTATCTCTGAGTCCACTGCCCTTTGGAGCAAAGTCAAATCAGACAAGATAACATCAATACGCGAATACGTGTTGTGCACCACAGAGTGGTGGGAGAATTCCCTATCGGAGGGATGATGGCACCTCCAGATGTCATATAGGTCATGCTTGTGGATGAAATTTTGCAAAGACGGAAGGCATCTGGTGGTGGCAGCTGAAGTGTCCACAGATCTGTCTGGGGGGAGGTTGAAGTCGCCACACAGCACCAAGGGGCCTTTTTGGACCGAACGGATTTTAGTCATAGTTCTATTCAGGAACCGGAGTTGGTGAACGTTGGGAGCATATATAGAGACCAAAGTTACTGTAAATCCATCAATGGAGCAGACTATGATCAAGTATCTGCCGTTGGCGTCTGCGACTGAGGTGATTAATTCAAAATCCAAGTCCTTGTGTATGGCCAGTAATACACCCTTCCGTTTCTTAGAGCAAGAGGCTGTGAAAACCGTGGGGTATTCTCTATGGGAACAGAGGGGAGCATGTTGGTCTAAGAAGTGAGTCTCTTGTACACTAACAATGGCAGCTCTGTTCTTAATGGCCGTGCGCCACAAAGAAGTGCGCTTAGCTGGGTGATTGAGGCCGTTGGCATTGACAGATAGAATTTTAACCGTCATGTGTGCGTGGAGGTGAGTGCGAGGGATCAGTACTCACGGAGCCATCGATAGACATAGTGTAGGTAGATGGATGAGTGGAGAGTCGGGAGTTGACAGTGTAGTCTCCTGTAGTCATGTAGAGGAATCTTGCAGAAATGCGAATCTTGAGGGGTATCCCGGTGATTCCGGGGACAAACACATCTTCTCGAGGCAGATCAGAGTCTGTTACACCTGCAGAAGAGGGAGAAAAGGAACAACACAAGACCAGACAATACAGACATAGAACACAAAAGCAGAAGGAAACCATAGGCTGGGATAGCCGTTTCCAGTCGGGGGTGAGAACAGTTCAACAGCCAAACGGGCTAAACGCCTCTAGACGACAAGCTTGGAGTGGAACAGGATTCCAGAAAAAAGTCCGGAGAGAAAAAAAACAAAAAAAACAGGATTGCGAGCCCAGTCAATCAAGTGTCCCTCGAGGTGCGTTGCGGCATGGATTGCCATTGTGGGGGAACTCTGCTCGGGGATTTTTTTGCTCCCGGGGGGGGTACAGGGTCGGGGATGATGCCCCATGAGTGAAGCAGGGATATGCCCCTATCTAGCGTGGTGATCATGTATGATTCTCCATTCCTCTCCACCGAGATCTTGGAGGGGTGTTTCCACTTGTACGGCAGGTTGTGGTTTCGCAGAGCCTTGGTGATAGTAGAAAGTTGTCTACGTGTGTCCAGAGTATGCTTAGACAGGTCTGCAAAAATTTGTATAGCGGAGTAGGGATCAGGTAGATTGCCCAAGGACCTAGCCTTGTTCAGGATAGCTTCTTTGGTCTGGTAGAAGTGCACACGGAGCAACGTGTCGCGTGGCACATGTTGCGGGAGAAAAGGGGGTTTAGGAACCCTGTGTATACGGTCAATCGTCAGCTCCAGGGGAGTCGCTCCAGGTAAAATCGCTAAAAACGCATCAGTGGCAAATTTGTGTAGCTCAGCAGGAGGCACAGTCTCAGGAATGCCACGGATCTTAAGATTGTTCCTTCTGGAGCGGTCCTCCAGATCTGCGATTTTAGCTTTTAGCCATTGTCGCTCATCCAAATTTTCTCCATGCGCTTCCACCAAATCATTTACTGTAGTCACAATCTCAGATACAGAGGATTCCACAGTGTGAACCCTTTCCCCTAATGAGAGAACCTCAGCAGAAAACTTAGTAGCAAGGGAGACTATATCTGCCTGGAGGGAGGTGTGGAGGGCATACATCATGTCCTTTAATGCCGTGTCCATGATAGGTTGGCCAGCTGTGGGGAAGGCAGCGAAGGGAGAGGACCCCAGGGAGATGGGCAGTAGTGGGTTACTCGAGCTCCCAGGCTGTGAGGCCTTGTCTGCGGGATCCAGCCGTATTTTAGATTTGGCCGGGCTTGTACATGCAGGGCTGGACGGTGCAGAAGCGAAAGGAGAAAGGGTACCTGGTTGCTGGGTGCCAGAAGGGGCTGTATCTTCTGGCAGGTCGGTGTAATGTACCCTTTGCTTCCCCGAGGCGGCAAGGCCCGGAGAGCCGGCGCCATCTTGTCGACCGCCTCGGGCCGGCATCGGGAAGAACGCCGTCAGTTTCTTCGGTCCCTTTACATCCTTCCTCTTGCGGGACATCGCGGAGTGTAGCCACAAGCAGCCGGAGTCAGATGGAGGTGAAATCCTGTTCACGTCGCTGGGGATGGCGCTGGATGTAGTCGTCGGCCGGCGGAGCTAGAGCTCAAGCGTCCATCACCATCCCGCGCTGGCCACGCCCCCGACAAGATGGCATTTTACACTATCAATAATGCATGCAATGTTCCCTTCGCGAACAGCTCTTTGCTGGAGGAAATGTGGCCAAGTGGCATCACATGCGCATATTTGGTGGACCTGCCCAGCCATACAATCGTATTGGGAAAAAGTTCTATTTACTATAGATAAGTTAACGAGTTGGAGTGTTCTCTTTCACTGTACTATAAAACCCCTGAAGGCATATAAACGCTCTATTATACCGCACCTTTTAAATGCGGCGAAAGCGGTAATCCCAGCTAGATGGGGAAAATCAGAACCACCGACCTTTAGAGAATGGTGTATTAAAGTGGACTCTATAGCACTTATGGAGGATCTTACTTATATCTCTAGGGGGCGGATAGATAAAGGATATAAAATATGGGGTGTCTGGAAAAAATTTAAGTCAGAAGGTAACTCGATCTGATTTGTCAGGTAACAATCCTAGCCTGAGGGGCGTGAGTTATGGTAATATGACTTGGTGTAATAAGAAGAAATTGATAAGTGTTCAGTAATTCTTTGGTAACACCACCCCGCCAGGTGGATTATTATTTATTAGTTAGGTTTTTTTTTCTTTTGTTAGTTAGATGTGATGGTTGTTATGCATGTTATGTTTTTTTGTTTTTGGTTTTGTTATTTGTATATTAATAGAAAAATCAATAAAAAGTTATTAAACAAAAAAATAGATTTGTATTTTTTTTTTTTTGCAGCTATCTATTTCTCTATGTCACAGAATTTCAAGAGTGTCACCAGATTCAGGAGGAAGCTGTACTCACATACTTATCACAGTCAGCACTTGCAGGTGCACTACAGAAACATTGCTTTTAGCAGTTGACATTTTTAGTATTTATTCACTTGACAAAATCTCATACTTTATGTCGTACAAAAAAAAACAAAATAGTAATTATATTGTATTTAATTACAGCAAAGTTACTTTAATTTTATTCTTTGCTAAAATTACAGCTTTTTTGAGAAGGCACATGTGTGACAGCGTCCCAATATGGGAGCTCCGTCCCGCTCCAGCCAACTAAAGCCTCCCTTTGCAGTGAAACACCCCTCACTGACACACCACCAGCAGCCTGAAGCAGGGGAACACCTCTGGGTCTCCCCTATGACATCGGAGACAGCACGCCGGGACCTCCTGGGACAGATTACCATGAGTGAGTTACAGGCCGCGAGCCACAAGATGGCGGACAGCTCCCAGCCACATCCACAGCCTGACTCCCTGCTTGCTAACACAACGTCCCTTGTGATAATTCGGGGCCCTGTCTCAATCATGAGTACCCCATAATAGGACCAGTGTCCCCAGCCTCAACAGAGTCACTTATTGAACACACACTGGCAGACTTCTCATATTAACCTATAGAAGCAGGCCCTGACCAGCCTCACAGTGCAGCCCAGGCTTCCGGACCTCTCCCGTGTAATCAGGATTACTTGTCAGCCATGTTTACAACATTTGCAGATTTGCTTGATTGTGGCTCTCAAGAATACTGCATCCCAGATTACAGGGGGCATTAAAGCAGACCTACAAAATTTCGGATCCCGCATGGAAACTTTAGAGCAGAAATTGGACCACACAGTGGCCAGAACCAACCAAAATTAGGAATGCATACAGGATCGACAGAATCAGCTGGACTCAGCCCTTCTGAAAATTGATGATCTTGAAAAAAGAAGTAGAAGGTACAACTTCAGAATTAGAGGCATACCTGAATCAATTAAAGATATCCCTGAGGCTGTACGTTCATTTATAAAGGACCTTTTTCCTGACAAGCAACCTCCTAGACTGGAGCTTGATTGGGCACACAGAGCCCTGAAACCTCCACGTCTGATGGCCTACCAAGAAATGTGATTGTTAAACCACACTTTTCTGCCGTTAAAGAGGAGGTAATGAGGAGAGCCTGATCCTTACCCCAAATATCCTTTCAAGGACAGCTTATTCAAATTTTTGCCAACCTTCCACGATCCAGAGGCGGAGGTCCCTTAAACCATTGCTTGTCGCACTTACTCAGAAGGACATCAAATTCTGGTGACTTTTCCCATTCAGCCTGAAATTTGAATACAAGCAGAAAACCTACACATTTGCATAATTCAAAGAATTAGTTTGCTGCCAAAACTAAAGCTGATTTCCCAGGAACCTCCATCTCCCCCTCCTACCTCAGCACTCGGATCCTCCAAATGACACCTTCCCAACAGTCCTTTTTCCCCTTTGTGGCAGAGAAATCTAAGACCAAGAAACCTAAAGACGGTCACCTCCCTGATTGAGTCTCCTTTTAGCTATGTTGGTTTGCTTTGCACTTCCTATGCAGGGGTTACCTTGTTCTCTATGACACTATCTGGAACTGTTAACATGACCATTGGTCCAAATCTCAGATGAATATATGTTAAACCACAGTTTGTGAGTTTTGTTTTCCTTTTTTATTTAGAACCTGTTTTTTGCTGGCTCTTCTACATCAAGCACAGTTCTAGACCTCTCTTATGTTTCACTACCTGCTTCCTAAAGATTGAATTGAGGGATCTAGACAATATTATCTTTACCATGACCGGACCTGCGCTTTTGTAATATGAAAATAAGCTTGAAATAACAGTGTGCCTGTTGACATATGGATTTTACCATACAATTAAAACACTGCTATTAAGTGCCTTCATTATAATACCTTCCCCAAGGCTGAAGACCACTCCTTCATGATTTCCCCCTGTTACCCCTCCCACACCCTCCCATTATCCCCTATTACTTACCTTCTCCAATATTAGGGCTCCGTGTTAAGGTTACTGATACTTTATACAACATATATGGCTGCTTAACATTATTAGGTTTTTTCTTTGGGGTGTTTATACTGTTGGGCCCTAGGCCTTATATCAGTTAATTCATATTTTTTTAGGGGCTCGGCGGCTGGGGCAGTACTCTTGCCTCTCCCCCTGGTTCGAAAATCTGGATTTGTTGGGTTTCCGGATCGGGTATACTTCCTCTATAGCTGAGGAGGTATCCTTTGTCCACTACAAAAGTGCGGGCAATGTTTCTCCCCTCACATTAGGGACCACCATGAGTCCCATTACACCTCTTTCCTTGCTTATTTGTTCATACCTCCTTCTTGTCTTTATAACTTTTTATTTCCTCCTAGAGACCAGTTTGGATTTGAAAACTGCACACGAAATAGAACTCCTGACACCCATTCAGGTACCTGGCATTCCTCAGCTTGATTCCACACGAACATTGGTGAGTGGCTGCTCTATCTTGATTTTTGCTTACCTCAGGCTCAATGGCTGACATCAACTACTCCCTTACCCCTTTACAGATAGTGTCCTACAACACTCAAGGGTTGAACTCACCAGTCAAGTGGAAAAAAATATTACAATATTTCCACACTCAAAAAACTGATGCAGTTTTGCTCCAAGAGACCCATTTTCCTAAATGCTATAGCCCTTCCTTCATCGCCGTTAAATTCCCAAACTTTTATCTAGGAAATGGTAATGACAAAACGAAAGGGGTTGAATTACGTTTTGCACGTCATTGCAAATTCACACTCACCTTAGAATACAAAGACCCAGAGGGAAGATTCCTGTTTGTAAAAGGGACTATTGATGATCAAATTTATTAGTTCATTTCTTACTATGCTCTGAATGAGGGTCAAGCTCAGTTTTTTCAAGATATGTTCAGAACTTTTAATTCCCTATAAGAAGGCACAGTCATTTTTGGGGGAGACTCTAATGTCACTTTTTGTCAAGGCTTAGGCTTAGGCTTAGAAAAGACCTCCAGGAAAATGCCTTACTTGTCCCTCTAAACAGAGCTTACGCATTGCCAAGTTAATATACAAACAGGGTTTGGTGGATGTTTGGAGAGATACCAACCCTACACTGAGCGATTATACACATTTTAGGTCTCATCTAGGATCAATCACATACTTATCTCGGCAGCTCACATCCCTCAAGCCGCTAAATCTTTCATTAGAGACCCGGTATGATCAAATCACTCCTAAGTATTTTTGCTCCTCCAGCGCCCTTCGGATACGAAAGGTGAATTCAGATGGAAGTTGAATAAATCAATATTAAGTGACCCCATCAGGGTGATTGAAATTGAAAATGCCGTTAAAGAATTCTTTCTACTCAATGATACTAAAGAAATTTCCCCAGAGACTCTCTGGGCAGGCCACAAGGTCACAAACAGGGGAAAGCTGATTCAAGTTGCTTCCCAGATCCGTCGAGCCAATCAATCTGAGGTGGTTAAGTTGGAAAGTGACTCCCTATCCTTAAGTAAGTCGCATAAACGAGACCCCAAAATGATTTCTATAGAGTTCATTGATGCCGCCCGCATTGCTCTCAACCTAGAGCTCACATCTAAAGCCAAAAAAAGTTCACGTTGAAGTGGGGCATGGTTCTATTACCAAAGAGATAAACTGGGAACTATGTTAGCGAGTAAGCTCTCACCAAAAACCCGCTCCTATAATTTCCCTAAAACTAAGATAGCTGGTGGCACATTATCCCAAAGTGTACAATGAGTTTTAGAGGCCTTCAAGGCATTCTATCAAAAGCTTTATAGTGCAGGACTGACTCCAACCCAAGCATAACTGGATACATTTTTTGATTCAATCCAGCTCCCCACCTTGGAAGTTTCAAGGTATTACCTTGCCCTCCTGTTGGCAGCCATCTTGGACATGTGCAGACTGCTGCCTCTTATAAACTCTGATTGCATCATCACTTGCCTGCTGCCTCGGTGTCGCACAGTGATGATGCTGCACACCTGACTATATCTATCACCTTATGAGCTGCAGTCCTGCCCTTGCATTTGTGCTCCAAGATGCATCTCTGCTAGCAATCTTCTGTTCTTTATGTTTGCTTGTATCTTCTGTTTTCCATGTTCCTTCGTGTATGACCTGGCTTGGCTGACGACTCTCCTGGCTCTCAACCCCACATCGGCAGATGACCCCGAATCGGCAGACTACCCGCTTCTGGACTCTACCCCGGCTTGGATGTTTACATGCTTCTGGACCTGACCCCGGCCTGTTCCTGATCTCGCTTCCTCACTCTTGCTGTGCATTTATTGTTGTTTGCTTCAATAAACTGATTTTTTTTTTACCTGCATTCCCATGTGGTCTGGTTTTCTGGCACCCTGACAGGAAGATGGTCACTGACAAAGGCTTGAACAGCCGATATCAGTGGAGGAGGTGGCACAAGTGAATAAAAACGTAAAATCTCATTCTTCCCCTGGTCCAGATGGTTTCTCAATCCCGTACTACAAAGCTTTTTCCAATACGCTTATCTGGCACACTTCATCAATGCACTTCGATAGGGTGCCTCCCTTGATCGCTCTTTCAATTCGGCATACATTTCAGTGATTCCTAAATTGGGAAAAGACACAAATTCAGTCACTAACTATCGTCCCATCTCCCTTATAAATAATGACCTCAAGATCCTATCTAAAATACTTGCAGATCAAATTGCATCATTCATAGGGCTTTACATCCATAAAGATCAGGTTGGCTTCATCCCAGGAAGACAGGGGCCTGACCAAATCCACAGGGAATTTGACATAATTTCTCTACTTAACTCTAGATTGGATGGGGACAAGCTCAATAGAGTTTTCTGCTCTCTCTTGACCTCCAGAAAGCTTTCAACTCTTGGCCCTACCTTATTTCTGTCCTGAGGCATTGAGTTTTTGGGGATCCCTTTATGATTATCATTATATTTACCCCTCCCTGGAAGCCCAAATACGTTTGTAGGGATATCACTCGGAGTCCTTAGCTATTTCCAGAGTTACAAGAAAGGGATGCCCTCTTTCCCCCCTGATTTTTACTATTGTCATTGAATCCCTAGCTATAGCATTTAGGGAGAACCCAGATATATGCAGAATCAATTGCGGCCCACTAACCCCTAAATGCGCCCTATTAGCAGTTGACATTCTGTTATTTATTTTCTCCCCATTGATTTCTCTCCCTAATATCTGCCACACCCTACAGTAAACTATAACAAATCCCAGACCTTAAATATTATTGCCCAAAAAAACGCCTGCTGCAAAAACACACCTGGGCGTTTTTGTAGCTGGCATTTTTTTTGGGCATTTTTTGGGGTCTTTGGAGGCAGGCAAAACATCTGAACTTCTGTATAGGGGTATATATACACACATGCTTATATGTATTTATACACATACACACATATAGGTGTTATAGCAGAGAAGCCATATAGGTGTTAATTATTTCATTAGCGCAAGCATAGTTTTCTGCTACTTTCACACCTATATATGTGTATGTGTATATATACATACATGTGTGTGTGTGTATATATACCCATACACAGAAGTTCTGATGTTATGCCTGCCTCCAAAGACGCCCAAAAAATGCCCAAAAAAACGCCAGCTACAAAAACGCCCAGGTGTGTTTTTGCAGCAGGCGTTTTTTTTGGGGCATTTTTTGGGGGTCTTTGGAGGCAGGCAAAACATCTGAACTTCTGTATAGGGGTATATATACACACACACTTATATGTATTTATACACATACACACATATAGGTGTTATAGCAGAGAAGCCATATGGGTGTTAATTATTTCATTAGCGCAAGCATAGTGTTCTGCTACTTTCACACCTATATATGTGTATGTGTATATATACATACTGTATATATACCCCTACACAGAAGTTCTGATGTTATGCCTGCCTCCAAAGACCCCCAAAAAATTCCCAAAAAAATGCTTGCTACAAAACCGGCAAGTTGTGAAAATAGCGGAGCCATATCCCTGTTCTATATTAATTCTAATACAAACTAACTTTTTTTTTATCTGGTTCTGGACATGCTACAGAGCTGAAACTTCACAGGTACACTTTTTAGACCCCCCAGACACTAAATCCAAAGAAATCTCTTTTTTTTTTTCAATAATTTTTTCAATAATTGGCTCTCTATCAAAAATTAAAATTTTTAAGAACTTTTTTTGTGTGATTAATAGTCCCTGGGGCATGACCCAGAACCCTAGGCACCTTTTAGGGGCATTTATTGGGTTTTAGGGCTTCAAAATGGTGTTTTTTGATTCCAGAAGTTCGGGTCCCATTGATTTCAATGGGGTTCTGGAATCCGAACCGAACTTTCAGGAAATTCGGGTGTTCTGGTCGAACCGAACTTTTCAAAAGTTCGATCATCCCTAATGAACAGTGGTGTGGTCAGGCCTTGGAGCAGAAGGGGGGAATTTTCAATGATATACAGTGCACTTTCCTCTGCCCAAATTAAGGCTCCCTAAATGTTAGCCTGGGAAAAGGATCTTGCTCTAGAATGGGATATTGAAGAATGGCATGGGAACACACTTAGAGCCTCCAAGGGCATATTAAACATAGCACTGGTGGAAGCTAACCTAAAAGCCTTAATGCGGTGGTACCTGGTACGTGCAAGATTAGCCAAACTATACCCTTCAACCTCACCAGTCTATTTCTGTGGATGTGAACATGTAGGCGACATGCTACATGTCTGATGGGATTGACCCAAGATCAGAAGCTTTTGAAACAGAGTTTCTCACTTAATACGGAAGATCTCGGGTTTACCGATACCAAAAGCCCCACATATTGTGCTTCTGAACTTCCCAGTAGATACAGCCTCTAAACATTTACAGTGACTTAATTAATTTATACTTACAGGAGCTAAGCTAGCAATAGCCAACTCTTGGAAACAACCCTCAGTTTCCTTCCTTAAAGCCAAAAGGAAGTAAACTCCTATGTATTTACAAATTCCTATGTAAACCCCCCCCCCCCCAAAAAAAAAAAAAAAATAACAGCACAACCCAGTGATTGGTTGCTGAAGTACAAATGATTCTGTTTAAGGTGGCACTGAACACCCGTGGTCCATACCTGGAGGTTTGTACTTTTTTCTGTGCAATAATAGATTGGATCAGCAAGTCTTCCTGCCAAGGTAAGAAAGCAAACCTATGCCATGTTTATTTATGAAGGCTGTGAAGCTTTTATGTGTTTAGGAACAGCATGCATTTTATTTAAAATGACTACAAGAACAGCATGGTTATTATATACCACACCCTTTCTGTTTGTGCATATGGTAAAAGAAATAATGGAATGGAGTTGTAGATGTGCCCTAGGGTGAATTACATTGTCAAAGAAATATGTAAAAATATAATCAATTGCAGAATTAGTTTACTAGAAATTATAAGTAGCGGGTAAAAGGTTTTTTTCTTTCTCTTTTTCACTTTCTAATATTGCCTTCTGCCTAGATACCAGGTAAATTGCATTCAAGTTGCTGTCTAGTTAAATGTAACAGCTTGACACCCACATTTCTTTGGTCTTGTGAAATTGGCTGACTTCCTAAGCAATAACGTAGACATAAAACAGGATATTCCACCTGCTGTGACATAAGTACAGTAAATGCTTCATTTTTTCACTTTCTTTGAACCCAACAAAGTGACAGGTGCGTACTTGAGAAAAGTAGAAAAATCGGAGCCTAAAACCGAACAGGTGGATTGTTGTAAGAAATTCATGGTGAGACTGCTTTACAAAACAAAATATACATATTATAATTTTGAATGCATACTCTCACATTTAGCATCTAGAAAAAAGTGATAATTTAATCTGTAAAGAAAACAGATGTATTTTATCTGACCATTTCACACGTTCTAATTAAAAAAATAAAAATAAACAGATGTAACAGTCAAACGTAAAGTAAACTTTCCATTCAAATAGACATAGTCTACTTGCAGAATTGCTCATCATTAAAATGCCTGCTACTGTTTTCATCGTATTTACACTGCATCAGCATAACCCTGCTGGGACCAGCCCCCCCATTTTGCAACTAAGGGCCGGTTCACACTGGTGCGATGGAAGACATTGCATGTGATTTGCACCGCACTGCTATGCAAATCACATGCAATGTATTTGCAATGAAAATTCAGCTATACAGATGGCAGATACAGATGCAGGACCCTTTTTTTTTGGTCCGCACCAGAATTCCTGCCTGAATTGACAGGTCGCACTGCAATATGAGAACTAATCTCAGGGTGTCATTACCTTTGTATTGACACTCCCATTCATATATGGCAGTGTGAACTGCCTGCGAGTTGGGTGCGTTGCGGGACCCACAGTGGATTTGCAGGGTCCCCGCATCACATCAGTGTAAACTGGTCCTAAGGCCCCGTTCACGCCTGAGTGTTTTGGAGCAATTCTGGAATCACAGGCAGAATCGAAAGATTCTGCTCATTAAACCAGAGTCGCAGCAAACCACAGGATACATTTGCAAAGCCATTATTTCCTAATGGAACCCAAAACTTGGTGAAATTTTGCTGCAATTGACGTGCAACAAAACACATGAAAATCGTGGCAAAAAACACAATGTGAAATGCACCTGGCTTTGTGGGAAAATTGGGTACATGAGCTTCTTTGGCATGTTTTTAGAGTAGAGGGAGGCCCAGTAAAATGAGTGGTAGCACTCCAAAAATGTGCTACAGAAACAGAAAAATCTCAAAAAAATATGGCGAAGCAGGTGTCGCTGTAGTGCGATTAGGTGTGAATGGGGCCTAAGAGAGCCATAACATTTTTCCTAGCAAAAAATACCGTGAGGTTGGCCCAAGCCCCAAGAAGCAAATATATCACAACATAGAGAAAGTATGGGTTTTATGGGTCAGTTGGAAAAAGGAAAACCAAGGATTCATAATAATAAATTAAAACATTTTATTCAATTGATACCATAAAAAATAGTGTGTACATGAGGGATCACTGGATACCACAAGAATCCCCCATATATTCACCAATAACATTAAAAATCACAGCACAGAAATATACCCCTAGTAGGGGAATAGTACATGCTTCGAGCTGATGTTGGTGCAAGAAGTCTTTGTTGATATTCAGTTTGAAGGTCCCAATGAGCCAACGCATTTCGCATGGGGCTTCGTCAGGGCCAGAGAGACCGAGCAATACCAATATTTCTTGCTGTGTATGGGGGATTGATAGTAGGCAGGATAAACAGGCTTCTCTATTGATAGATATCTTGTGGCAAAGGTTGATGGTATGGACCAATCTAGGTATTATTTCTTCAGTTGATAAAGAGCACCCACATTTCAGTAGTAGTCTTTTTTACTCTATATAGTAGTGTCCCCTCTTAGTAGCTGGTACCAATCAAGGCAACACCGTATTTTGGCTAATTAGTTTGGTGTCAGAGGCATGATTCTCTATCCCATAATAGGGGTCCAAGTAATTTGGAGAAAGCCTTTCACAGACACGTCATACAATGTAGGAATGTACTATAAAGTAGTCCAAGAAGGGATGAGGAGACAGGACAAAGGGTGGCTTCTAGTGTGTATCGTTCACCACCATGATATGATATACATGACTCACGGACCAACCTTGCAGAGTGGTGATTATCCGCCTACGCCTATCGTGCCTGTGTGAATGGGGTCTAAAAGAGCCATAACATTTTTCCTATTTCTCCCATACACATTAAGAATACACAGATCATCCACCAAATTATACACATTCTAAAAGTAAACAAATTTAAGAAAAAAAAGTAGTCCATGCCTAGTTAAAATTAAAAAAAAAAAATCTGTTCATGCTGCAATACTTACCTCCTCCTCTTTGGTGACTTCCTACAAAGATTTACCGTACTGTGTGGTGGTGGTTCTTCTCTTGGTTAAATGATGCCCACTGAAATTAAGGTTACTGCCTTTGAACTCAGGGAGTCGGGGATCCACCCTCTGGGGGTATTGCATTAGGCTAAATTCATGGGAGACTGTTGCAGAAAGTGGCACAAGATCATTAGGTGGTGCAACATTTTCAGCATTCAACCCATCACTAGAAGAGGAAGAGCAGGAATATGACATATGACATCACAAGCCTGGAACAAAGACTGTAGAATTGCAGGGGTTCTCTAAGAGGTAAGGAAGCAGCAAGAATTTAAGGGAAGCTGGCTTTTAAGCTTGGCTTAAGCACAGTAAGGCCTCTAAAAATGGAAGGTATTTACGTCTCATTTCATCACATATCCCAAAAATAAAAGGATCATTCATCACTTTGAGACAGTGGGCAGAGCCATGCAAATCATTACTTTTTATGTCTCTGGCGAGATGCACATCAATAACCACTAGTGTAAAGTACAAATATATCCTAATATTCTAGAGCCATTTTTCCAAACTGCATACAGCAGTGCACAAAAACAAAACACCAATGTGAACAAATATTGTATGTGAACACACAAGAAAGTGCAAGGACCCTTACCTGACCCCCCAGGGTGAAAGACTCCTGATGAGGACAAGGCAACCTCCGATCCACCTAGCTAAAAGGCTGGATGGACTCCACTCCTCATGATCAGCTAAAGCGAACAACGAGTGCTGGTGAGGGGCTCTTCTGAACAGGTTCACCCCAAGGCAAGGGAAGAGGAAACCTATGGGTCACACATGCTTTCCCCGTAGACTTCAAGGTAGGCCCAAAGACCCACGCCCTGCAATCCAAGTGAGAAACCTCATGTATATGCAGGTGACACAGACAGAGAGAAAAATAAGTAAAGAAAAATAAAAAAGGTGCCAGTGCATGTCCCAAATCCATAGTGATATTAGAATCACCCCCTTGGCACCACTCCCAAGGGTTGCTTAAAACCACAGGCTCTCTTCCTCCATGACCCCTGACCAAACAAGTCAGCACTGCTTGAATCATGATGAGGCACCAGGCCCTTGGAACCCTCCAAACTAGGGAAGTACTACCAAACCCCAACATCCCTGGTGGGTGCTCATTTCAAATTCCTTCCCATAAGGATAGTCTCTCAGAAACTTCATCATACCAGCAAGGATACCATACAGCCAGCCGTTGCCGATAAAAGGCTAGAACGACAACAGAGCACCCCTACTGGACAATGATATTAACAGATATTACACTTCACTGCCAGTGATGTAAGCCTTCCCTTAGCATCATTTTGTGGTTGTACACTCTGTCTGGGCTTTTACAATTAGCTTTCAGACAGAAGCAATCTGATGGTTGTACAGCTGCTCGAAAACTTCCCCAGACCCCCAAAGATGAGCAATCCGTCACTTCTAGATTCTGCTCTCCCTTTCCTTGGCTGCTATGGTCATCATGAATGCAGTGTATAGTAACCACGGCTTGTAGGGAGTTGGATTAAATGGCTTTAAAATATTAGCCTATATTTGCACTATTCAGCAATGAGTCTGGATGTGCATTTGGCCAGAGAAGCAAAAAGCAATGATTTTTATGGCTCCACCTACCATAATGAGTTATAATCCTCTTATTTTTTAGATATGTAATAGAATGACATATGTGAATATCTCCTGTTTTAGGAAGGCCTTACTGTGCTACTCACTGATAAGAGTGAAGGCTTTTTGATTGTTTTATTTTCATCTCACCATAACCAGTCTGGTCAGGCTGTCAAGCTTGGCTTTAGATATACATTAATGTTGTATGCTCCATGATAGTTAATAAAACAAACAACTAATATTTTATTAAAATAAAAATGATCATTATATTATTATTATTATATTATATGGAATGTTATTGAACTTTTAAATCTCACTTATTGTATGTTATCTGTTGGATTTTAATACAAACCAATAAATGTTATTTTTTATATACTTTTTTCTATACTCTTTACTACATTGACTATCTCCAGCCCGTCCACTCAAATTCCCCAGGGACATATATGGTTGTTTCTTATATTATTATCACTTTTGATCCTGCAGGTTTGTCAACTCTTCCTTAATGTTGGAGGAACTGTACTCTGCTGTCACACCCTTTAGGTGGGGCAGAACTCCATGTTGTGATGATCTCTCAGTGAGAGCTCTATATAGCTCTGTGGGACCTCATTGGCCTGGACGCATTCAAGCTGTACGAGAATGTCTCCTTCACTCAAAGAGGGTATGATCATGATCTTATAAGTGGATGAGGGAGAGAAATGACTTGAAAATTGGCATCCTATCTCTCTCCTGAACGTGGACTACAAGATCCGCACCAAGGCACTGGCTCAAGACTGTTACCGGACAGATCATCCACCCAGATCTGACTTGTGGCATACAAAAAGACAAGAAAAAGGGCGCACCAACCTAGCGCATTATCCTCAGAGCCCTGAGGAAGAGGCTTATGCCTCAAAACGTGTCAGCCGTCATCCTAATGAGACTATGGACATCTGTATGGACTACTTCTGATACTCAAGTGCATGAGTTTGATGTGATTGATTTTCACCTACGTTTGTGAGTAGCCATTTTTTGTTTCAATTAATAAAGCCTATATTGAGGATAATGCGCTAGGTCGGTGCGCCATTTTTCTTGTCTCTTTGTTTGCAGTACTGTTGGACTGCCCCAGTCCTTTAGGGCAGCAAGACCTAAGCCATCTGAGGCACCATTTATAGAGTCCAGTCGGAAAAGCAGTTGGGGAAGCCTTGTTACTCTGAGCGCAGGAGAAAGGTGGTTCATTCACCACATTTTTTTGGAGCTGACTTGTGGCATTCCTGCTCCCAGGATTGTAAACAGCCTTGAGCTTGTTCAGGACATGGTCCAGTTCATCAAAGGATGCCATGTGCATGCGGCCCTGGTCAGTCTTAACCAGGAAAAAGCCTTTGACCATGTCTCTCATGGGTTTATGTGCAGAGCCCTGCATAAGTTTGGTCTTAGGGAAATGTTTGTTCATATGTTGACTTGATGTACCATTATGTTTGCAGCAAGGTGTTGGTGAACAGCTGGAAAATGGGCCACTTTCCTGTTCACTCCAGAGTCTCTCACCTCTTCTTTTTGTTGTTGTATACAGTAGAGCTCATCGTTGAATGCATTAAATAGAATCAGAGGGGTCACTGCAGTGCATAAAGAAGGGAAGTCATGTGCTCGCACCACATAGATGATGTGACAGTTTTCTGCACCAACCAGCATTCCATCAACTCACTCATCCACACCTGTGTGTACTTTGGTCGAGCTTCGGGGGTAAAAGTCAATTGCAGAAAGCCAGAGGCAACACTCTTCAAAGGGTGGTTCAATAAGTGGGGTGCATTACCGTACGTGCAGAGTGCAGAGTTCTGGAGTGCGCTACATGCAGAGTTTAGGAGTGCGTTATGTACAGTGCAGGGTTTAGGAGTGTGCAACCCAACCCCAACCCCCCCCACCAAAGTACATACCCGTGTAGGTGGCTCTGCCTTACCTTGCAAAAATGTTGTTCTCTCTCTCAGATTCTGGAGATCTGTCCCTGCCATGAGTGTGTGCAGGAATCTTACTTCCAGAAGCCTCTGTGACAGCATGGAACAGAGGGCACGAGTTGGAGGTGGTGGAATGGAGTTCCACCTTGTTCGGCTGCAAAACTGGGTGCATGGGCCACTTGACAAGGCCTGGAGTGCCAGATTCAGCTCACGGGCCTTGTGTTTGACATGTGTGGTCTAGAGGAATGCTGTTTCAAAGAGACTCATCAAAAGGCCCAAATATCTTGCATGGATGGCAATCAAAGCATGCCAGAAACCTAATCTAAATAAAATATAGGCACTGCCCTTTTGCATTATTCAGTAAACTGTTTTCCGTGTTTTCTGGGAGTACCCTTTTGCTGAGAACCCATTGAAGGCCCTGGAACCAGAAATCATAGGATTTGTACCATAGACAACTATCACTCACTTTGGGGGGGCTGAACAGAATATTTTGGGGTATATTTGCACAATAGGGCCTTGATGGTGTCTGGATGGGATATGTGTTGCTTTAAGGATGCTTTGTGGTGATAATGCAGAGGTCCTTCCATTTTTCTTTAATTCAAAACTTTTTTCCTAACTGTGTATTCCCTCGAACTGAGCTGGAGATAATTAGAGATGTTTGTTTTGTTGTTTACCTCGAGCCAGGGAATGCACAGAGGCTCTGTTTTGTACCACCTAATTCCTTAAAACCAATAAAAAGAATTAAATAAAAAAAAAATAAAAAATCATTGGTTGTTAAGGACGGGGTGGTCACCTGGGCCTTAATAAATAGGCTATTTACGGTTTGTTACTTTGTTCACTTTTTTGTGTAGACTTGCAGACCCCACAACCACAGGGGATGTGTTGAAGGGGCTTTTGTCTTTATCAGCATGGGGACAAGGTGCTTAGGTGTGGTCTGGTATAGTTTAGGAGGGTGGATTGCACACCTATCCCCCTTCCTTTTGTGGCCTACCAGGCTACATACTTGGATAAAGGTCTGATTTGTTTTTGGGGGGTCCCCCTTGACAACCATTTCAAGCCCCCATTATGGATAAGTAAGGATCTGATATACATCAGATTAATATAATCCACATCCTCTTTATTTACAAAGAGAAGTAAGCAGCCAAAGCTGTTATTTACCAACAATGTAAACTGCATGTTTTTCTTTGTAAATTTCATCCTGGCTGGAGTAGGTTTCATATATTAGGCTAGGAGCAGGAAGAATATCAATATATTCATATCAATATATTCAGTATATATCTATGTACAATCCTACTCACCCAGCACTAAAATCAATAGATAAAATAATAGAGTGCAACAAGTATGTAAATACCTGCACTCCAATTAAAAGCTGCCACTATAAATTCAACAAACCTCAAAAAACAGGTGCACCCTGTATAAAAGTTTCATATAAAAAAACCCCCAAGAGTCCACTATCGGTGCTAACAGTGTATCAGCCACATAGTCCTAAAGTCTTGTCTCATAAACATGACAAGGAAAAAATCTTCCGGTGAGAAAACAAACTTAAAGGATGCTTCACGCATACATGCACGTGGTTTGACGCACTTAAACTGATCAACATTGGGACTGTGCTCTGGCTGACCCTGAACTGTATGCGTGAAGCATCCTTTAAGTTTGTTTTCTCACCGGAAGATTTTTTCCTTGTCACGTTTATGAGACAAGACTTTAGGTGTATGTGGCTGATAGACTGTTAGCGCCGCTAGTGGGCTCTTGGGGGGTTTTTATATGAAACTTTTATACAGGGTGCACCTGTTTTTTGAGGTTTCATATATTGCACAGATGCAACACTTTAGGTAGGGTAAGGGTACACCAGACATGGTATTTAACCAGTTGCCGATCGCCGCAAGTACATATACTGCGGTGGTCAGCCCCGGCCAGGCAAAGTGACGTACCGGTACGTCACTAACCTGGGAGCCAATAGCGGGTGAGCGTGCGCCGCCGGAGGCTCGCTCCCAACTCGGCTCGTTCACGGACACCTCCGTGCGTGTGACCGCAAACCCGATGTCCGCCGGTCACTCGCAATCGTCCGCCGTGAAGGGAGAAAGACAGGCGGCTAATGTAAACAAAGCCGCCTGTCATTCTCCCCTGTGTAAAAGCACTGATCTAACGGTCCTGCTATGTAGGACCGTTGATCTGTGCTGTTACACACACAGCCACATCCCTGCACAGTTAGAAGCACGCCCCTAGGGACACACTTAACCCCTCCCTCTCCAATAAAGTTAACTCCTTCCCTGCCAGTGTCATTTTTACAGTAACAGTGCATATGTATAGCACTGATTACTGTAGTAATGTCACTGGTACCCCCAAAAGTGTCAAAAATGTCAGTCAAGGGACGGATCTGTCCGCCGCAATGTCGCAGTCGCGCAAAAAAAATCGCAGATCGCCGCCATTACTCGTTAAAAAAAAACCAACAAAAATCTTTCCCTTAGTTAGTAAATGCAATAACTTTTGCACAAACCAATCAAAATACGCTTATAAAAAAATGTGAAAAATATTGTTATTTTTGCAAAATTGTCGCTCTTTTTTTGATTATATCTCATGATAAAAAAAATTGCACAGGTGATCAAATACCACCAAAAGAAATCTCTGTTTGTGGGAAAAAAAAACGTCAAATTCGTTTAGGTACAGCGTCGCACGACCGCGCAATTGTCCATTAAAATCACGCAGTGCCGACTCGCAAAATACCCCCTGTTCAGGAAGGGGGTAAAATCTTCCAGGGCTTAAGTGGTTAAAATAAACTTTGCATTTTTATTTTTTCAGCTTAAGGGCCAATTCACACTTGCTCACACACTAAAACAGAGTGGTTTAGTGTGCAAGAAGCAGTCCATTTTGAGCTCAATTGACAAGCTACAGGGGACTGTGTGATGCATGTTTTATTGCATCTCAAAACTCCCTTTTTTTGTAAAAATGTATGTCCTAACACTGACTGGCCTACTTCCAGTGCCAAAAAGCTCCAGTCACTGCTCTAGAGAGAACAGGCCCTAAGCATACTAAAATTTCTGCTTTCCACCAAACTGATTTTTTTTTAAATTTGTTTTGCTTTGTACATATTTCCCAGGGCAGTGCTCTGTCCCCCATACCAAGGATTGACAATCCCTTGACTAAAGGCCCGTACACACGTGCAGATTGTCGGCCGAAAAGATTCGGCCGACGATCGATCTGCCGATTTTCGGCTTGTTAGTATGATGCTTCCGACAGCCGACAGCGCACTTTCGGCCGAACAGAATCTGTCGTGCAAGCATTAAAATTTTTGTATGCCGACACCAGAACGGCTGATTGTTCGCCAGTCAGTACAGAATTCGGCCGACAGACAGCAGATTTGCAAGACTGGGCATGCTCAGAGAAGAAAAAACACAGGGAAAGTTAACCATCACATGACATCACTTCTTCAGTCGGCTGTTGTTGGCGGACAAAATTCGTGTGCAGTCTTTTGCACTTTTCAGCGGACACGACAGCCCGGGGACAAAAGACGGCCGATCGTTCGGCCGACGATCGGTACGTGTGTACGGGGCTTAATAGCCTGGAAAATGTCCATTACAGGTTTTTTTTTATCTTTCAGCTCCTATTGACTTCAATTAGGTTTAAATTTGAGATTTAAACTTTTTAAAGTTCATCACACCCTACCCTTTTTTTTTTGTTTAGTTAAGTTCTACCCTATTTTTAAGTTCCTTTCACTCTAATTTTAAGATTTTTATTGTTGCTCGCTTATATATTAATCTGTTCTTTTTCTTTGGCATTCCTAGCCAAGGCTGCACCAGATTGCATTTTCAGAACTCTCTGAGCTTTCACAAAGAAATTAAAATCTATTACTTTTTGTTTTTCAAACTAATGCTATTTTATTCCCTTCATTGTAAGTATATTGACAGTGTGCACCATGTCCCTTTTTTGCTGAATCTAGCATACAGTTTTGAGGCATGAACAGAAGACACTGTTTTGCTTGCCGAATATTTCTACTACATGCTCAAGATTTACATCTGTTACTACTAAATTTTTGTGGCTGTATTCAATTGGGAATATGCCAAAAACACCTACATGCTGTATCAGATATTTTCCTCTGTAATGATACTTTTATTTCCCAATGTTGCTTATCGTTCATACTTAAGCAACCACCCTTTCTTAACCACTTGCCGACTGCCGCACGACTATTTACGTCGGCAGTCAGCCCCTCACAGGCCGAGCGACGTAGGGCTACGCCGCTAGCCTGTAAGGGTTTTGGGAGCGAGCGCGCGTCGCCGGATGCGCGCACCCGCTCCCGCTCGGTCACGGACCCCCCCGCGCGTGTGCCCGGCGGACCCGATGTCCGCCGGGCACTCGCGATCGTCCAGAAAGGCAGGCGGCTAGTGTAAACAAAGCCGCCTGTCAGTTCTCCCTGTGTAAGAATGGTGATCAAACGGTTCTACTATGTAGGACAGTTGATCATTGTTCTTACACATCAAGCCACAGCCAATCACAGTTAGAAACACGCCCCTAGGACACACGTAACCCCTCCCCAATACAGTTAACTCCTTCACTGCCGGTGTCATTTTTACAGTAACAGTGCATATGTCTAGCACTGATTACTGTAGAAATGTCACTGGTAACCCCAAAAGTGTCAAAAATGTCAGTCAAGGGTCCGATCTGTCCGCCTCAATGTCGCAGTCCCACAAATAAAATCGCAGATCGCCGCCATTACGCATTAAAAAAAAAACAACAAAAACGACAAAAATCTTTCCCTTTTTTAGTAAACGCAATAACTTTTGCGATTTTTTTTACCAAACATATGGTAAAAAAAAAATTGGCCTAAAATGTTAAAAAATTTTGATTTTTACATTTTGGGGGGGGGGGGGGATTTCATATAAAAAAAAGGGAAAAATATTGTTATTTATGCAAAATTGACGCTCTTATTTTGTTTATAGCGCATGATCAAAAAATCGCACAGGTGATCAAATACCACCAAAAGAAAGCTCTGTTTGTGGGAAAAAAAGGACGTCAAATTCGTTTAGGTACAGCGTCGCACGACCGCGAAATTGTCCGTTAAAATCACGCAGTGCCGAAACGCAAAATAGGTTCTGGTCAGGAAGGGGGTAAAATCTTCCGGGGCTTAAGTGGTTAAATTCATGACCCCACTGTCAGCTGATACCTGTGCCTGTAATCTTTGGCTATTTTTTTTGTTAAGCTATCTTTTTTTTGTTAAAAATTCCCTCCACGTCTGGCCCTAGACATTGCGGCGATGTACGTCATATCTTGACTCCCATTGGCTCCTGGGGTTGATGACACTAATATCCCAAGAGTCAATGGGAGTCAAGATATGTTGGGAATCCTCCGCTGCCATTGCGCTATGTCTGCAATCCACAGTACGCCTGGCTGTATCCTGACTTCACAGGTGGGAGATCAGGAGGTGCATGGTGAGTAGCCAGCTGAACCAAATCTCAGAAACAAGTACCGGTGGGCTTCAGATGCTCACAGTAGCAATGAGCACTGTGGGCATACCTGGAACACTGTGTAAACCAAAATTTATAAGACACATCAATGATCACACTAATGACAGTTTACACTTTTGATTGCGCCAGCAAAGAGGATCATGGGGGTGCTTCTTTAAAAAAAAAAAAAAATCGACAAGGAGACTAGAACTATACTGGAACTAAACATACCACAGTGAAATCAGTCTATGCATGACAGTATATGCAGTAAAGCATGCTTGTTTTACTCACCGTGGAACAAGAGGTTAATCCTCTGCATTGTGTAAAAAGGCTGTTTGATCCTGACTTCTCTGATCCTCCCCTTCTTCAACGGTCCCCAATCCCTCTACTGATAGTACAGGGCCAGAGGACAGGCTGCACATGCTCAGTTTGGTGTGTATTGCTAGAAACTTTTCTTTTCTTTCTTGTGCATGTGACCAGAACTGTCCAAAAAGGGGTCAGGGGTTGTGCTGCCTCATTGGACAATAAGGGGAGAATGGAAACTCCTCCTAAAAGCTTTAACCAGTGCTCTGCTGGACACTGATAGAAGCAGAGATGTATAGTAACTAAGTAGAACTACTTCACTACTGTACTTAAGTACCGAAAGGCGGTATCTGTACTTTCCTAGAGTAGAATTTTTTTCTCCTACTTCCACTTTTACTTCACTACATTTTTTTGATGATTTCAGTACTTGTACTCTGATATTTTTTTTTTGTGCTGCATAGTTACTCGTTACTATTATAAAAATTACCACTGCCAGAACAGTAGATGGCAGGTTTCATGAAGCTCAAAACATGTGTATTATGAGCGCATACGAAAATAAATGCTACTGTATGTATAAATAAAAGCTGCATTTGAAATAATAAAAAACAATATGATGTTCAAACGTTTTACTTCTTTCTTTTAAAACTACATAACCCAGTACTTGTACTTTTACCTTCAGTACTTGAGTAGCAATTTTTTTTTCAAAACTACTGGTACTTTTACTTTCAGTACTTGAGTAGCAAAATTAAAAAAAAAAACTACTTGCAATACTTAAGTACAAAAAATGTTGAATACTTTAGTACTTCTACTCAAGTCACTTTTTGATCGAGCACTTGTACTTTTACTCAAGTATGGGTTTCGAGTACTTTATACAACTCTGGATAGAAGTCACAAGACTGCTCTAACTGCTGATGAGAAAAGGTATTTAGCAGTTTATATTTGCTAAAACTATTGCATTTCCATGTTCTGTATACTGTAGGAGACCAGATATAGTGAATGCAGGGCCCAGGGTTTAGTAACAATTTAAGTAAAGTTTTTTTTTTTTTCATGGAAAAAAAAAAAGTTCTTTTTAAACGGTTTTTATTGAAGGCAAAAGAAACATGGTACAGTAACATGCAGTAGAATGATTTGGTACATGCCGTGATACAACCAGTCACAGTAAATATAGTACTACAGCATATAACATTCGAGGAATAGGTAACAATGTGATACGCATAAGAGATCGACCCGGCATCCCGACTGAGAAGCAGTAATGGCACTTACAAATTGAAGGTGTGGCCGAGGTCACAATGCGTAGATGGGCCCCCTCATAGAAGGGGTCTCAACCAAAACAAAGGTATAACACTGAATGAGATATGCCAGGGGCCGAGTGGGGAGAGGGGGCTGGGAAGGCAGGGTTGGGATGAAATCAGGGTAGGTAGGAGAGGGTTACGGGGGGGAGGTAACAGCAGGTAACCAGGGGAAGCCTCAAACCCCCCCGGGGCCCCAGTGGGGAAAGAGGGTCGGTAAGGAGGACTTCCCAATCAGGTGAGTACAAGGCTGTCGTCAAGACCTGGTGGTAGGCAATGGTCAACCCAAGGCCGCCAGAGCCGTTCGTAGGGGGTAAAAAAAAAAAAAAAAAGTTAATCTAACCCACATTAAACCCAGCCCAGGTACATTTAGTTCATCCTTAGTAGAAACAAAGAATATCTGCCCTGTATACAAAACGAGAGCAATTTTAGAAAATCATATCTGGATGCCGGTTAAAATAAAAAGGTACATTTTAAAAACAATAAAACAGAAGTTCAGGGTTTTAGAAAAATAAAAAAACAAAATTGTACTAATCTAGGTAGATGCAGCTTAGATCTGATGCTGCATCTGTCCCCTGCTGCTTCTAAGACTGAGAACTGAGTTATCAAAGATTGCTGACCACTCATTTCTCAGCTTTCACTGTCAGTAACCGGTCTCTGCTCTGCCCCTCAATGGAGCACTAGGTTGTGGAGGGGGCGGGAGAGGCTGGCTCAGTCTCCCAGCGGCTTGCTAAGACTCTCAGGGCTGCCAACCTCCCGCAGCATTTTTTACTGGTAAAACATGGAAAACTTACTAACAGAGCACATTTTTTACCGACAACCTGATAAATGACAGAACTCATATAGAAAACTAAGACAATTAATATTCAGGCCTGGTTCACACCTATGCATTTTTTAGTGCATTTTCAGTTTTGCAGAAACACACTACAGTCCATTTAACATGCTTGCATCTGTGCATTTTATGGAAAGGACCAGGGACTTTTAGTTCATAGACTTCAATGGAACAAAAACGTATAATGAAAAAAGCTAAATGCACCTGGAATATGCAAACTGTAACCTGCATAAGTGTGAACCAGGCCTTAAACAGTAGAAACATGATATAGAAATACTGACAATACCCATAAAAAGGAATTTGTCTGATTTAGGCCTGGTTCACACTTATGCATTGTTTAGTGCATCTTCAGTTTTGCAGAAACACACTACAGTCCATTTAAAATGGTTTCCTATGGGTCATGTTTACATGTTCACATCTGTGCATTTTATGGAAAGGGCCAGGGGCTTTTTTTCTGTTTTTTGGTTCCATAGACTTCAATGGATCAAAAACGTATACTGAAAAACGCAAAATGCACCTGGAATATGCAAACTGCAACCTGCATAGGTGTGAACCAGGCCTTAAACAGTAGAAACATGATATGGAAATACTGACAATACCCATAAGAATGAATATAAGGTGAGGGAGGGCATATATTGCACTACCTATACATATGGGACCAGGGCCAGTGCTAGACTATTTTACGTCCTAGGCAAGACCAGCTACTTGCGCCCCCCCCAAAAAAAAATAAAAAGGGAAGGGGTTAAAACTTCTCTATGTCGTACCCAGTGACCCTGATCTGTTGGTTACTCCATGTTATGCTGTCATACCCAGTGACCCCCATATTCCTCCATGTCACACCTGGAGACCCTGATGTCCCTCTATGTCCCACCCAGGGACCCTGATGTTTTTCCATGTCACATTCTGGGACCCCAATATTCCTCCATGTCTTGCTGTCATACCCACTGACCCTGATGTTCCTCCATGTGGCACCCAGGGACCCCCGTTTTTCTCCATGTCATGCTGTCATACCCAGTGACCCCAATGTTCCTATATGTCACCCCAGGGGCCCCTGATTTTCCTCCATGTCATACCCGGAGAGACCCTGATGTTTTTCCATGTCACACCTGGGGACCCTGATGTTTTTCCGTGTCAAACCTGGGGAGCTCAATCCCCTATGGCACACCCTGGGACCCCAATTACTCATGGCACACCTGGTGACCCCGAACCCCTGTTACACCCGGTGACCCCTATCCTCCATGTCACACCTGGGGACTCTGATTCCCCATGGCACACCTGGTAACCCCAATTCCCTTTCACACCAGGGATCCTCCATGTCACACCCAGGGACCCAGATCCCCTGTTCTGGGGACACTCACTGGGCGGTATGAAGAAAGTGGCCTGCACTCTCCCCTTCTACACTGTGATTCCTTTTCCCAGGACACTCTTCTGGGCCACAGTGCTCACCACAGCTCCAACAGGCTCCTGGTGGAGTAAGAAGCTGCAGTCAGAGAGCTCCGCACATCCTTCATCACCAACCTCCTCAGACCATTCCGGTGCCTCGTCGGCCGTCGCTTCTGCTCCAGTAAAGGTGTCGCCCTCCAGTGCGGAGCTCTGGCTCAGGTTCAGCTCTCCTCCGCTCCCTGCTTAATACCGACCCAGGGAAATGATGGCTGCCCACCAGCTCAGTGCAGAGAATCACTTCCTGCCTGGGGTTTAGGCCGCTCAGCTCCAGCCGAAGAGGATCATCATGTAGGCAGCACTCCAGTGGGCTCACTTCCTGCATTCTGGGCCCCCCCCAAAGCCAAGGCTTGGTAGTTCCGCCACTGCCCCAGACACCTGGCATCTTCCTCTGTCCCTTCTTCCTCTCCCACTGTCGCCAATCCCCTCAGCTCACAAGGATCATTAATAAAGGAGAGGGAGTGCTGACTCCTGGCTGTGCCCCAGGTGGCAATGCGCCCTAGGCGGCTGCCTAGTTTGCCTAGTGGAAGCACCGGCCCTGTATGGAACAGTGACAGACCTATGGGAAGAATGATCATTAATATATAAGTACTATAATTGAAATACATAATATGATTGGTTAATAATAAAAAAGATCAGTGCTAACGTTTTTTTACAGGTTTGGATGCATATATAAAGGGTTAACTGTGCCATCAGTATCAACAGACGGTGGGGACAGAAGAGGAAGATTGTGCTCTGTACCTTTATTTGCCTGATTTAGGCCTGGTTCACACTTATGCATTTTTTTGTGCATTTTCAGTTTTTCAGAAAGACACTACAGTCCATTTAACATGGTTTCCTATGGGTCATGTCCACATGTTCACATCTATGCATTTTATGGAAAGGGCCAGGGACTTTTTTCTGGTTTTTAGTACCATAGACTTCAATGGATCAAAAATGTATATTGAAAAACGCAAAATGAACCTGAAATATGCAAACTGCAACCTACGTGTGAATCAGGCCTTACACTTAAAAAGTCAACACAGCCTGACGAATTATCAGTCTCTGATATTTACTGACAGTTGTAAAAAAATCACAGATTTTCTACAAACTGTCCATAAATTTACTGACAATTGGTAACCCTGGCTAAAAAGCTGATCCGGCTGCCAATCCAGACTTCTGAGTGAATCCTGACTGTAAAGTTGGGATCTTTTCTGAGCCTGAACCAGCTAAATGACCTCAGCCAACAGTTGGCTTTAGCCCCCTGGCAGCTAAAAACAGGTCATAGGAGTGCAGAATGAACTATAACTTTGGCCAAACTTCTCCTTTAAAGTACAAAATGAGTTCTGTAAAAATTATAAATATTGGGATTTTTGAAACAAAAGTGCAGTTCTCTTTATGAACCAGTCTTCAGAGGTTTCTTTTCTCACCAACATTTGACACCAGTTTTTTTTACAAATGACTGTTAGCTATTCCTCCCTTTATAGGAGAACTGTCACTGCGCAATATGACTTCTCTGTACATTTCTGGGAACTGTACTTTTTAAAAGGTCTAAATGATTCATCCTGCAGTATGGTGACGGATAAAATGGTTAGACTAAACCTCCCTGTTTAACATTTCCCATTTCATATATAACGATGTATGCTTGCTATAACGCTATATATTTTATAGCATTCATATCACTTTATTGCAAACTGAACATTTTACAAATAGCAACATGTGTACATTTGATTTTCATTCTCCTTAGTTCTAGCATAGTGATTTCATATGCGGATGTGTCTGAAGAAAGAAGAAGAAAACTCACTGAATAGCGGGTTTAATGAAGAGAATGAAAAGGACAGATCATCCACAATGGAGATTTTGTCTGTCCTTGGAAAGAAGTAATTAGGTTTTCAGCCTTCTGGGCAACATCAAATACCAACTGCCAACCTCAATGTGGTTCCCCTCTTATTGGAGAAAGAGCTTTGACAGAATGAACCTCGGATTGAACTCCAGCTTGTATTTCAGTCTTGCAAAGTTACACATACTCCTCTTCTGTGCTGAAATTGATTACTGTGATTTAACTGCACATAAAGAGCTTCTCACAGTGTGCATTAAAAGCTGCGACAACTCATATAATGTAGGCTGTGCCTCATTTTGTGGCTGGGTAACATCCAGCATCATCTAGGACTTTCCTCCCCTTGCCCACGCCTTTCATTTAATCATGGTGGCTCAGCATCACACATTACCTAGGGCGGTCTGCATAGAAATGCTGTCTCCCTTGGAAAACCCACTCCTCTATACTGACGCCGACTCAAAGACATTTTGATATTTTCATAACTCTCCCCTTAGAGCGAATGCACTTCTTATATCAGAGCTGTGGGTTCTTGAGTAGCGAGATAGGATTCTGCAATGTTTTCAGAAAACTTCTGCACAGCATACTGCTGGTTTATCTCATCAACCATGATCTACCCACATTACATAGAAAAGCGCAATGTTGCAGTACCGCAAAAAAAATCGCAGATCGCCGCCATTACTCGTTAAAAAAAAAAAAAACACCAAAAATGACAAAAATCTTTCCCTTGGTTAGTAAACGCGATAACTTTTGCGCAAACCAATCAAAATACGCTTTTTGCGATTTTTTTTACCAAACATATGTAGCATAAAACAAATTGGCCGAAAATGTTAAAAAATTTAGATTTTTACATTTTTTTGGGGGGGGAATTTCATATAAAAAAATGTGAAAAATATTGTTATTTTTGCAAAATTGATGCTCTTTCTTTGTTTATAGCGCATGATCAAAAAATCGCACAGGTGATCAAATACCACCAAAAGAAAGCTCTGTTTGTGGGAAAAAAAGGATGTCAAATTCGTTTAGGTACAGCATCGCACGACCGCGGAATGATCCGTTAAAGTCACGCAGTGCCGAATCGCAAAATACCCCCTGGTCTTTTAGCAGCCAAATCCTCCGGGGCTTAAGTGGTTAAAAAAATTTAACCATGTTAATATGAGGAGGGGGGAGGGGAGAAGGCCAAATATTAGCACAAAATATAAGCATATTAAACTCCAGCTTTAGCTGCTTCAGTATGTCTTTTTGCAAAGTTCCCAACAATGGTGGTGTATGGGAGCAAACCTGTGGACTTATGGGAGGAGATGTGTGTGAGCCAAAGCACAAAGTGTACCATAGTGCTTCATTCATTGGTGGGAAATAGTAAAAGTAAACATTACTAAAGAACATGGTGTATTCTGGTACACCTTTCACATTTTCCAGAATCTGCTTTATCTTTCTCATTCCAAATGTTGAGATCACAGGTTTGAAAAAAAAGTGTATATATATATATATATATATATATATATATATCTCAGCATTTTCCAATGTTTATTCTGCTCTGATCACAGTAAAAATTAGGTATCTCCACTCAGGACCACCAGCCTACCATATCCTCTTAGTAATGGACTTGGGGCCAAACCAAATGCCACCCTAACCCCTGGCCCAGTCCCCCATTGTGTACTACACAAGTGGTTACCCAAACACATCCTTTTTTAATCAGAATTTGTTACATTATTACAAATTATAAAAATAGATATAGTGCAGCACTCAAAAAAAAAAAAAACTAACAATATAAATAATGACATGCATAAAAAGTTCATAAGTGCCAACAATAAAAAATAATATGCCAAAAAGGTGCTTGAAATGTGTTGTAAAAGTTCATGTAAATAAAAGTCCAATGTAATATTTAACAGAAATAAATAATTCTAAAGGTGCTCCTTAGTGCAAAGATGCTGCCGCACAGGTGTCCACAGGTGAGCCAATAGCGCCACCACTATGCACTCCCCAGAGCAAGCACGGAAAATCAGCTTGTAACATAAATGTCATCAAAAGGGGTATCCTTCCTGATCTGTGCCAGTGGCAAGATACGTTCCAGTAGCTCCTCCTAGATGGGTAATAGCTCACTGCATGAAGCCCCAGAATCATATTATAATAGTGTAGTACGTTATTAACAAAAACATAATGGTGCCCCCTGTGTTTAATTTCTACATTTATTAACAATCGGCTGCTGCCATACATTTGTTGATCATCCAAAAAAAAAAAAAAAAAACAATAGAGGTAAACAATATGAAAGTCCTGAGGATAATTAAAGTTCATACAAGCAAAAAATCCACCACATGTGCATTAGTGATACATGCTCTTCTTATTTTACAGTGCTCCACTTTAATGTTGTGTTCCACCACCTAGTATAAGGGGGGCCACTCACCAGAAGGCTTTGGGTCACCCAGATTCTCTCACTGCTCTGATGCTTAATCCTATGCTTGGTGTGTAATTGATGTTAAAGAATGAGCTGCGCAAACAAAAAATGAATCTCCAGCAGCAACCGAAACTTTAACCTTGATAAAGTAAACGTGTGACGTGCAAAAAATGGGTGCGCTAGATGCGAGCAATGTGTGTTGAACCAAAAGGGAAAACACAATGAACAAAATACCTAATGAATAAATATACACAGATATTATAAATGGTGCACAATGTGAACAAAAATGTGCTATGGAAATATGAGCAGTCCAAAACAAGTCCAAAATGAAAAAAAGGCTGAAATCTTCTTGATGGTGAATAAAGGTGAAGAAGAGGACGTGCAAACACCAAATCCCTATTCGGCACCCACGTGTAAAGAAAAGAGAGGTAATACCCTTACCAACTCAACATAATAAAACACTTGAGAAGATGACACCAGCCAGTGTAATAGATATGACGTCCCAACCTTTCACTCTTCCACCCGATATGTGGTATATCAAAACTCTTACCAAAGGCAAGTATTTCACAGGTCAGATGATGAGTGATAATGTTCTCCAAATCCTCAGGCAAACTATCCAGACTAGCAGGCAGTGAATTTTCTTGTAAATCTTGTTCTGACTCCTGTTGCTGTATGGGGGGTTGGTCTCTCTCCTATACCCCTCACACTCAGTGACAGATAGTGCCAAAAAAAGAATGGAACAGGCAATAGTGCATTACCTCTTAAACAACTTTATTAAAAAAAGTTAGAACACTTACAGTTAAGTTGAATAAATAGGCGAATGCAAATTCAAACGTGGCCGCTCTGCAGCGCGGACCACGGGTGGTGATGACGCAAGCTTCTCCCCCTGACGCGTTTCCCCTGATGAGGCATCAACTGGGAATGCCCTATCTCTATTCCTAGCTCACCACTCTTTGGATTCCCAACCCGCCACCCGAGACACCCGCTTCCTCTGACAGGAGGAGAGACAGCCGTACTCTCCCTCCTGGGACTCTGTTTCCCGCCAAAGATGCTGCGTCATGCGTTCCTTCAAAACTTATACCCACTCCCAGAATCCTCTGCGGCAGAATCTGCCCTCTGGGGTAGAAACAGGCCTGAGTGTGTCTCTGATTGGGTTTCCTCCACTGCCCAATGAGAATCCTCCCATGGACCCAGTGGGGAGACTCCCCTCTCAGCAGACACACCTGGGAGACATGACAGCCAGCTGAAATCATGGCCCTGCTGTTAGGCAGACAAGGCCCACTATACTTTTACCTAGCACCTACCTGTAGGGTGCTACACACAAATAAGGAAAAAGATTTTACGTACAAAAATGATCATGGCACCAACAGCATGATCAACAAAAAAGACTGAGATCACCTAAAAACTCTGGGAAAAATGCAAGAACCCTGGTATTTAATGTGGGCACTCATTAAAGGTCAAATAACAAGTAGACTATGATTGTATATGATTCTGGGACTCCATGTGGTGAGCTATTCCCCTTTGATATACTTTGGCACTTATGATTTTTTTTATGTATGTCATATTGTCATATTGTCAGTTATTATTTTTAAGCGCTGCACCACATCTATTTTTATTCCAGTGAGCTTTGTCATCTCTCAATTCTAGCAGTTACCCATCCTCTAGTGCTCACAATAGCTTTTGTATTTGATCATTATTAAAAATTATAATTTCTCCAGAGCAGGGGTCCCTTAACTTTTTGGCACCAGGGACCAGTTTCATGGAAGACACTTTTTCCACGGACCGGGGAGAGGGGTTAGGGGGTAGTTGTGCTAGGGCTAATTCACGCAGTGTGTGATAATGTTTTACTGCATTGTAAAATGTCTATCACCCCAAGGACACACGGGAAACAATTGTTTTCTATGTGTCCCATTAGCACTGCAATGCAACCTATGTTAAATGCTCATATAATATATTATATAAGATAATTGTTGAAATGTTATGGTCTAGTGACAGAATCTCTTTAAAGTTGTGTTTTCTGCATTTCTTTTTTTTACTATATTTTGTATATTTATGCTTTGTTTACCTGAGGAAGGCAAGAAACATAGATATTAGCAGCAATGTTTGTATCAGACAGAGGTATGAAGCTAATAATAACCTTTGCACTTGTACTGTGGACACGTGCTGCTATAAATTTTCATGAATGAAGCACACGTTTTGTACACTTCAAATGAAGTTTGTACAAAACAAAACAAAAAGGGGCGCCGTGTGATGCCCCGAAACACGCCCCCTACTGCAGCCAGGAACGGACAGCTGCAGAAGCAGTAAAGCACTCCGGCAGCTCTCCATTCCCATGTGAATTCTTGCTGTGCAGCCCGATCCCTAACAGGCCACAGACCGGTAGCGGGTTGGGGACCTCTGCTCCAGAAGCTACCTCCAATAAAACAATCCAAAAATGATGGGAGTACAGTTCTCCAATAAGTTACAGTCTCATAAACTTCTTGGTATATCAGATTAGAAAACAAGGATTTAAAATGTGTTTGACACTTTTATTTATCTTCAATGACAGTCTTGAATTATTCTTTGAAGTATGAAGTAAGCAGACACCCACACGAATGTCACATTGGGAGCAGCGGCTGTGTATGTTCAGCTGCTGTGTCTCAATTAACATGAATGGGACTACCTGCATGGGGATGAATGGAACATCTGTGCATCCCTGTGTGCGTAAATACAACCTGAGGTATGGATTCATAAGGACTGTGTGAACAAGGCCTTACAGTTCCTGTCAATTCAATCTAGAGGTTATCAGTAGTGATGAGCGAACACGGACTGCATTGTTCGGGTCCGTACCGGATAATTGGATTTTTGTTACCCGGACACGGACCCGAAAACTTTACTGTATGTTCGGGTTTAAAATCCGTGTTCGGTAATTTTATTTCCTGTATGTAATGGTGCGGTTTTAATGGCGGGCTTTCAACAGCCAATCAACAAGCGTTTAACTGGTGTGCCTTAAGCCATCCGAGCCATGCCTACTAATGTATTAGTAGCTGTGATTGGCCAGCTGAAGCATATGACCCAGGTCTTTATAAGTTCGAGAGACACAGCACGGTGCGTCAGTCTGCTGTAATGTAGGGAGAGAGCACACATCATAACGGTGCTGGCTGCTGCTGATTAGGGACAGACAGGGAAAAACAACATTGTGCCCGAAAAGAATGCAGGGACAGGTCGGAGTGTAGGCAGGGAAAGATATTTGAGCATTTCAGGGACAGGCTGGAGAGATTAGGCAGGGAGAGATTAGGAGACACAGGACAGAACAATCGTCCGTTAGCGATCTACATCAATTTTGCTGTGTGGGGGGTGGTGCAGTGAATGATCTTTTTGCCCTCACTTGAGACCATTGAGGAGGAGGAGGAGGAGGAGGAGGAGGGAGAAAAAAAAATATTTTTATCAGTCTGTTGTTTGCAGCATTCAGCTATATTTTACTACAGAGTGCAGTTCTAATCTGCTATTTAAAAATTACAAATTTAAAGGGGAATTTTTTTTTAAGAGCACTTGCCATGCTCTTAACTACATTTGCTGCCATTTGCAGCACTCTAGCCCTTTCCATTGTTTTTTTAGAGCCATTTTAGTGCCTAAAAGTTCGGGTCCCCATTGACTTCAATGGGGTTCGGTGTCCGGGTAAAGTTCGGAAAAAGTCCGGGTCACGGACCCGGACTTTTTTTTCAAGTTCGGCCGAACCCGCCGAACACGGACATCCAGGTGTCTGCTCAACTCTAGTTATCAGTATTATTTTCAGATATATTATTTTAATGTAAAATACTCTGCTATACAATGTACATAGGAAAACTGGTCATGCATTTTTATCCTTAAATGTATCCTACCATGGTTGCAAAATATTCCTTTTTACCAGGGACAGTTTGTATTTTCTTTTTAATTTTCCCCAGCATGTAATTAATAAACATCAAAAATATCAGCAATGAAGTCTGGAGTAATAGTGCTGTAGGGCTATTAATAGTGTAATAGGGCTGTTGAATTCCAATATATTTTTTTTCTTTTTACTTTAAAATAAAAATTAGACATTGAAATGCATATAGGGAGCATAGCATACTTGCCAAGTAGGTCTGCTTTTTTTATCTGCATATTAAGCATATCATTTTGTTAAAATATCTTCAAACACTTACTAAAAATGACACTTATAATTGTGATCTAGATAGAATTAGAAGGTAGTTTGGACATTGTACCTGAGAACATTATTTAAATCCAAATTATACCGTGGACAAAAATAATAATAATAATAAATTCCCCAGAGCTCCTTAAAGCAGATCTAAAGTTTTTTTCTAACGCAAAGACTCTAAAATTACAAATTATAAATTGTTCAACAGCTAAATTTATGTCTCAGGAATCTATAGGCACAGAACGTCTGGCTTCAGTTCTTAAGCTCCACCCATAAACAGATGACACACAAAACCACATCCCTGTTGTGCTGCCTAAAGTAGAAGTGTGGGATAAAAAAAGAAAAATTGTGAGCTAGATATGTAGAATTAGAAGGTAGTTTGGACATTGTACCTGAGAACATTATTAAAATACAAATTATATCGTGGGCAAAAATAATAATATTTATAATAAATTCCCCAGAGCTCCTTAAAGCAGATCTAAAGTTTTTTTTCTAACGCAAAGACTCTAAAATTACAAATTATAAATTGTTCAAAAGCTAGATTTATGTCTCAGGAATCTATAAGCACAGAACGTCTAGCTTCTTAAGCTCCACCCATAAACAGATGACACACCTGCTCTAAGCCAGATAACTGAATGACAACATAACCACTGATCGCTCAATTCTCAGTCTTTCCAGAGCAGAGAGTAGTGACTGTCAATTACTGCCCTCTCCCCTGCCCCTCTTGTGCTCTCCGAAATCCCCAAATGTGGATGGGCAGAAGCCACTGACTCAGGCTCTCAGGGGCACTCTGAGAGGCTGAGCCAGCTGCTGGTTAGGCATCTGAATGGATTCCAACATTATAGTTGGAATCTTTCCAGAGCCTGAACCAGCTCTGTGACATCAGCTGACAGCAGACTTTAGCTTTTTGCGGGACTGCGACATTGCGGTGGACAGATCGGACCCCTAACGGACATTTTTGACACTTTTGGGGGTACCAGTGACATTACTACAGTAATCAGTGCTAAAAATATGCACTGTTACTGTAATAATGTCATTGGCAGGGAAAGGGTTAATACTATTAGTGATCAAGGGGTTAAATGTAAGCCTAGGGGAGTGATTCTAACTGTAGAGGGGCGTGGCTTGTGAGATCATCACAGAGACATGTGATCCTACATAGCATGATCACATAACCTCTGAGATCACTTCAGGAAGAAGGACAGACGGCTGTGTTTACATCAGGCGTCCGTCCTTCTCTGTCAGCGGGGGGAGATCAAGAGTCGCACTGGCTCCCCAGCTGACAAGCAGCGGCACGCGCTCGCCCCCTAGAGTCTCCTGAGCAAGCGACGTAGTACTACATCGGTTTGCCCAGGAGCGGCCGCCTGCCGCAGTAAATCTGCAGAGGGCGGTTGTCAAGTGGTTAAGAGCTAACTAAAGCCCCGTACACACGTACTGATCGTCGGCCGAACGATCGGCCCTCTTTTGTCCAGGGCTGTCGTGTCTGTTGAAAACTGCAAAAGACTGCACACGAATTTTGTCGGCCAACAACAGCCGACTGCAGAAGGGATGTCATGTGATGGTTAACTTTCCTTGTCTTTTTTCTTTTCTGAGCATGCCCAGTCTTGCTAATCTGCTGTCTGTCGGCCGAAATCTGTACTGACTGGCGAACAATCGGCCGTTCTGGTGACGGCCAACAAATATTTTAAAGTCTGCACGACAGATTGTGTTCGGCCGAAAATGCGCTGTCGGCTGCATCATACTATACAAGCCTACAATCGGCCGATTGGTCGTCAGCCGAATATTTAAGGCCGACAATCGGTACGTGTGTACGGGGGCTTTAATCTACTACCTGTGCCAGCAAAGCATCCAAAACTGGTGGCAGGGATTTTTTAATCTGGTGCAGGCCGTTTTAAATAGGTTATACCGCCAGAAAGGTATCATAAGGACTTTATTAAATTCCCCAATGTGTCTCAATATTAAAAAAAAAAAAAATGGCTAATTCTACAGAGACCTCAAAATACAAAACAACATTTGAAAAAGATTTTTGTGGTATTTATTAAAAGCAAAAAACTATATTCCAAATATAGGCTTGATGTGTTTATTATTATTTTTATTTGTATTATTACTATTATTTGCTTTAGTAAAGCATCCAGCTTTATAGCCACAGCCCTATGCCTGTTGTCTGTGTACTGCTTTAAGATGATCATCTATTTGTGATTAATTCATTGGGAATACTGTTTTTTCAATGCGTTGTGAACCAGCAGGATCTATACAATGCAATCACAGTAAACAGCTAATCACATCAAGCAGCACTAAACTCATATATCCACCTCTTTGAAAAAGATAACTAGGGGTCAGTGGCTCTGATGAAAGCATTGTGGTTTGCAATCAAACACTGATGCAATGACTTCTTTAGGAAGGGAGAGGAAGGTTAATGCTTTGATTACTATTATGTTGAGGACTCAGCTGTTGGTTTCCCCATAGGGGGCTGTAACAAGGACAGCAGAGATGTCTGTTGCTAAGAGGGGGACTTTTCTTGAAAAGCAGTAATCAAAATCAAGAGGCACCTGCTATTTCTTGCATCATCTGCATGCACAACTCAAATGATTAGATCTCTGAGGGTTACTGTCACCACTGGCTGTATTTACACAGAAATATGCCTCAGTAGCTGTATCATGACTACAACAAATAAAGCAAATCTTTTTTTTTTACCTCACGTAGAGACCTTCAGGGTCTGCCTGGTTGTCTGTTGCTGAACACCTAATCAGATCATCACTTTTAGCACTTACAGTAATTTACTACTTTACTTGTAGTGTTCATGTATAACCACTTCTGGACCGGAAGATTTTTCCCCTTAATGACCAGGCCATTTTTTTAAATTCGGCATTGCATTACTTTAACGGACAATTGTGTGGTTGTGCGACGATGTACTTAAATAAAATTGATGTCCTTTTTTTCCCACAAATAGAGCTTTCTTTTGGTGGTATTTGATCACCTGTACGATTTTTATTTTTTGTGCTATAAACATAAAAAAAGCGACAATTATGAAAAAAAAAAAAAACAATGTTTTTCACATTCTGCTATATAACATTCTCAAAAAAAAAAAAATAAATAAATAAAAAATCAATTTTTTTAACATTTTACGCCAATTTGTTTTCTGCTACATATTTTTGTGATTGCTTTGTGCAAAAGTTATCGCATCTACTAACTACGGGAAAGATTTTTATCATTTTTATGAGTTTTATTTACTAGTAATGGCGGCGATCTGCGTTTTTTGGCAGGACTGCAACATTGCGGCGGACAGATCAGACCCTTAACTGACATTTTTGACACTTTTGGGGGGAACAGTGACATTACTACAGTAATCAGTGCTAAAAATATGCACTGTTACTGTAATAATGACACTGGCAGGGAAGGAGTAAACATTGTGGGTGATAAATGTGAGCCTAGGGGAGTAATTCTAACTGTGGAGGGGCGTGGCTTCTGAAATGATCATAGAGACCTGTGATCCTATATAGAAGGATCACAGGCGCTCTGTGATCATTCCAGGGAGAAGAACGTTCAGCTGTGTTTACAACAGCTGACCGTTCTTCTCTCTCAGCGGGACACGATTACGGGTGTCAGGCGGCAATCGGAGCCACCTGACCTGTGCATCGGCTTCCCCGCTGCTGAGTGGGGGTGGGAGCACACCGCTGGTGGTGCGCGCTAACCCCCTAGCTGCCTGCTCATGACCGACCTAGACCTAGGTCGATTTGTGCAGCAGAGCCACATTGCCACAGTAAATTGGCGACGGCTGGTCGGGAACCGGATAATAGCCATATACTCAGAATCTGTGGGTTAGCACCACCTTCAGAACTACCTGCACAGTCTATAGGATGTTTCAAATGGTTCCCCTATACACTTACAAAAAAATGAGTGGTACCCCTTGTGTCCAAAGTACAGTGCCTCACTTTTCCTATATAGCAGCCCAGGAGTGAAATCCCCAACACTGGGGGGGGGGGTCATGGGATATACACTGGGTACTCCAGCCCCTTGCACACCCTTAAAGGGGAATTCCAGGCTAGATCTAACTAAGCTTACAATTGCTCTCACTCCTCTTCTAACTCCTATTCTAAAAACTCTGTAGAAAGAAGATGCTTATACTTACCTCTTCTTGGGAGCTCCAGTATAGTCATGTGATCTCTCCAGCAGCCGGCATCAGGGGAGGGGAAAGAGCACTGGAAATGGATAGATTGCCCAGATGGCGATATCTCCCATAGACTTATTATGGAACATCTTAATCAGTTGTCCCTCATCTCCCCTGAAGCCAGCTACTGGGAACCAATCACATGACTGGACTGAAGCACCCTGAGAATAGATAAGTAGAGCTGATTTAAGATTAGTTAAATCGAGCTTGGACTTTCACTTTAACGCTTCATAGTTTACTTACTCTGCAGCTCCACACACAACTACAGAATGTCCAGTCAGATACTGTTTTTCAATATAATTTGCTAGCAATAAAAACTACATATAAATGTACAAAAAATTGGCATAAGGAAAAAGTACAATTTTTCCATCACTAATGTCCAGACTTTATTATCTGTCAAATATTTGCAATCGTCCCTTTTCTGAAAGTGTTCTCCTCATTGCTATCCTGGTGAAGATAAATCAGTCATTCCCACACCAGAGGGTTGTCTGTTAAGGAGGGTATACTGTATGTTCCACAGTCCACTTGTACTCCTCACACCTTGCTGCTGGACCAACTTCCTAAAACCATCCACTATGCTGACCCATCTCATAAAGAAATCACCAAAAGAGATGGGCAGGGACAACCAACATGAAACATGCAGGAAATACCCTAAAAGTGACTAAATCCCCAATATGAGCAATTGGTCAAGTATGGTTTAGTTAACTGTGGCCAAAGAGCAAGTTATGAGCTCAAAAATAAGTGCTCACTACACTATGTTTTAAGGTGAAGTCAATGTGTGACTTTGTGCTTGCACAGTAATATGAATATTGCTTGCTGGTTCTATCAATGGGAGGCTGAAGGTATCGTGTAGATATTATTATGTATTTTACTGTACTTGGCATTTACAACTACATGAGGATGTAAGTTTAGTTAACAGTTCATCATGCAGCACACACTGTACAGTGTCTTGAAAAAGTATTCACACCCCTTGATACTCCACAAATGGTATTGTGACGAAACGCAAAACGCGTCGGAAGGAGCTTGCCAAGCGTCACATGTCACACCCGGAAGTCGGAGGTCAGCCATGTTTTTGGTGGGAACCTAAGGAACGTTGTCCAGCCTATGTTCTAGTGAGTGCATGCCTAGCTTTTATAATAAAGGTGTTTTGAGATACTACGCTATGGGCTGTTTCCTCTTGGTGTCTCTTCTCATGTATAAGGTTGATTACTAACCGGAGGATTGGGACCCAGAATATACCATTTGTGGAGTATTATTACTCAGGATTGGTGGCGATTTCGTACTGTGGATGTCCCCAGCTGCTTGGTCCATGTGAATGGGGTTTAGTGGTCCCTTAACCGCTTACTGCTGTGTACTCCTCTACCCACTGGTAAGAGTCAGTGTGTGGTGGCTGGATTGTGTCACACTTTTATGCCATATCAAGCACCTTCCAGTGTTTGAGTTGGCTGCTGGTGTCCTATAGGGGGCGCGGGTATTTTTTTTTCTGCGTGTGCTTAATTGATATACCTGGTCTCTTGAACCCAAAAAGTGGTACCAACCCTAAAAGGACCTCCCACTCGGTTACATGCTCTTCAAAAGAGAACTGTAACCACAGCATTTATTATTGCAAAAATGTGCATTCTTATATACTGTATGTGTCCCAGGTTGTTTTGGTGTAGCTCCTCTCAGTACTTCCTGCGTCTTTTCTTTTTGTGATTTTATTAGAATCTCTCTAACTAGCAAGAGGCAAACAGACTTAGAAGACCTAGGCAAGATGGAGGGTGACAGTTTATGACATTCTAAAGTGGAGGGAAAAGCAAAATAATTTGTTAAATAATTTAGAAGTAGCTATATCACGGATAAGGGTCTAGTATGGATTTTTGGAGAGATCTCATTACATTTTTTTCCTGGTTGTTTGTTTCTGTAGGGTCTCTCTCAAGATCTGTAGCAGACCCTCATCAAGGATCTTTATGGGGACCCCATGCCATTTTTTACAAACAATAGCAGGTAAAGGAAGGAACTGTCATTTAACAGCAATAGTTTTTTTTTTTTTAAATGGCGTTTTTGCAGGGGTACATCAGACAGGAGTTTAACTTCATGTCCTGGCTTAAATGCAATAAGGATATAAGGGAATTACAAATTATTGTTATAAAGGCCATACCCAGCCACCTCACAGATAATGAATGCACAACCTGGATGCAGACACTGAACACCCCCCCCCCCCCCTGAATAGACTTAATGAGGATATTGACATGTACACAGTAGTTGAGGTAGAAAGGTCTTTGTAGGCGTGATCTTGTGGCCGTGCATTGGCATGTGCATGTGCATACATAATTGACATTTTCTTCATTTATACACACACACATCTCTAGGTTTTTTCTCCATCTGGATTTTCTCTTGTGAGTACTTTTGTTTTTTAAATTGAATACAGCTCCTCAGATTAATGATTAGAGGGCGCTCTCACCCCTTCCAGTATGTGATCCCAGTCACCACATTGTTTTCATATTTATATGTATTGATGTGTTTATTTTTATTTTTTTTTATCTTGTAATTGTATTTCTTTTAATATTAGATTGTTTGTTTTTTACTTTCTTTCCTTTTTTCATTATGTATTTTAAAAGAGTTTTCATTGTCTACATTTTGCACGGACTCTATCTACTGATGTATCACAAAGTTTTTTACCATCTGTGCCACCCATTTTTCTTTACCCTGTTTTATTTGGCTTATATTTTCAGATAAGAAAAACACAAACAACAGTACTTATGCTAAAGTCTGAAATTACCAATAAAAGAAGCAAGCAATCCTAATGATTAGTCCATCATTGAAGGGTTTAAGTCTCTTATATGTTCACACCACCTTGCAGATCTCTTAATCAACAAGACACTGAGGGCTGTAAAACATAAAAGGAAAGAGAGCGCACAGGTTCTGGTGCAAAACTTCTTCTTAAACAATAAATGTAACTAAAAACAATGCACTCACAAACATGTGCAGGTACAGGCATTGAGATCCATTAGTAGGGTTCCCTTAGCGACAAACGTTCTGAGCACAGCTGGCAGCAAGCACCAAAGGGTACTGAACGTGGATGTCAGTGTGCAGCCGTTGAGAAGCTTCACGCCAACTGCTCTCCCTCTCTGGAGGCTTGCCGTCTGTGGGAAAGCTGGAGCCACCCTCACTGTCATGTGACAGGGCCAGCAGCTGATGGGATAACCAAATGGTTGCAATGGCAACGCGTTTCAGAGAGTGTGGCCTCCTTCTTCAGGTTCACCCCGTCTCATCGCGTGAGCCCTAAAATAATCTGATCCAGCGCCAAGTAAATAACACTTCAGGCGCCACCTACAGGGCCTTTATGAATGGCACTGAGATTATGTTTTTTTGCAACTAACAGGCATGGAGAATAACAAGAATAATACACTTAAACCCTTACTGCAACATTACATTAAAAAAAAAAAAAAGCTTGGTAAAAAAATATATTATTATTATTAATTATGGTAATAATAATTATGTGTATATATATATATATATATATATATATATATATATATCCATAAAAAGGTAAAGCTAATAAAATTAGATGATAAAGAAGAGGAACTTTAAAAAATTAGAAATGTATATATGTAAATGAAGCAATATATATATATATATATATATATATATATGTATATGTTCACTATATGTATATATCTATAGAGAAGATATACTGAAGATGAATGTACAAATTAGAATGAGCATATCGTCCAATGGGGCATATATAAATTACATACAACCCCATGAGGACCATATGGATTATACCCTAGCAACATCCACTGATTGGCCCTGCAGGTCCAAATGATAAAAAACTATTTTACAGATCCACGAGGGGGGGGGGGGGTGAGAACACTTGGGAATACCCCTCACCTGAAAAGCTGTTAAATAAAAGTGCTGACCTCCAGTTCTTCATTGAGAACATCTGGGCTCATGATATTCAAGGAAAAAATCCATGATGTAATTGGGAGTATATTTCACCTTCTGGCCAGTGCATAGAGATAGCCTCTATGCCCTATAGTTCTAGGCCTTTGGTGTGGTCAAGTGATGAGGCACACTGTACTTAGTGATACCTTCCTCAATGAACCTCCTATGCTCATTGAATCTTGTTCACATAGTGCAGATGGTACGGCCCACCTTTCCATTGTTATCTTTAAATGTCTTTTGGCCATGCCTTATAAATGCACAAGCCTTACAATTTGATTTTCTGCACTTATATGTGCCCCGAATGTCAAAGGGAGGGGGGGAAATTATTGCCCACCTTAGGTTTTAACATCTTGATTTTACTATTTTACTGGGTGCTATGCAATTCTTTGTTCCTTGGAGACTGTATTTGGTCTAACCTGGAGAACATTGGCCAAAGCTTGATCCTTGAGCCAGTATTTACTAAAGATGTTTTTAATTGCCCAATACTGGTTATTTTAATGGGTGATACATTTAGTAGAAAAGTATTGTGTTCTTTTAGTGGTATCCTGGGCCCTAAGTTTATTGAGGTTTCTATTTTGGTACCTATCAAAATAACCTATCCTCTTTATAACATTTTTCTATTAATTTATTGTGCAAAATTTTTCTTGTTCCAAATAATCTGCTGTAACTGTACAATTCCTGCATAAACATTTGATTGGACTGTAGGGTATGTTGTGTCTCCAACTGGATAAAGGACAACTCTTATAATGCAAAAAGAAGTTGCCAGCAGTTTCTTTGAAGTGGGTTTTGGAGATGATGTTTACATTCTCATCCCAAGATAGGTGCAGATGTAAAAATACCAGATTCTTGGGATCAGCAACAAACGTAAATTGATCATTATTTGAGTTGTTATTACAATATTCGTCAAATGTAGGGATCACCATCAATTATCGTCAATAGTAAACTAATGAAGAGATTATTGATAAAGACAAGAGGGAAGACAGTGCAGCAAGACATTTATTGAAGTATGTGCAGCAGTATTACACTCACATTTAGTCGGTGAATAAGATGCAGTTAGTCAAGTAATGTTGATCCTCAGGAGCATCACTGGAGCGGATCCTGGTGGTGGAGGCAGTGGATCCTGGTGAGAGCGGCAGGGGGGGGGGTTCCTCCGTGTGTACAGGGACGGCCTCGGTGGTGTCCGTGGGCTCCCCGTCAACTGGTGGAACGCTGACACTCGTGGGTCCTGGGATCCTGACGTCACTCCTGGCGGTGATGCGGGATGCTACAGCGATGCGTTATCAGAGCATGCGCTCCTTCTTCAGGAGCCAGTTGACGGGGAGCCCACGGACACCACCGAGGCCGTCCCTGTACACACGGAGGAACCCCCCCTGCCGCTCTCACCGGGATCCACTGCCTCCACCACCAGGACCCGCTCCAGTGATGCTCCTGATGATCAACATTACTTGACTAACTGCATCTTATTCACCAACTAAATGTGAGTGTAATACTGCTGCACATACTTCAATAAATGTCTTGCTGCACTTAGAAGGCGCTGCGCTGTCTTCCCTCTTGTCTCCCCCCAGAGATGTCTTCTGTCTCTTCCGACGGCAGCCGCTACAGTGGACAGCTACCCCCTGAACTGTTTGGGGGTCCCCCTACCCCTGGTGTTTCCCTTCTCCCTTCCCCCCCTCCCCCGGGTCCCCAGGACCAGACTTTTTTGAGACCTCTTCTTGCGCCAATTCATCACTAAACCATTATTGATAAAGAGCCTGCAGGTTGCACACGAAGGGTTAATTCCTCTGATCAGATTATTTAAGAGCTTATGATATAACATAGGGTGAACCTGAAGAAGGAGGATCCCCGAAGCCCGCCGGACTTGAAAAAAATAAAAAACGCTTCTGCCTCTTGGGAGGCCTTCTGCCGCCTGCCTTCTCTCTGCTTTCACAGCTCTTATATAGGCAAGGGGTGGGGCCACCCGGCTACGCCACCAAGTGGCATCACCCCATGATGTCAGAAGGGGTGGTGCCACCGTGTGACATGGCTGGGTGGCCCTGTACCTTGCCTATATAAGAACTGTCAAAGCGCAGATCGGGCAGATGGCGAGACGCCTCCAAAGAGGAGGAAGCGTTTTTTATTTTTTCTATTCTTCGGGTTTGGCGAGCGTCATAATTGACAATGGATTTACATCAAGGGACACCATTTTTTTATTTTATAATAAAGGACTCGTCAAAAACGGTTTCCTGTGGTTCTTACTTTTTGACACTTTTTTGGTGAATGGGTAGGGGGTACTATGTACCCCATATCCATTCACATGAGGGAGGGGGGGCGAGATCTGGGGATCATTTGTTAAAGGGGGCTTCCAGATTCCGATAAGCCCCCCACCCGGAGACCCCCCGAACCACAGCCCAGGGTTGTTGGGAAGAGGCCCTTGTCCCCATCAACATGGGGACAAAATGCTTTGGTGGCCAAAGGGCCTGGTATAGATTTTGGGGAGGGGACCTAACGTTGTTTTTTTTTTAAATTCTGTCATAGGGTTACTCTTAACCACTTAAATACAGGGAACATTCACCCCCTTCCTGCCCAGACCAATTTTCAGCTTTCAGTGCTCATTGACATCTATGGGAAATCTTGATCAGCTTGACAAGGCACTGCTCCCGAACCATAAGTGTTAGGGACACCAAATTTGGGGAGTATCGAGAGGGGACCCAGAACTACAACATATCTATACATTTAAAAAGTGGGGTATGCCTGTACACTACACTGACTGCACTAAACTGACTGAACACACTATCCACTAACTAACTGCCCAATCTCCACTGTCACACACTATACACGGCTGCCGTGTAAGCAGCAGCCTTATATTGTGTGGGGTGTGAACTTAGCCACTGAGCCATGATTTGCAACAGGCACTTTGCCTTTGGCCAATCATGGCTCTCACAGTACATTGTGCTGTAATTGGCCAAAGCATACAGGCCAGGTGCATATTTTGGCCAGTCACCAGCAACCAATAAACTGCAAGAGAACAGAGCATTATGGGGCACTCATCGGCGGGCAAACTTCCCGCAGAGTGGAACACACAAACAGCTGATGTTCAAGTCACACAGCCCATCCATAGTGCTGATCACATGCACCCTCTCAAGAAGAAAAAAAGTCTCATGTTTTTGGTGGTGTCTGGAAATGTTTTACTGCTGTACTGTTGAGGAAGGGGTCTATTGATGCTGGCTGCTGGAAGATATATTGTTGTTGGTGGGGGTCTATTGTTACTGAGGTGTATTTTGTTGGGTTGGTCCGTTGTTGATTGGGGGGAATCTATTGTTGTTGGGGGGTCTATTCTTTCTGGATGAGTCTATTATTGCTGAGGGGCAGTCCATTATTGCTGGGGAAGGCCTATTGTTGCTGGAGCAGTCTATTGTTGCTGGCTAAAGGGGATCTTTTGGACTGCTTTTATTGATATTAACAAACTCCATTCAAATTACTTGACACCACAAATTATACATGTTTCTGTATTCTCTGAAAAGGGCAGTACTAGGAGGTAGGAAGAGGGTGTAACCAAGGGATGGTGGTTTGGAAAGGAGGGAATATCTGCACCTATTCTCTAAAGGAAAAAATCTATACAGTATATACAGGTATATATCATTTTTCAATGCAAGTAGTATAGGTACTTGAATATGACTTGGCATCAGCCTCTTACAGTCCCTGTACAGCAGACCTCAGACTAGGGGAGGGAGAAACAGCAGAGGAAGCCAATGAAGTGAGCCACGCAACATTATGACAGGTGGAGAAAGCAGAGTGACAGATACATGTATCAGTTTGCTGCTTTTTTTTTTTTCACTAACTAGTCACAGAATGGAGGAGGTACAAGAAAGTACCTTGTACCTCAGCCACAGCAGTAAAAAATCTGGTGTTCTGCCCTGCCAGACAGAGCTGTGCTAAGTGAAAACGTTGTGAACATCTCAGGACTGGATGGACAGAAAAAATATATTGTTGGCAGGTAAAACAGCTCCAATATATGGATTTATTATGTGTTTTTAGATGTGTGTGTGGAGCTCAACTTTATTAGCCCATCCTTTAAAATACATTAGACATTGGTGAGTTATACACTAAAAAGCCAGTAACCTGTTATAGTAATTCTAAACAATTATAGCATTACTCATGCAAATTTTTCATTTATTTTTATCAAAACTGAGAGATAAGCATGCCTACCTTTTGATCGCGTACACAGTAAACATAATTGGTTCTGTATTAGTAAATGCAGAGATTTTACATTATGATGAAAGAGAACACTCGATAATAAGTACTTTTGTAGGTTACAAGTATTACTTGTAGTTCACACATTAACCCGTATCAGGCGGAACATCAGTGCTCAGGTCCATGATTTAGGTAGTTATTAAACATTTGGCATTACATTTATTACCTTAATGAGTATGCACCATACTTAGACCATAAATAGTGCTTACACCCCCACCCCCTGTACTGTTGTGTTAAAGTCATGGCTGAACTATTATGATGTAAACTAGTTTGTAAGCCTGTCTTGTGCTGCTTCATGGAAAATGATGGCTAGTGTGAGGCAAGACCTACCTACTTATCCACATCAGCAAAGGGTTAGTTTCTCAACAAGGCCCCAAAGGAAGGTGCTACATCCCGATTGCAGATAGCAAGAAAAGGATTCCCCTAAAGGGTTGGGACTTTATAGGCACGCAAAGAATTCCAAAAGGATAAAAAGTAGTACATTTTATTGATACATAAATTGCATACACAAAAATAACATGAGATAAATAAGCAAACAGTTTGCACATAAAAAACACAGCACAGATGCGAGGTTAGCAAAACAACAGCAAAAGAATATCCAACGCGTTTCGAAGCGAATGTGTGCTTCTTCTTCAGGGGTAAAGAACTGTATTACCCCTGAAGAAGAAGCACACATTAGCTTTGAAACGCGTTGGGTATTATTTTGCTGTTGTTTTGCTAACCTCGCATCTGTGCTGTGTTTTTTATGTGCAAACTGTTTGCTTATTTATCTCATGTTATTTTCGTGTATGCAATTTAGGTATCAATAAAATGTACTACTTTTATATCCTTTTGGAATTCTTTGCGTGCCTATAAAGTCCCAACCCCTTAGGGGAATCCTTTTCTTTCTACTTATCCACATCTGTATTCAATCCAGTGCTTTCCTAAACATTGCAGATACAGTTGTGTGGATAGCACATGTACCAAATGTATTGTGGGGTTGCTACATGTCTAACAGGAGACAGCCTGTTAGCCTCAATTAACAAGCATGGTATACACATATATACCAGAACTTGCGCTAGCGCCATAGGTGACCTGCACAAAGAGGGTCCGAAAGTTAAATATAATTCCAGACTTTGAAAAGGATTAATCTTTAATAGCACCATGACCTTGCTGATATCACAACCAGTGGGCACTGAAAACTGCACACACACCCACAGAAAAGAAGAGCGCACAGGCTCTAGTGCAATACCCTTGACTAGAGTATAAAAGATGCTTTGCTCTCCCAACGGCTTGACCACCACTCCTCCACTTACCTTTATTCAAGAAAAATCACACGAGACTCAGGAGGGGAGTACAATGGCCATAGCAGCCTTTTATTAACTAATTATAAATACCCTATAAACATATCACCATATAAACATATGAACATCCAGTACATTCTGCCAAAAATAGGAGTCACAATGACCTTGTGGGCATCAATTACTTGTACCTGCGTGACCACTGAACATTTTTAGGCCTCTAGCTGCAACAAACACAGACTCAGAGACAAACAACTACACACAGGTACCACCAACCTTTATAATGGGAGCCGTACCTGGGATGGGTTACTACCAATGTACATATTCTTTATTCCTAAAAAAAACCCATAGCAGAACCTTGTACCCAACCACAAACGCGCAAACATGACCCCTTTTGTTTTCCTGCTCCTCCACACCAGCAAAGCCCTCTGAAGACCATCCTGGAACCCCAGACACCACGTATCTACCACCGCCACATTCAGGTACACACGATCACCCAGATACCACCAGCTCTCTGTGCCTGACCACCCACCCATCCTTCCCACCACAAAGAGAGCCACTGCCTTGTTCACTTTACTTTACGCTTTACTGAGCAGACCAACCGCATTTGAGTGCATGCCACAATGTCAGACCATCCAAACACTAAGTCAGGGAAGCAAGTGCATAAATGCACACAATTAAATTTAACATCCCTGCTAAACTCCCTCATAGACCTGATGCCCAAATCATTACCCCCCGTCTGTACCAGCAATATGTCAGGAGCATAATCCAGCCTTGCAAAACAGTGGACCTTAGGCATCACACAGCTCTCACATAAACAAACAACTCCCCCACTACAAAAAACTCCACCAAAGAAACAGATGTACCAAGAAACAAACCTACCCTTCTACCCACACAGCACAACATTAAAAAAGGTGAGGATGAATATACAATCGATTTTGCCTGGATTCCCACCTACCAATGCTGCAAACCACCCCTTCATCCAGACCCCCATCTAGCTGCATCAGTTGCCACTGCAATCCTAAAAGAATGCAATGTATATTCAGAAGCACACAGCCCCAGTGTCGCTGAACACTTGAAAACAAACAAAACAAACTGAGACAATGCCAAACCATTGAAATTAACCGAGATTGGGCCACCAACACCAGGTTGCATGGACAAGAAGCGGGATAATGTGCAAATTCAGGGCCGGCCTTTGGGGTGTGCGAGCTGTGCGGCCGCACGGGGCGCCATGGGCAACAGGGGCGCCGTGCGGCCATCACAGCTCGCAGACTGTGAGTCGCAATTAGTTACTCACATGAGTCACATCAGTGGAGTCCGATCCGAACGAGTCACACCAGCAAGCGCTGCCAGGTCCCCCTGCCCTGGGACTGAGTAAAGGCATCGCCGCATCGGCACCTGAAAAAAAATGGCTGCTGCCGGCTCCCGAAAGGCACACTGCGCAGGCGCCGCTGCTCGGGAAAACCCGAACACGCTATTCTCGGGCAGACGGCGCATGCGCAGTGGTGTCTAAGCGCCGGGAGGTGCCATTTTTAAATGCAAAGAAAGCCATCGTCCACAGAAGTGACAGAACGGTAAGTGTCACTGAGCCCTGTCCAGGTTTAAAAGAGAAATTAGGCTAAATACTTTTTATTTTGTGTTGACAATGAAGGGGAGGATATAAGGGACTATAAGGAAAAAAAAAGAAGTAAAATACAATAAAATAATACATTAGAAATAATATGTTTACTAATTGCATTGGTAATGGCAGTTACATACATGTATGTAATGTATACATGTAATGTAATGTATACCTGTATGTAATGTATGCATGTATGTAATGCAATATATGTAATGTATAAATGTATGTAATGTAATGAATGCAATGTAATGTAATGTAATGTATGTATGTATGCAATGTAATGTATGTAATGTAATGTATACATGTATGTAATGTAATGTATGTACGTAATGTATGTATGTAATGTATGCATGTAATGTATGTATGTAATGTAATGTAATGTATGCATGTAATGTATGTATGTAATGTATGCATGTATGTAAGTGCCATTACCAATGCAATTATGTTGTAATAAACATATTATTTTTATTAATTATTTTATTGTATTTTATTCCTTTGTTATTTGTCTTATGTTAAGTCCCTTATATCCTCCCCTTCATTGTCTAGAATAGGGATGGAGGTGCCTGTTTCACATGTGGAAGAAGAAAAAGTTTATTGTGGACTTTTTGTTTGGAGCACCCAGTTTTTTTTAGCACATTATATGATATATTTGTGTATTGAGATTTCTTGAATATTCGTGGTACACATCTAATGCACTGTATTTTGATGCACATTTTTGTTGCACTATTTATTGAGGTGTGATATCATTGTATACTCATTATACAGTCACGGCATTGAGGAATTTTTTTATGTGAGTTCACATTTTTATTCCATCACCGTTTGTACACTATAATCATTTTTTGCACTTTGGCGCTGCATTATTTATTCATTTTGGCCTGTTTCACATGCACCTCATAAAGTCCCTGGCTTTTTGAGGAGGATTAATAAGAGTGAATCACCAACCTGAATATTGGATATACTCTGTAATAAAACTTATATATTTAGGTGACCAGGGGGCGAGGGGTGAAGATGGGCAGGGGGGGGGGGGGTGCCACAGGATTAGCTCGCACAGGGAGCCTGAACACCTAAGGCCGGCCCTGTGCAAATTGGACACATCTCCAAATCAGGAACAGGGAGTAACTCCACTCTCACCTCTGTCAAGCTGATCTGTCTTGGATTATTGGATCCAGAGGACCACCGCCGTGTCTGCACACAGAATATATTGCAACTGCAAACCGTCCATCCCCGGTGCAGAAGCACTGACCAATTCCCCAATGCTAAACACTCTAAAGAAGGCCAAGACAACCACTGCTCTTAACAACGCCACTTCATAATACAAAAAAACAAATAGAAGGAAGAACCCGTACCAAGGAACCCAATAACCATAAGATGCTAGCCGTTGACGATTATGCCTATAGCACTTCAGGGCCTGCCTGACCAAGAAATCTTTTGTGTAATCTTTCCTGCAAAGAAGCCTGAATAAGAAGGCCAAGCCCATCAATTTTAGAAGCCACCAACACACCATTGTTAACATTGCGACACATAAAACACAGTACCCACAACCAGTCATTCCCCTCCAAAGAAAACCCATTGGCCATGCTCACCACACTACCATTCTACCCATGCCTTTTAATAAGCCGACCATGTAGACTCACAGACTGGCGAATAAAGGATGTCAACCTAATGCGATCCTCCACAGCCAGGCTGGAAAGGTGACTCTGAAACTATCCGCTCCAGGTGGAACATATGGAACTTGCCCCACTGGAAACAAGAGGGAGCATCGGCCAAAGCATTAGTGCCACCAGGAACCTGGATAGCATACGCAAACACATTCAAGTGCAAACATGCCAACACTAATTGCCTAAACAAATGTATTATAGGCAGAGAAGAAGCTGAAACACAGTCAATCGCTTTGACAACTCCCAAGTTGCCACAATGAAAGCGGACTCGCTCGCTGCCAAAATACGCACCCTACAGCTCCCCTGCCAGTACAAATTTTTCAACAGAAGCAAATTCCTAGCAAAACTAGCCTCTAAACAATCTGCAGGCCAAGGTCCTGCACTCCAGTGACCCTAAACGCAGGCTCCATAACCAATTCAACTTCCTTCGCAGATTGGCTTAAACAACTTCCAGATGTGATTGTCAGCGAGAGGGGGAACAGAGTGCAGCTGACAGGGAATAAAAAAGCCCTCAGAGAACCCCAGCTCAAGCAGATGCTCTGCAAGCCTCTTAGAATATCCACCTAGGAAGGCTGAATCCTTCCCACCATCAATGGTGTCTTACCTTTTTCCCATAGACTCACCTGAACGTGCTCTGCCTTTGTTGAAGCAACAGAGAAGGGGTGAGAGCCCCCACAACTGGAACACTCCTGTTTAAATCGTCAGAACATTCTGAATTTACAGGCCCTCGCCAAACTTCCAGTGGTACCCCCTCCTCTTAGCAGCTGGCTGTCCCGAGCTAGCAAATCCACCGACCCCTGACTGAAAAAACTGAGATGCAGTCCACCACTACATTATCAGCTTCATCCAGAAGCTGATATTGTGTAACGCTCCTGCGTTTTTATATGGTGTGGATTTTCAGCTGCAGAAATAGTTCCACGTCAGTAGTCATGTAAGAGATATGCTGAGATACCATTCCCAACCTCAATGACTCATCATGTGTGGAAGGTCTTATTTCAGCCAGTAAATACACACAATTAGCAAGCTGGTTCTTAGAGTGACTTTATGCATGTGGTAACACAATGATGAAGGTTGAGGGATAGGTTGAGTGGAGGTGGTAGGTGATAGACACTTGAAGGTGAGACAGTAGCAGATGGATGCAGGAAGGTTTAGCAATGTTGTATGATAGCAGATGATAGAATAGCAGGTGGACATACAAAAGAGATCAACCCAGTGCAGAAAAGTAGCAGTAGTCTCAAGAGCTAGCAATCTAGTTTATGCAGATGTGATAAACAGTCTCTACTATGCAGAGCTAGATAGTGTAAGCTTAGTATAAGTTTATAGAGAATTCCCCTGCGGGGTACTTAGCACTATTAGCGATACAGCCGAAGGTTGTTCAGGAGAGGCGGATGATCCAGTAGCTGGATACAGGGATCAGCGCAGCGAGGTTCCGTCAGCGAAGTAAGCTTGCAAGCATGGAAGCTTCAAGCAAGGTTAGCATCCAGATAAGGGTGTTTGAACGAACACATGTGAGTGAGAACCGACGCCTTAAATAGCCATCTAGTCCGGCGCTGAGTGATGACAGCTCCAGTCTTAAAGGTGTATGCGCACCTTTCCAAAAGTAAATGGTAGGGCGCATACACTTGTGGAAAGTGTAATTTAGGGTACCAAAGGTACCGGAACATTACATATTGTTATCCCTTGCACTGCCAGGACTGCTCATCATAATGCAACCAAGCCGTTCCGCCATACACCTGATATGCCTCCTGCTGGATAGTGCCCAAATAGCAGAACGATGCCGAGCAGTTTTCAGGAGCCTTCTCCCCAATACCACTTGCTAATATCGACCACACCAGCAAACAATTTGTAAAGGTCTGGGGAATCAGCCGATACCTACGTTTTTCTTCCTCCTCCATGCTCTGATTTGTCTTAACCCTGTCCAAATTAAACTTCTCCAGCAGTAGCAGTGAGAAAATCTACATGTACTCATGCCCTCAAAGCCAATGTAGATTTCACACTTGCCAGAATGGATCCTGTATACCTCCTTGTTACCCACCTTCCCCTTAGTGACAGATTGCGCACAGCTCCCAACCATGCCCGGTGCTGGAGCGACATCCAGAGCAGATGCTGAACCTCCGAATGGGTCCGCCACCTCTGAAACTGTAGTCGTTTGATCGACCAGCATCCTCCCCTAGTGGCAGCAAAATGCCAGAGGGCACCCCTGCTCACACCACTGTCCCCCGAGGACCCATGCAGCTGCAGGGGTCCAGCCTCACGGGAGGGCTCCAGCCCTTACAGCACGTCCCACAAGCCTGCCAACAATATCCGCAACATTCCCTAAAGGACGGTACAGACCCCCCACAGGCTGCCCAGTCCCCAACAGCAACCCAGCAAAAGGGGCTATCTTAGCAGGCTGCCCAGGAACCAGCCATCAGTCCAGCATCCATTGCGGCTCTCCCCCTTGTAGGCTCCTCAATCTCAGATTAACTGAGCTCACCCCTCTGACAGAACATCTGTTGCAGTCTCCAGCCCAGCTCTGATCTTCTCCCCGATGTTCAGCAGGACTGGCGGGCCTGCCCAAAAGACAAGCGGGCCCAAACCACTGAGGAGCCGCTCCTGATGACATCAGACTGACGAAACACGTAGCAAGGGAACTGTGCATCATTTCGTCACTTCAAGTTTAGTGGTTTGGGCCTGTGGAGCGCACCCAGGACCCGGAAGTCCTGGCGGAACGCCGATCTGCTTGTCCATTGATGCCCGAATGTAAGTGGATGCTTGTTTTAAAATAAAATATTACATACAGAAGTACACTATGGGCTACCCCTTGTATCTTTACATGTGATATACCCGGTTGTATTGTACGGAACCCAGAAACCAGGGTACAGCTTAAAGGAGAAACACCCACATAGGGGAAAGGAGTTGGATACCATTCCACATAAGATCCAGAGGAAGGCATATGGGGACCCAGGAGTTTACCTGCTGTTAGAAGGCTCAATACCCCTTCATGGGGAAGGAGATGTGGTGAGTGTAACATCATAGGGGGAGATTGAGCACCGTTGTAGAGCATGGCAAGAGCATAGAAGGCACAAAGCACTTTAGATAAACCAGCACTGAATACTGCCGTTTGGCATAGATATGTCATTGGACTGATTTCTAAGTGGGGACTATTTACACTTGGCACTTTATGTACATTCATATTTTATTTTGTGACACGTTTTTACAAAAATTATTGCACATTATTGATTTTTCTTGATGGTATCACCTTCATTGAATAGGAACATTCACTAAGGAATACCGTATTTTATAGAAGCTACTTACTAAATACCTATTATTATATTATACACTTTATCGCACAAATAAGAATATTTATTTCTTAGGTGGAAGGTTAACCACTGAAGCACTGATCACCTTAGAAGAGACACGAACTCACTGCTCAAGGTGGTGTAATTGCCTGATGACTCACACGGGTGCATGCCTCGGCTCGCCTCTGTGGAAACTTGATAAAGGAAAAGGAATTGGCAGCACTCCAGGTTGAGTCAAAATCCAGATTTATTGACTGGACATCCAAATATGACAATCGTGACAAGGTAGACGCGTTTCACACACTGACTGTGTGCTTAATCATTACCAATGTCCAATTACCAATGTCCAGTCAATAAATCTGGATTTTGACTCAACCTGGAGTGCTGCCAATTCCTTTTCTTTTATCACTGATCACCTTATCACCGCAAATTTTTGCACTAATATATTTTTTATACAATTTTGTAGTTATTGTAGTTATTTTTACAGGTCCAAAATATGTGGTATATATTAGCTGTTTGCCCACAATTTCTCCAACAAAGGGGAGAGCTTTAAGAAAATAACTTTTTTGCTAATTGTTGTGGAGTTCTATACCATCTTGCCACTATTTTCTGGGTTAGATCCCAGTGATTTGTGCAGTGGGATGCTATATGGTTATATGAAAGGGAAACTGACCATTGTTGGTGGGTGATGTTTCTGTCAAGATCGGTTTTCTATAACAACTTTGGTGGAGTTTTTTAAAATTGTTGTTTGCTTTGGAGCATATTATAAAACAGAGAGATGCCCTTTTCTGCTCCTGGGGTCATGGTGTAAAACTTCCTCTCTTGTGTGTTTATATATATATATATATATATATATATATATATATATATATATATTGGAGGCGGGGGGTGAAAGAGTAGGAAGCTTCTAACTCAGGTGCATGTGAGAAAGTGTTGGGAAGACCGTATTCCATAATCAGTTTAGTCACTGATTTGGGGGTACTATCTTCCATTAAGTCAGCATCGTGTTTTTTTTTTTTCCCTGCCAAATGAAACTTAAGGATCTTGTTCAGCTCTGTTATAAAAGATGTTTAATAGGGAGAGGTAGTGTGTGAAAAAGGTATTTTTGGCAGTGATATAATTTTAAAAGATGCAAGTCTACCTTTTCAGGATAGATCATGGTTTGCAATGCGGGAAAGATCTTGGCAGATCTCGTTTATACGTGGTTTGAGGTTGATGTCTATGACAGCAGATAATCTAGCAGATAGAGTGATCCCTAAGTAGGTAAAGTTATGGTTGGCTCAGGTGCATGGGAGGTGGAGGGTTAGGTGTTCCCTGGTATGTTTATTTACACCTAAGTCTAGGATTAGGGATTTGTTGAAATTGACTTTGCAGTATGACTGAAATGAGTGAGTAGGTCATGAGCAAAGGAAAGTGATGTAATGGGATTTGTTAATAGGAGAATTACATCACCCGCAAATAGGTTGATGACATGGATCTGTGGTGGAATTGGAAGCCTGTTATACGGGGGTGAGCAGGAATGGCTTCAGCATGTGGTTCAATCATTAAATTGAAGATTGATGGTGATAGAGGGCAACCCTGTCATTACCATTAGAAACTGCAAAGGTTTTTGACAGTAATCCTGAAGTGTGAACTTTTGGGAGTATAGGGCCGAAATGGCAGCCAGGATTCGTCCGTGAAAGACAATTTTTTGGAGGACTGCCGATATATAACCCCAATATTCTCTATTGAACGCCTTCTCCGCATCAATAGATATAGGTGTTCTGCGAGTTTCTGCATAGTATATTATATTAGGAATGCGTCTGGTGGCACCTGGCGCTTGTCTACTTTTGGTGAAGCCCAGCTGGTCTGTTTTTACCAGTGTCAGGATCACATCAAGTAGACACTTCGCTAAAAGTTTGGCATAAATTTTGACATCCATATTTAGTAGGGAAATGGGATGAAAGTTGGATGGAGTGGTAGGGTTTTTGCCTGGTTTGGGAAGTGTAATTATGCGGGCTCGTAACATTCCTTCTGGGAAAGAACCTGTGTCTTCAGCTGCGTGGACTATAGAGCTCAGATGTGTTGTTAAAAGAGATTTAAAAGCTTTATAATATTCATTAGTTAGGCAGTCAGGGCCAGGGGATTTGTCAATAGGAAGTATAGAGATGATAGGATCAATTTCTGTTGAGATGAAGTCAGAGTTTAGTGTATCTGTGTATTTGTCAGGGTGGGAAGTTTAAGAGAGGTCAAGAAACAGTTAACAGCGGTTTCAGAGAGCTGTGGTGTGCTGAGGTCATTTTTTAGATTTTAAAACCAACTGTAATAGTCCACAAAAGCATCAGCAATTGCCTGTGGGTTTTTGAGTTTTTGGTTTGAGGTTGCGTAAAAAATTTGTGAAATTTTGGATTTAATTCTTTGGACTTGCTGTAATACAGGAGTTTTTTTTTTCTTTTTTTTTCAAATAATGTTTATTGGAGTTTTTTTTTAAATATAACAAAAACCATAGTACAGACAAAGAAATCTAACATCCAACAAGAAGAAATGATACAGGAGTTTTATACATAACTGTTCGAATAATAGACATTCTGAGGGTATCTATGCAAATAACAGATATTGTAACACTAAAATACTGTAAATGCTCCTTAAAACAGGAATATGGTACTATATTCTAGATAACCATGATAAAAACCGGGGGGGGGAGAGGAAGTGAGGGGAAGACCATATAATAGCCTAATGGTTATAAGGGTCTACTGAAACTTAGGATGGGGAGAGGGGGGTGGGGGGAGTCTCCGGAAAAGATGTGATGGCTGTTGTAACTCCCCTCTCTCAGTGAGTGAGGCCAATAGCCATGAATGAACACCATCGCAGCTCAAAACAAATTTTGGAACGATCAGTTTGAAATGAGAGGTCCAGACTTTCCCTGAAGAGAAGGTTTTTTAAGCCATTTGTAAGTTCCAAGATAGTAGGGGTAGAAGTGACAATCCAGTGTTTGGGAAGTTGTCTACGGGCCTAAAAAGACAAATCAGTATCCATTGATGGTTGTGACAAAGATTCAGGTACTGTGAACCATGAGGCAGAGTATTTACTTTCAGATAGCCAAACAGGAGAAGCATAGGATTCTTGGGAAGCAGTACATTTGTTATTCCAAGTATAAATGATAGGACTCGTGGCCAGTAGTCAGCAATGTCTGGGCATTTCCAAAGTCAGTAAAAGAGAGAGGGCTTTGGGATATTGGAGTTTTAGTTTGCACATATAATGGTCATGTTTGTCACATAGGAGTTCTCTTAAGTTGTGGCGTAGTTTATGGAGTTTTGTTGCCACTGCATAAGAGGGGGAATTTTGGTTGTGTGTGTCCAAACTGCGGATTTCAGATAGGAGGGTGTCCATTTGTTTTGTTTGTTGTTTCATAATTCGGAAACTGATTTTAATCAGGATTCCTTGTATAAATGCCTCATGGGAATTCCAATTTATAAAGGGTTCCGTGTCTTGTTGTTTGTTTGTTTGGAAAAATTCCTGAAGGTGTTGGGCAATTTCTTTTTGGAGTGTTGAGTTTTGGACTATTGAATTATTGCATCTTCAAATGCGCGTTGCCGAATAAGAGTTGCTCTTGTCTAAGTGTAGTGAGATGGCTGCATGATCATACCACATTATGTCATGAATGGACAATATGGTCACTCTCTGTAGTAACCATTTATCCACAAGGCAGAAGTCAATTCTTGAGTAGGAGTTGTGTCTGGTGGAGTGATAGGTACAGGTTCTCTCATCGGCATGTTGACAGCGCCAGGCATCGTACACTCCCTCTCTGATCAGAAGGCCAGGTAAAGAGAAAGAATGGTTTTTATTTAGAAAGGAGGTGTTGAGGCCAGGGTCAACAACTGAGTTGAAGACGCCACATACAACTAGACTCCTGTATCGCACCTTAGAGATGCTTGTAAAAAGTTTCTGGAGAAATCTCAGTTGGTGCGAGTTAGGCGCGTAGATTGTTGCTAACATAAAAGTTTTTTTTTTGTTAATCTTACAAAGTAAAATAATACATCTCCCTTCAGAGTCTAAGATTAAGTCTTTGAGTTCGAAGGATGCAGAATCCGTTATTGCCAAAAGTACTCAACATTTCTTCACCTTCATGGAGGCCATAAAAATATGAGGATAGTTTTATGCAAACATTTTGGTGTGGATTCCTTGTGGAAATGGGTTTCTTGGGCCGCTACTAAATCCGCCTTATGAAGTACTGCATCTTGCCATTGAGAGCAGCATTTAGCTGGATGCATTTATAGAGAAAAGCTTGGGTTCCATGGTGTAGTGGTTGGGTGATATGGAGGTAGGCATCAGATAATTGGACAAAGTTCAGGAAGGGATGGTAGAATCCATAGGAATTAGGAAGTGGTATGGTTGGTGTTAGGCTTAACCAGATCTGTAATGAGAGTATCTTCATCCGTGGTGGTGGTGGAAAGGCCCGTGTAAGGGCTCTGCAGTGGATCACTGTAAAAACTGGAGACCAGATACAGACTGATAGGTTACACCATTTTAGACTTGACTTTGAGGAAGTGGTAGACCGAGATAGAAGCTGGAAACATCCACATGGAACTTATAGGAACATAGAATTTCTGCCAAAAAAAGGAAAAAATTATAAAAAAGATGGTCCAGCTAGGACCCAGGTAGCCCATGCTGCCAGTATATTGGGGGAACATAGGTATGATGTTGTGTACCCCCTTTCACCCAGGGAATCTATTGTAATGGTAGAGAAATACTTGTAGAAGAGCTTCATATGTACTGTTATTTTGTTCTTGAGAGATGCTTTTTTGTGGTGCGCCACTTTCCACTCTTGTGAAATATGAACTGGATTCCTGCTATGTGAGGTGCCAGTGGGCATGTGCATAGTAGGAAGAATGTTCCGCTCACCCAGGAGGCGAAGGCCTTCGTCAACTGTTGTTGAGGTAATTCGAACCCTTTTGAGTGATATTGATTTTGGCTGGATATTTCCATCAGTATATGATCTTGTGGTTCCATAATGTCTTCATTATGGTTGCAAGATTCCTGCGCTGTTGGAGAGTGAATTTTGAGAAATCCAGGAGGATCTGCAGTTTAGCTGCGTGAGGTGGGATATTTTCTGCCCTGAGGAATGCCTCTAGAATTTTTCTTTGACTTGGAAGAAATGTACTCTTTACAAGACATCTCGCGGAATGTCAGAAGGTAAGTAGGAGGGTTTAGGAATTCTGTGCACTCTACTGTATCTATGGTTAGGTCAGCAAATGTTAGAGATGGGATTAATTACTTAAAGAGGTTGCAGACATATTGTGAAAGTTGTTGTGATTGGACTGACTTTGGTATGCCCCGTATTTTGAGGTTGTTTCTTTGCGAGCAGTCCTCAAGGTCAGCCAAATCAGTCTTCCGTTGGGATTTTTCTTCTTGGTGAGAGGTTTGAGAGTCTATTAGAGTATTGAAGGAGGAGGTGATTTCACACATTTTATTTTCCACTTGGTGCACTCTGTCTCCTAGTTCATGGACCTCAGCCCTGCACTGTTGTATAGAGGAGACCATATCCACCTGTGATGAGGCTCGTAGTGACAGTAGCATGTCTTAAAGGGTCACATCTGATATGGGCTGCCCTGTGGTCAGTAATTGTGCTATGAGAATCAGAGTGTGTCTGCATGGTATGGTTACTTGCATGCAATCCGCTCATCTCCATATGCTCCAGAGTGTCCTGTGCCTTTGCTAAATCACTGCGAGGTCTGGACTTTAGTGGGCTTCTGGAGGATGGGGAAGTTGAGCCCGAGCTTGAAGAGGGAGATTCAGGTAGTTCTGAATTCTTCTCTGTGTCACTCATTGCTTTATTAGCGTGAGTTGAATTTCCGGGAACTAGAGGTGCTAAAGTTGGTGGTGTTGATTGTCTCCCACCGCCATTTTGTTGAAGCTTTTAATGCATGGTGGGAAAGAATTCAGATCATTTCTGGACTAGCAGTTTCTCGTGGCAGTGCCTTCTTATACCGCTATTTGGACGATCCCTCCTAGTGACTGTAAAAGCAATCCAGCAGCAAAAAGGCCACTCAGATGGCTTTTACATAAAAGCAGATCGCCTCCTGTAAAAAAAAATACCGGATAATGCCTGTAGGTGCAGGCATGATCTCAGTATAACCACTTGAAAGCTGCAATGTACAGTATAATCATTATGTTAAATTTAAAGAAATACTAATAATATTCACACAATCTACAATTATGCTTCGCACTGTTTATATTCTACAGAACAAACAGAAAAACTGACTTTCCTCAACTTCTCACAAGATTTATTGCAATTACTGCCATTTGATACATATATGTACGTTGCGGCTTACAAGTGCTATACACGGATGATGACAATTTAACTTGTCTTTAAAATGACATATAGACATTTGCATTTGGTGCAAAATACCATTTCCTATAAGCCTGCAAAGTTGCAAAACATTAATATTTCCAAAAGTGTCCGCGATTTTTGTCACCACTGTGTGTGCATATATACAGTATTTATATATATTTATATATATGGTATATACAATTATTTTAATATATTAGTAGTGACCCAACCCATCTGGGCTATCGTGTGTTTGTTGCCATTTAGAGAGAAGATATAAGACACTTAACCAGTTTGCCTCTCACACCTGTTCACTCCCTATGGAAAGAAAAAAAAAATGTATGTTTTGGCTATAGACCTGTTTATTCAACAATAACTTTGTTATCACTCAAGATAACAAGGTAATGCATATATTTTTGTTTTTACGTACTAAGCTTTCTTTTCATGATATTGTCTTGGAACAATGATTTGTCTTTTCTTTTTTTTTTTTGCAATCCTTAGACATTAAAACACAACAAAAATAAAAATAATGCATGTTCTTTTTTGTGCAGTGTTATTTATAATATATATTATATAATAAATAGTGTTACTGTAAATAAAAGTGCAGATTCAAATGACACCAAAATTATGATTCTGGTACAAACCATTGCAAAGTTATTTAAAAATAAAAACATTTTTTTTTGTGCTTTTCTTAGCCACTTCTGGACAGAAAGACCCCCCCCCCCCCCTTAATGGCTAGGCTAATTTTTTTGCGATTCAGCACTGTTACATAGTTACATAGTTAGTGAGGCTGAAAAAAGACACAAGTCCATCCAGTTCAACCTATGTGTGTGTGTTTGCTTTTAACCGTACATTGTATACCCCTGTATGTTGTGGTCTTTAAGGTGTCCATCCAATAGTTTTTTGAAACTATCAATGCTCCCCGCTGATACGACTGCTTGCGGAAGAGAATTCCACATCCTTACCGCTCTTACAGTGAAGAACCCCTTACGCACTTTAAGGTTAAACCGCCTTTCCTCTAGTTTTAGTGAGTGGCCACGTGTCTTATTGTATTCCCTTACTCTAAATAGTTTGTTCCTTATGCTAGGGTCGCCAGTACAGTATTTGTACATTGATATCATATCCCCCCTCAAGCGTCTCTTCTCCAGAGAGAACAAGTTCAGTGCTTGTAGTCTTTCCTCATAGCCGATGTCCTCCATTCCCCTAATTATTTTTGTTGCCCTTCTCTGGACTTTCTCCAGTTCCAGCACATCCTTCCTGAGGACCGGTGCCCAGAACTGGACAGCATACTCCAGATGTGGCCGGACCAGAGTCTTGTAGAGTGGAAGAATAATCTCTTTATTTCTGGAGTGAATCCCCTTTTTTATACAACCCAGTATTCTGTTGGCTTTGCTTGCAGCGGCTTGGCATTGCATGCCACTTCCAAGCCTGTTGTCTACCAGTACCCCCAGGTCCCTTTCCATCCTAGACTCACCCAGAGGTTCCCCCCCTAGTGAGTAGCTTGCTTTCTGGTTTCTGGCCCCCAAGTGCATTACTTTACATTTTTCTACATTAAATCTCATCTGCCATGTAGTTGCCCACCCCGTTATTTTGTTCAGGTCTGCTTGCAAGATTTCCACATCCTGCATAGAAGATATTGGCATGCCTAATTTAGTATCATCTGCAAATACTGAGATTGTACTAGATATCCCCTCCTCTAGATCATTTATGAATAAATTAAACAGGATTGGTCCCAGGACAGAACCCTGGGGGACCCCACTTTCCACACCCGCCCAATCCGAGTACTCCCCATTAATCACCACCCTCTGTACTCTCCCCTGGAGCCAGTTCTCTATCCAGGTACTCACCTTATGGTCCATACCTACCTTCCTTAGTTTGTACAGTAAGCGTTTGTGGGGAACGGTGTCAAAGGCCTTTGCAAAGTCCAGATACACCACATCCACAGGCTTACCTTTATCTAAGTGGCAGCTCACTTCATCGTAGAAGGTTAATAGATTGGTTTGGCATGAACGATTTTTCATGAATCCATGCTGATTACTACTTATAATACCGTTTTCATTACTAAAGTCTTGTATGTGGTCCCTTATCATCCCCTCCAAAATTTTGCAGACTACAGATGTTAGGCTGACCGGCCTATAGTTACCCGGGATATATCTCGGCCCCTTTTTAAATATTGGTACCACGTTGGCTTTTTTCCAATCAGCTGGCACCATACCCGTCTGTAAACTATCCTTAAAGATCAAGAATAATGGTCTGGCAATCACCTGACTGAGCTCATTTAGAACCCTTGGGTGCAAGCCATCCGGTCCCGGGGATTTATTTATGTTAAGTTTCTCTAGTTTAGCTCTAAGTCTATCCTCTGTTAGCCATGGCGGCACTTCCTGAGGTGTATTATTTAGTTCGGCCTTACAAGCGGGGTTCGTGTAGCCCCCCGATTCCTTTGTGAAGACTGAAGAAAAGAAATTATTTAACACTTCCGCCTTTTCTCTGTCCTCAGTGGCCATTTTTCCTTTATCATCTTTTATGGGGCCAATGTGTTCTGGCCTCGCTTTCTTACTGTTTATATACTTAAAGAATTTCTTGGGGTTCTTTTTACTCTCCTCCGCTATATGTCTCTCGTGTTCTATTTTAGCCGCCCTGATTTCATCTTTACATTTCTTATTACACTCTTTGTAATGCTAAAATGCTGCCAATGACCCCTCAGTCTTGTATTTTTTGAAGGCCTTTTCTTTAGCTCTAATATACATTTTTATGTTGGAGTTTAGCCACCCAGGGTTTAGTTTTGCTCTTTTAAATTTATTTCCCTGTGGAATGCACTGGTCCACCCCCTTGTTAAGTATGCTCTTGAAGCACTCCCATTTTTCCTCCGTGTTCTTTGTTCCCAGGGTTCTATCCCAATTGATATTTTCTAGCAGCGAGCGCAGTCTAGGGAAATTGGCTCTTTTGAAATTCAGTGTCCTTATATTACCCTTGTGTTTCCTATTACTGTAATTAATACTGAAACCAATTGACCTATGGTCACTGTTCCCTAAGTTGTCCCGTATTTCTATATCCGTGAGCAGGTCTGTATTGTTGGTAATCAGTAGGATTACCTGTGTTACTTTAACGGACAATAGCACGGTCGTGTGACACTATACCCAAACAAAATAAATGTCCTTTTTTTCCCCACAAATAGAGCTTTCTTTTAGTGGTATGTGATCACCTGTGTGATTCTTTTTTTTTTTTTTTTTGCGCTATAAACAAAAAAAGAGCGACAATAGTGAGAAAAAAATATTTTGATTGGTTTGCGCAAAAAATATTGTGTCTTCAAACTAGGGGAAAGATTTATGTCTTTTTTATTTATTTATTTATTTTATACTAGTAATGCTGGCAATCAGCGATTTTTAGCGAGACTGCGACATTTCAGCGGACAGATCAGACCCCTATCTGACATTTTCAATGCTTTTGGGGGGACCAGGGACATTACTACAGTCATTTGAAGTATAGCTTTTTTCCCCTGGGGATGTTTTGTCTATAAACCCCCCAGGTGTAGAGTTTAGGAATTTTATGTGAAATCTTTACTTTAAAAAAAAAAATTAAAAATTTGCTATATTTTAGAACAGGTATGTGGTATGTTTTAATTTTTTGTATTTTGGGTTTGTTGAGATTTTTTAATTGCTGTTATAAAGTTTAAGAGTACCTTGATGTATTTTTTTGTATGTATACAATGACAATAAAGGCGTATTTTATTTTATCTTATCTATAAAGCAGTGGCCCTGCTCTGTACACACCCACCCATAAGCCCATAAATCACTCTGGCATGGACAGCAATCACATGACCTGAACTGAGCAAGGTGAAAAACACCTAAAGTGCACGGTTTTTTTTTTTGTTTTGTTTTTTTTTTTTTTTATGCAGTGGGGAAAATAATTATTTGATCCTCTGCAGATTTTGTAAGTTTGCCCACTTACAAACAAATGAAGGGTCTATAATTTTTATCATAGGTGTATTTTATATGATAGAAACAGAATATCAACCAAAATTCTAGAAAAAAAACACATGATTCAAATGTTATAAATTGAGTTGCAGTTCAGTGAGTAAAATAGGTATTTGATTCCCAAGCAAAACATGACTTAGTACTTGGTGGATAAATCCTTGTTGGAAAGCACAGAGGTAAGACGTTTCTTGTAGTTGGTTACCAGGTTTGCACATGTCTCAGGAGGGATTTTGGTACCCTCTTTTTTACAGATTTTCTCTAAATTCTTGAGGTTTCTTGGTTGTCCCTTGGCAACTCAAAGTTTCAACTTCCTCCATAAATTTCTATAGGATCACGGTCTGGAGACTGGCAAGGCGAGCCACTCCTTTGTTGCCTTGGCAGTATGTTTTGGGTTATTGTCATGCTGGAAGACCCATCCAGGACCCATCAACTGTGTTCTGGATGAGGGAAGAAGGTTCTCATCCAAGATTTTACAATACATGGCCCTGACCATTGGCCCCTCAAACGGGAAAGTTGGTCTGTACCTTTAGCAGAGAAACAACCCCAAAGCTTGATGTTTCCACCTCCATGCTTGACTGTAGGGATGGTGTTCTTAGGGTCATAGTCATATTTCTTCCTCCAAACACAGCGAGTCCCCACCTCAAGAAGACTATGCTCATGTACAGTCATGCCAATGAACATCTAAATGACTCAGAGAAGAATTGGGAGAAAGTCCTGTGGTCAAATGTGACCAAAATTGAGCTGTTTGGAGAAAGAAAAATGCTGACTATGACCCTAAGAACACCATCCCTACAGTCAAGCATGGAGGTAGAAACATTATGCTTTGGGGCTGTTTCTCTGCTAAAGGTACAGACCAAGTTTCCCTCAGCCAGAACATTGAAGATGGGTTTGGATGGGTTTTCCAGCATGACAATGGCCCAAAACATACTGCCAAGGTAACAAAGGAGTGGCTCAAGAAGAAGCACATTAAGGTCACGGAGTGGCCTAGCCAGTCTTCAGTCCTTAGTCCTATAGAAAATTTATGGAGGGAGCTGAAACTTTGAGTTGCCAATAGACAACCAAGAAACCTTAAGAAGAGTGGACCAAAATACCACCTGAGATGTGTGCAAACCTGGTAACCAACTATAAGAAACATCTTACCTCTGTGCTTGCCAACAAGGGTTTCTCCACCAAGTACAAAGTCATGTTTTTCTTAAGGGTCAAATACTTATTTTACTGCAACTTAATTTATAGCTTTTGAATCATGTGTTTTCCTAGATTTTTGGTTGATATTCTGTCTCCATCATTTAAAATACACCTATGATAAAAAATTATAGACCCTTCATTTCTTTGTAAGTGGACAAACTTACAAAATCTGTAGTAGATCAAATAATTATTTTCCCCACTGTACAAATGGATTTATATAAAGAGTGTATATATATATATATATATATATATATATATATATATATATTGTACAGGTCGTCGAGGGTGGGTCCTTGAAGGACACTATATTTCCCCTCTGTTTGGGCTGGTTGTAGATTAGTGTGGTGGAGTATAGAGGAGACTGTGGATGGTGGACTTTTGTACAGCAGAGAGCATGCATGTCAGTGTGCTGACTGGGAACCTGTTGCCAGGGGAAGTTACCCTCTGCAAAAGTGGGGACTGTTTGACTGCAAAAGCAGATCTGAACTCTTCAAGTCGGTGAGACTATTTTTCCTTGTTGTGTTTTTTTTTACTGCTATGAAGCCTGTTTAAGTTAATAAATATTTCTTTGATTGCAACGCCTGTGTCCTGCAATCTAGCCGATTCCCCAAACATTGCAATATATATATATATATATATATATATATATATACACACACTCAAAAATGTATATATGAACTTCACATTTACGTTAAAGAACAGCCATTTTTTATTATGTATATTCAGCTGTGCAGGGTATCAAGTACTATCACAATCATCATTTTTCAAGGGCAGAGGTCTGATTCAATGCAACCTTTCAAGTCAACTTTTAATGCTTAGACCACTGTGTCTATGCTAAGCGATAACAATGAGATATCATATGGAGTTGGTTACTTACAAGTGGGTTTCAATAAAATAAAATAAATAAAATAGGTAAGAAAAGAAAAGGAAAACCAATTCTAATGAGCCATAAAGGCTCCCCAATAATTTCAGAGCAATTTAATGGGGTATTATCTGCTTAACCCCAACATTCTCAGTGCCATAAATGGTTTATTATTTTCTTAGCTACACTAATGTGAAATTTCACACAGTGACAGTGAACTCTGTGCACCTTTGACCTAAAAGTAATTGCAAGCAGCAAAGCTTCAGTAGAACATTATTGCATTCAATTTACTCTAATTTATCAGTGTTGTGATTCTTAGAACGGAGGACAAATTGCAAAAGCAGGTGTAACCTAGTAAATTCCATTACACCAAGCTATTACTGTTTTATAAAAGTAAAAATCTATCTATCTTTATATTAAAATAATAAATATAATTTTGTTTTGAACTTTTACATGTTTTCTGTTCTTTAATAGAGATGCTTAAATGTCATTACCACAGCAAACCCAACGTCCTCACAAGGATCACTTTTATAAGTATTATCTAGAATAAAAAACTAATTATCCATAGAATGACAGTTATGGCCCCTCATAAAAAGGTTATTTTGGCCATGTAATCTATAAATACTGATATGACCATGTTGTCGGGGGGATTGTATGGCCTAATGATGGAAGGATGGGAGTTACAAGCCCACTAATTATTGTCTGTTTGCTATACTACTGACACGTTGTTTACACTGTTGGTGCTATATAAATCCTGTATAATAATAATTTAAAAAAATAGCATACCTTAGTAAAAAAAAAATCTAATGTACTAGCACATGACGGTCAGTCAGCACCAATGGCTTATTTTTTTCTAGGTAACACAGCTATTTGTTGATTGGGTAACAAGCTAAAATATTTGGAATTCTAAACACACATTTTTTAAAGAAAACTATGACTTCTATAACACAGAGCCTTAGTGTAGTGCTATATATAACCACTTCAATACTGGGCACCCTCTTCTTGCCCAAGCCAATTTTCAGCTTTTAGCATTGTCACAATTTGAATGACAATTGCACAATCATGCAACACTGTAGCCATATGAAATTTTAATCTTTTTTTTTTTTTTTTCACAAGAATAGAGCTTTATTTTGGTGGTATTTAATCACCACAGGGTTTTTTAATCTTTGCTAAATAAACGAAAAAAATACCAAAAGTTTTGAAAAAAAAATGTGTTTTTATTATTTCTGTTATAAAATTTTGCAAATGAATATTCTTTCTTTAGAAGTTTAGGCCAAAACTTATTCTGCTACATTTTCTTGGTGAAAATAACCTAAATCAGTGTATAATATTTAGTCTTTAGGAAAGTTATAGAGTCTACAAGCTATGATATATGTAGAAGTATACTCAAATATATATCGTCCCTTGGAACATATACAATGGTATAAGTAGCGCAGGTATAATTGAGGAGAAATGACGTAGTTAAAACTAGTCACATCTTATTATAGTCCTTAAACGTCCATCAGTGGCAAAATTTCAAAACAAGGGGTTAATTCCTCCAGCAATAGTCCAATCCACCAAGTGAGAAACACCACCAAGTGTTGGGGTCACCACTGCTCTACACCTCCACCGATGTGATAATGGGGGGAATGGCAACTCACCAGAAGCTGTGGCCCACCTATTTGCATAGGACAGGCAAACAAGCTGTTGTAACACAAATCCCACTCAGGAGCGATTACTGCTGCTATTACTGGATTTCAATCTCGGGTAGTCACCGAAAAAGGAGAAGGGAACTCTAAACCAAGGGATTTTCAATCTGAGCCAAGTGGAACTGACTCAGAAAGAATTATATGTGCTGGATCAGGGATTAAAATGTGCACCAAAACGGGCTGTCAATAAGTTTAATGTGTACATTGACACTCATAAGTTCATTAGAAAATTGAACCTGAAAAAGCACTTTTTGAATAACCCCATCATCTCAGTGAGTAATAATTCTAACACCTCTGCGAATAATGGGAACCGGGGATCAATGTTGAATAGTGGTTTAAAAAACAAATCCACCATGAACCCTCAAGTGAACAACAATCACTATGTGGAAGTCTTTAAAAATTCAGTTCTGGAAGACTTGCAGGAGTTAATTCCCAACACTAAGAAAATTCAGAATAGCATGCGGCATATTACAGAAGGTCTTGAATCCTTGGAAAAAAGGAAAGAGATCATTATTAGACCAGCGGACAAGGGAGGGGGAGTGGTAATACTTGATAAAAGCTTTTACCACCACCAATTGTCTAGTATGCTTAATGACGAGAAAACTTATATCAAGCTGTCCGCCGATCCGACATCCAGGTTTGATGAGGAACTGAAAAACCTGGTTGAGTTTGGTTATAGGACATATGCCTTAACAAAAAAGGAGAAAAGATATTTGACCCCTAGCGTGTGTAGGATACCCACAATATACACGCTTCCCAAAATTCATAAGGACGTGGAATGTCCTCCAGCCCGTCCTATTGTTAATGGGATTGGGTCCGTCACCGCTAGGTTGGGCCAATATCTTGACAAATTTCTCCAACCCAGTGTGTTGACTACGAGAGCCTTCTTGAAGGACACTAAAGACTTGTTGTTAACGCTGGATGATGTGTTGTTGGGCGAGGACTCATCGGCCTTCCTAGTGACGGCCGATGTGTCCTCGCTGTACACCATCATCCAGCATGATGATGCTCTGTTGGCCCTTAATTGGGCTTTGAGTAAGAGGGATGAGATTCCCTTTGAACAAAAGAGATTCATCCATAAAGCGTTGGATTTCTGTCTTTCGCATAATTATTTTTGGTTTCAGGATTATTTTTTCAGTCAGAAGACAGGTGTCGCCATGGGAGCCAAATTTGCTCCCAGCTTGGCGAACATCTTTATGGCTGAATGGGAGGACAAATTTGTATTTAACCAACAAAAAAACGAATTACGTTATTACAAACGGTTCATCGACGATATCCTGTTCATATGGGAAGGCTCGGAGGAGTCTCTGTTACTATTTATGTCCCATCTAAATTCCAATCCAAATAATATCAAGCTGGAATTTCATTGGGACAGGACAAGTATACAATTTTTAGATGTGACCATTTTTAGACATTTTACAGGGTTTGCAACAAAGGTCTTTTTTAAAAAAACAGATCGTAACAGTTACCTTTCCATCATGAGTGGCCACCACCCTACGTGGTTGAAGAACATTCCCAGGGGCCAACTCATGAGGGTGAAGCGTAACTGTACGTTTGATGATGATTTCATGACACAATCAGCTGTTATCAAAGAGAGGTTCATTCAAAAAGGATACGAGGAAGATAAGTTGGATTTAGAGATTAAAAAGATTCTCGAGTTGCCTAGATCTGAGGTTTTAAAAAACAAAACCAAGTCTGTAGATAATGGGAAGGAATGGAGTTTCCTCTCTGACTTTTCAAGTGACTACAGAAATGTTGAGGCAATTTTTGAAAAGCACTGGCCTATGCTTTTTAAAAGATAGGGTATTAGGCCCAGTTCTTCCAACTAACCCCTCCTTTATATACCGTAAAGCCCCCAATTTTGGGGACAGAGTGGTAAAAAAGGTTTTGGACCCCCCAAACGTTACCTTCTTCCCTGATAGGAAAGGCTTCCACAAATGTGGGCGTTGTCGGGCGTGCTCATTCACTAAAAATAATTTGAGGAAAAGGGAAGTGTTTGAGGTCCCAGCTATAGGGAAACAGTTTAAAATTCAAAGTTTAATAACTTGTGACACCACACACGTAGTATATGCCTTAATGTGTCCGTGTAATTTAATTTACATCGGTAGAACAAAAAGGACCGTTAAGAAACGTGTAGGTGAACACATCACAAACATTATAAATGGCTTTAAGGACCACAGCGTATCGGAGCATTTTAGGAGGCATCATAACCAGGACCCCACTGATCTACAGTTTTGGGGTGTAGAGAGGGTGACTCCATCCTGGAGGGGATCTAACTGGGTTCGAGAACTATCCAAATGCGAAACCAGATGGATTTTTCTCACCCAGGCCCTGATCCCCAAAGGGTTAAACATTGATTTGGACCTGAACTGTTTCATCAGTGATCTTTGATGGACAGTACATAGGGGGAGAATGCACCTTTGTTGTAGTTTACAGTTCTAATTGTATTTTTTAACCCTTAAAGATCTTTTTAGAAAATGGGATTGTAGTATGAGTATCAGGTTTTGAGACCATTTAATAAGTGTTTTAATTTTAAAATTTTAACTTTAAATCTAGACCTTTTATATATAATATAATTTAATTGCTTTGTGTGGATTCCTATTGGATCCCACTATTATCTATATCGACTTCTGATGTGTTGCATGGGTTGGCATCTTTTGGGAAATCATTCGTGACCACACATGTGGTATTGGACATTGAGTGTTGCACAATTTTATTTTCAATTTTATTTTCAATTTCATTTTTAATTTTATGGAATTTTACAAAAAATTTTTAATTTATTGTTACGTACACTGTCTGTTATGGGGAGTGTAGTAGATATTGTGAATGTGATTTTTATGTAATTTTCTATGTAATTTTTGATATGCACATCATTATGAGGTGTATAAGAATAATTAGTCTGTATTTCATTGTATATTTATTATTACATGAATATGGGAGGAGCATGCTGACGGTATATGGGTATGTCTTGTATTTACAAGACCACCTAAATGTATATCATTCTAATCAATGGGACACCGTAGATTAATGTAATACAATTATGATAACGGCGGCTGTATACTGTATTTGGTACGACCGCCCACTGCACATTATATGACTAATGGGAAACCAGACAATCGTGTAGTGTAGCCTTACGGGAATAGGACCTAAGTATGGGCAAGACAAGCAGGATGTAGGACCTTTTCAGCGGTCCGGTGTGGGCGGAAGTGCTCGCTGTCATGGAGCGGCCCAATTTACATATGAGGGCGGGTCATTAGATCCTTGTCAAAACCGTCAGCAGACACTCCTATATAATCGGACGCCGTGCCGTAAGGTTCACGCCCTTTGAAAAAGTCGGAAATGACGAAACGCGTCAAGGCATGAACCTTACGGCGACCGGAAGTGCACGGGGGACACGAGCGGCAGCTTTGGAGATCCGAGACACCAGCGTGGAGAGGGTGAGCAGGATCGACACAGCATACCACGGTACCCGTAGCACTGATATCTACTAGGATATTGAAGGCATATGGTTTTAATGCGTTTGTGAGTACATTTGTATTGGGGTTTTTTTTGAATAAATTATCTGATGGGTGAAACAATATCACACTAGTGCGGTTCCTTCTTTCCCCCTATGTTCACCATTTGAGCAATTATCGGGAGGAGAAGGGAGACACGTGACTACCCGAGATTGAAATCCAGTAATAGCAGCAGTAATCGCTCCTGAGTGGGATTTGTGTTACAACAGCTTGTTTGCCTGTCCTATGCAAATAGGTGGGCCACAGCTTCTGGTGAGTTGCCATTCCCCCCATTATCACATCGGTGGAGGTGTAGAGCAGTGGTGACCCCAACACTTGGTGGTGTTTCTCACTTGGTGGATTGGACTATTGCTGGAGGAATTAACCCCTTGTTTTGAAATTTTGCCACTGATGGACATTTAAGGACTATAATAAGATGTGACTAGTTTTAACTACGTCATTTCTCCTCAATTATACCTGCGCTACTTATACCATTGTATATGTTCCAAGGGACGATATATATTTGAGTATACTTCTACATATTTTCTTTCTTAAAATAGCTGCGGTATTGTCTGTTTAAGACTTGTTTTGAGGTCACTTGTGCGCAGGGGATATATTTGTATCACCAGTAGAGGGCAGATTTGTGCTACACATATATATTTTTTCAAGCTATGATATATACAGTACTTGAAAATCGATCAATACTGATGTATTGTACAATTTCTTATTTTTTACATACTGTCACCAGTGCAGTACAGCGTTCTCATATAATAAGTGTGGCGGTGATCTGGGACAATAAATGATGAGTCTATTAAAGAAAAAAACATTTCATAATTTTTTTTACGATTGTTTCCTTTTTTTTATTTATTTATTTATTTATTTTTCACACTGTGATCATAGTAACACTGTACTACTTTGGGAAAGTGATCAGGACTTTTTTTTACACATTATGATTGTTTATATCGGTGAATTTCACTAGTATAAGCAACCATTTTTACTGAATGAAACTTATTCAATGTGTTTTGTTGTGATTGCTCACATCTAGTCACATGGTACAGATTGGCCCTGTGTGTACCATGTGATCAGTGTGACCAAACACATATAGCAATACAGTTTTACACAATGGATGGCATGAAAGGAAGCCATCCATTGCTTACAATTGTCATGTGATCTGCTGTGGTTGGTCACAGTGATCACATGGTACCGGTAGCAATCCGGTACACTGATCAGTCATCGGCCGTATCCGATGGACACAGCCGAGGACAGATCGCGCCACGGAGTATGAGCCACACATGTGCCACAGAGTATGACATCATATTATGTCCACCCGGAATGAAGAAAATCCTGTCGGCCATCATATTGCTATAGTGTGGGCGAGAATTTTTTAGGCATTCTGTCATGGCACACATGGATGATGATGCTCTTGTACATTCTCTGCCTTTTGTACCATGTAAATATTTTTGTATAAACTAGTGCTGGAATTGCTAGACCATCAATCAAGAGTAAGGAATGATTGACTCACATGTAAAGTGTTCAGTATCTTACAAAAATGAGTACACCCCTCACATTTTTGTAAATATTTTATTATATCTTTTCATATGACAACACTGAAGAAATGACACTTTGCTACAATGTAAAGTAGTGAGTGTACAGCTTGTATAACAGTGTAAATTTGCTGTCCCCTTAAAATAACTCAACACAGCCATTAATGTCTAAACCGCTGGCATTAAAAGTGAGTACACCCCTAAGTAGAAATGTCAAAATTGGGCTAAAAGTGTCAATATTTTGTGTGGCCATCATTATTTTCCATCACTACCTTAACCCTCTTGGGCATGGAGTTCACCAGAGCTTCACAGGTTGCCACTGGAGTCCTCTTCCACTCTTCCATGATGACATCACGGAGCTGGTGGATGTTAGAGACCTTGTCATGGTCTTGGGCTGAATGAGTGCTGCCAGCACTGGGGAGCTACAGTTCATTGAGGGAACCATGATTGCCAACATGTACTGTGACATACTGAAGCAGAGCATGATCCTCTCCCTTTGAAAACTGGGCTGCAGGGCAGTATTCTGACATGATAATGACCCCAACACACCTCCAAGACGACACTTTGGGCCCAATTTGGACATTTCCACTCGGGATATTTTTCATAGTTTTGGTTATAACATTTTTCAAACAAATAATCTTTCTTTATATAGTTAGGCCAAAATGTAGTCTGAGATATTTAGTTGGTAAAAATAGCCCAAATCAATGTACATTATTTAGTCTGTGTAAAAGTCCACAAACTGTTATATACGGTTTATTTGAAAATTGATCAATCCTGATGTACTGACAGCCTCATTCCATTTCTTGAGGCCCTAAAATGGCAGGACAGTAAAAATTCCCCCAAATTACCCCTTTTTGGAAAGTAGTCAGTCTGAAGCATTTAGTAAGAGACATAGTGAGTTTTTTGTCACAATTTTTTGGAAAATGAATACATTTAAAAAAAAAAATCTGTTTTCCCAATTTTTTAACATTCTGTCACCAGGGCAGTACAGCATCCTCATATGACTTTTGTGGTGGTGATCAGGGATACTGGCTGGTGACATAATAATCTTTTTTTTTTTTCCAATTTTTAAAAAAAAATTATTCCAATTGTTCTTTTTCTTTTTAAATGTTTTTTTTTTTATTAATATTGTGACCAGAGCAGTATCGTGTTCCCATAGTGAAACTGTACTCTAGGGAGGTGATCAGGATTTTTTTTCTGTTATTGCTTATAACAGTGATACTAACTGTAATACACAAACCTTGTTTTATGAATGGCATCCATTCATCCACTGTTTACTATTGTGAAGCTCTGATTAGCCACAGCTAAATAGATAATATTTTATTTAACATTTATTTTCTATTTTTACCATTTATTTTTCTTTTCTTACAGTTTTTTTACATCTTGTCATTAACCATTTCCTTACCATGCTATAGTTAAAAGACAGCTACAGCATGGCTCTGTTGTTACAGGAGGGCTCCATGCATGTCCTCCTGGAACCACGCCCCTTGGCCATCCCTGGGGCGAGCAACTGGTGTGCTCTGTGATTGCTGTGTCTTTTGAATACAGCCGATCACAGATCATGGTAAAGGGCCAATCACAGCAGCCCTTTACCACATGATTAGCTGTGTCCAATCACAGCTGGTCACAAAGTAAACATAGTTGCCAGTTATCGGCTCTTCTTTCCTCACAGACTGTCACAGCGTGAGGATAGGAGAGCTGATAACCAACAATCCTGACAGGGAACATGTACACAGATAATCAGTGCTGAATATCAATGCCCATCAGTACTGCCCATTAATGCTGTCCATAAGTGTCCATCAGTGCTGCATATCAGTGCCCATCAGTGTCCCCTATCAGTGCCTCCTCATCACTGCCACCTATTAGTGCCCCTCAGTGCTGCCTATCAGTGCTCATCACTGCCACCTGTCAGTGCCTATCAGTGGCCATTAGTGTCGCCTATCAGTGGCCATCAGTGCAGCCTATCAGTGCCCATCAGTGCAGCCTTATCATAAAGCTCTATCTGTCTCAAAAAATGCTAAAAATGTCATCATAGTACAGTGTTGCGTGACTGCGCAATTCTCATTCAAAGTGCGATAGTGCTAAAAGCTGAAATTTTGCCTGGTCAGGAAGGGGGTATAAGTGGCCAGTATTGAAGTGGTTAAAGTAGTTCAGTGTATCCATAGTGTAATCAGAACACTATGGGGTCTGCCCGCGATCCAAAGTGTACCCACTTGTGGACGCCAATGGCTGTGTTTTAATATTTGTGTAATACATTTCCATATTATATATATATATATATATATATATATATATATATATATATATATATATATATTTTTTTTATCTTTTTGTGTCTTTAAAGTTCCACCCAATATATATTATCTTGTTACATTTTGTATGGGGATATGACACCTATGTTCCATGTCTGATGCACAATGCCTCACTCCAGATCCTAAGTACCCTTTTCTGATACCTACACTCAGGACCTTGTGGTGAGCAGGTCAGAAACTAGTGGTAGGCCTGCTCGACTTACTGTAAGCTGCTACTTATAACACATTTTGGCTGGAGTTCTACTTTAAATTTAAAAAAAAAAATAAAATGAGCATAGCTAAAGTGTTTTTTTTTTCAACATTTCATACTGTGTTTAACAGAAGTCATGAAGTGATGATGAGAAGGCTTGCTCAATAACTATTTCACTTCATTGTAACCTAAGGCACTTGCCCATCTATTTCTATTTTTCCTTTGCATATCTTTGTTTACCAATCAGTTGACATTTAGCTTTGATAGAGCTTTTAGGGATGCGTTATTAGCACCATGCTGCTTAACATTACTTCTCTACACATAGCTGTGAAGTACTTTATCACAGTTGAAGACAGCAGCCTACTAAGTGAAGAAAGTTCACTTACTTTCAATATCAGTATGTGCAGATATAGCTCAAAATCTAAAAAGAAGCTCTGGCTGACACACACACACACATATATATATATATATATATATATATATATATATATATATATATATATATTTATATTTATGTTGGCTATACAAACATAAAAACTTAGACAGACATGACCCGTTATAATTGTTTTACAGCAATGTAGCAGGCTTTATAATAAGCAGCTGGATTTTACACTCTAGTCTGGTTTTAAATCAGCTATCTAGAAAATTACAATTTAATATGGCAAACAAATAGTAAAAACTTACATCAAGGTAAGTATAGGCAGACAAGATGGGTCCTTCCGGTGTCCCTGTGGAGGCTGGGGGCTTAGAGTCACCACTGTAGGTCTGTGTTCATCTCCTCTCTTCCTCTTTCTGTCCGGCAGGAAGTGGGGGGTGTCACGGCAGTGAGAAGGAGGCTTGGACTGCAGGGTGAAACCGCAGTGAGATGGAGGCTTGGACCGCAGGGTGATCGTGATGCTCATCCACAGGAACTGCCGGCGTAATGACTGACGCGTTTCCGAGCATGCGCACTGTGCTGGGATACCAGCGCATGCTCCTTTTTTAAAGTTGGATCCGCGGTCCAAGCCTCCATCTCACTGCGGTTTCACCCTGCAGTCCAAGCCTCCATCTCACTGCCGTGACACCTCCCACTTCCTGCCGGACAGGAAGAGGAAGAGAGGAGATGAACACAGACCTACAGTGGTGACTCTAAGCCCCCAGCCTCCACACGGACACCGGAAGGACCCATCTTGTCTGCCTATACTTACCTTGATGTAAGTTTTTACTATTTGTTTGCCATATTAAATTGCAGTCTTAACTCAGAGGCGCCTGTTTTCTCTTTTGTTTGTTGCATGTTTGGAGATCGCTTCCACTCCCTAACAGGCTGGCCCTGAGCATTCAGACTGTTTCCTCATCTCACCTTAAGACTTTATCATAGCCTTCATGTGCTATTATATGGACTACCGTTTTATGTAGTGCTAACAGCTTGTGCCACTTGTTCCATTTCTTGTCGATCTAGAATATTATATAAATGATAATTAAAAAAAATAAATCTTTATAGGCATTAAAGACTTTTTGCCAACATTTTGGGTAGTTTTTAATGGGCCTACTACTCTAACATTGTAATAAAAAGATACAGTCACCATGGTAGAAAACAAATGCTATGTATTAGGGATCAACCGATTATCGTAGGGCCAATATTCACTTTTGCCGCTATATCTGTATCGGCCCCCGGAACTGGCCGATATTACCGATATTCCAAATATTGCTAATGTAAGGGTAAAATGATGTCACATAGCATAATTATGTTTACAAATGTTATTGAATATCTATAAAAGATATAAGCAATTCCACATTAGCAGATCTGCTGGCAGATCGGTATCTCTCACCCACTTGCCGTAAGTGATACCCGGATGATACTGCTCTGTTCGGCATCCACTCAATACCGCTCCTTCCCTCACCGCTCCATCTCCCACCCACCCGATACCGATCCATCTCTCACCCACTTGCCGTAAGTGACACCCGGTTGATACCGCTCCGTCCAGCATACGATCTTGGAGGTCACGTGGTCACACCCTCCACACTTCCTGCACATATTGCCTCTCATACCCTCTGTACCCCTCCTCCTTCCCTGTTCTGCACATACTGTGGGTGAGAGACAAAGCAATATCAAGTGAGTGCCGGACATAGCGGTATCACCCGGGTATCACATACGGCAAGTGGGTGAGAGATACCGATCTGCCAGCAGATCTGCTAATGTGGAATTGCTTATATCTTTTGCACATATGTGAGTGGCATATTCAATAACATTTGTAAACGGAATTATGCTATGTGGCATCATTTTACCCTTACATGAGCATCACTGCCTAATGGTTGGAGGAGGAGAAGACTAGTCTCGGACCCTGACATAGGATGCACAAAATATCGGCTCATATCGGCCAATACCAATACATTGTGACCAATATATCCGTATCCGTATGGGCCCTGAAAAAAAACATATCGGTCTATCCCTACTATGTATGTATGTTTTTAAATGTTAGTACAGTTAGAAACAAAACTAGTAACCTTACTCATGCTCCTCGACTTTTGTTTTTGCTGCCAGGTGCAAAGTGTGTTAATGTACTTAAAATAATTGAATGTACTGTAGAGTAATTGAAAAAAGGTGAAAAAGAATGCAAGCAGGCAAGCAAAACAATCCTAACTTCGTATTTGCAATCTTCTTTAGAATGAACTTTGAGCTGCACATGTACAGTACATTCTTGATGCACCTCCAACTGCCGGACTGAATGTACTCCCATGTGTATGTGCAGGAGTTATGTCATTCCCAGCTAGCCAATCAAGGGAACTGATGGCCCCGTTCCTGGAAGAAGACCCATAAAATTGCTCCACAGTGACCTCAGGTTGTTAAAAAGCTAATTTACTACTTTTTTTTCACAATATATTATTACACAAATGTCCATATAACAGGCTCAATTTACAAGGCACTACAAGCTCTGAACTTTGAAAGGTCTTGGGTAAGTTCCAACAGTGAAAAGTAATGTATTTTAGGTTGTCACTTCTTTGAGAAAATAATAGAAATGTGAGCAAGTGGCTTACAATATTTTTCTTATAACCGCACTTATAATTTAACAAAAATCACATTTACTGTAGTGATTAATTTATGACATAGAATTTAGTGAGGTATGACTGGCTTTTACTGCAGAGAACAGCATCTGTATGTTCCTTGTTCACAGTAGAATAGTCTTTACTCTGGGGCTTTCAGTTAGAATAAGACCAGCTGATATTTAACGTAAACAATTAGAAGCAGCAAGGAAAATGAGAAACAGATGATAAAGGTGGAGTTTATATCCATGGACTCTGGGAACCTCCCCACCTAAACCCTACACAACTGATCAGGTGGGATTGAAGCCTGAGCTTGTCTACCAAAGAAGTAGAGAGGATAGTAACTATTTAAAGCGGTAGTATACTCCGCTATTTGACTTTTACCTACAGGTAAGCCTATAATAAGGCTTACCTGTAGGTACAATTAATATCTCCTTTACCTGCATGGTTTAGGAGATATTCGCACTGCATGCAGCCACTGACGGCAGCGGGGCATGCGCTCTGAAGGTCCAGCGGACCTTCAGAGCTCCTTGCCGGTTCTTGACGGAAAGTGAAACTCCAACGTGCATGCACGGGATTGACGTCATTGCAGCTCCGGCCACTCACAGCGCCGGAGCCGCAGAACCAGGAAGAGACACCGAGGCAACATGACAGCGCCCTTAGCGTTGTCCAGGCAACCGTGTCGGGGCTTCGTTTTAAGGTAGGTATTTCATAATGAGCTAGTATCCGATGCATACTAGCTCATTATGCCTTTGTCCTGCAGGGGTTTTTTTTACTGAGTTTGCAACCGCTTGTGAATGCAAAGGTTTAGTTTAAAAAAAAAAAAAAAAAAAACAGCTTTAGCGTTAATGCAGAAAACCATGTGAAAATCTCTTAATTATTTAAATGATAAAAAACAAACAATATATTTTATAACATATATAAATATAAACAAAAATCAGCTGGAAGTCTGTCATTTAACAGTGGTAGCACTATCACTTGTTAGGCAGTCATAAGAACATAAAAAAAGGAAAAAACCCTTTATTTAAAAACTAAACAAGTAAATAAACAAATAAATAATATCCCATGATGTAAATTATCATACTTTAATGTGTGGTTTGTTTAAAAATGTTTAACAATATGTCCACTTTGTTTGACCATTCAATGAGTTTTGACCCAAACCAGAAGCTCATTCCTTGGCCATCATGTTTGGGCAATGCCGAGAAATACAACTGATATAAGATAAATGAAATCACACCAACCTTACAAATGACTACAGATATATATCAATAGATATTGGTTTGGTTTCTTCCACAGAATCCCATTCAGTTGCTAAGGGACCTCTGGTGCATTCCTTGCCTTGGTCAGGCCCTCCATCCCTGTATTATACTTCTCTTCCTTCTTTAGAGACATATCTGGCTTCAGTGTCAGAAGTTCAATTCTGACCTGCTCTTCTAGAATTGGATATTACCTAAGTAAGCACAGTAGGCCAAAAAGAAACCAGAGCCAGTAAAATCTGTCCCATGCAGAGCCTCTCCTTCCACTCAGAGGTCCAACACACACATGTTATACATATTATCAGAATGATAGGAAAGAAGCAGCAATGCTATTTTAGTCTTGACTGTTTATTACAACATACCAGGGAGATGGAAGAGGGGATGACTGAAGGGATATTGGTTATGTTTGTCTTTAAGCCTAAACTCTCTGTAGATCCGTGATTAGAACTGTAAGTGTTGCTGTTTCTGGTTCTATGAATTCTTGTTTATTAAAAAAAAAAGGAAATCTTCTTTGGAAGAAAAAATGACTCATTTGTATGCCTCCAAGGAACTCAAATGCTTGTATGTTTCAATAACCACTGATCACACAAGAGAAAAAAAAAATTGCAAACACAACCAGCAAACGATTCACTGATGCAGAACTGTATAGCAGAAGGTAAATAACACACTGAACTATGATTCTGAATGTGTCGTACATTTACCCCTAGGGTACTTTCTCACAGGTCCATGGGATACTGATGTCTACCAAACTGAACTCAGTACACAATTCAGCATGTTTATAGCCACAAAGCCTTACCTAACGCAAACTGAATTAGTTATTTTAATAGCAAAAGGGTTGCTTGGAGATAGAGATGTATAGAACTGTTCGCCGGCGAACAGTTCCCGGCGAACTTAGCATGTTCGCGTTCGCCGCTGCCGGCGAACATATGCGATGTTCGGTCCGCCCCCCATAAGACATCATTGAGGCAAACTTTGACCCTGAACTTTACAGTCAGCAGACACATTTCCAGCCAATCAGCGTACCTCCCTCCCACACCCTCCCACCTCCTATAAATAAGCAAGGGCAGCATCCATCTTAGATCATTCTGAAGCAGTGTGTGTAGTGAGAATAGGGAGAGAGCTGCTGCTGCTGCTGCTGCTGTTAAGCTAGGGACAGTTAGTCAGTGTTCCTGGTCTTGCAGTGTACTTGGTCCACTACTGCTGTAATATCAGCACCCCAAAAAGCCCTTCTAAGGGCTGGTATTTGTGTTTTTTTTTTTTTTTATATATATATATATATATATATATACCTAGCGTCCCCAAAAGCCCTTTTAAGGGCTGGTAATTGAGTTGTTTCTTCATATATATATATATCTATATCTATCTAGTGTCCCCAAAAGCCCTTTTAAGGGCTGGTAATTGAGGATTTTTTTATTTATATAATTACATATATATATATAGTGTCCCCAAAAGCCCTTTTAAGGGCTGGTAAGGTAATAGATTTTTTTCTTTATATATATATATATATATATATATATATATATATATATATATATATATCTATTGTACACTGCAGTTGCCTGCCCGCTGTGTGTGAGAGGCCACAGACCTACCACAGACTGTACTGTGTGCACACCACACTCATTTCGGGTGGCACAGGCACAGTACCTGGCATTTTAAAAAATATTTTTTTTTCCTCTGTCATAATTGCAGTGAGTGCTGTGTCAGGTCCACAGAGTGCACTGTACCCACTGCAGTGCACTGCCCACCACTGATATATATACGTTGGCACAGCATCTTGTTGCAATAAATTGAAAAAAAAAATATTTTTTATTATTGCAGTTGCCTGGGCTGCCAGTGACTGTCAGGTCCACAGAGTGTACTGTGCCCACTGCAGTGCCACTGTGTGCCCACCCACCACTGATATATAAGGTGGCACAGCAGCTTGCAAAGTAAAAAAAAAATATATATTTTTTTAAATTGCAGTTGCCTGGGTGCCAGTGACTGCTGTCAGGTCCACAGAGAGTGTACTGTGCCACTGCCCACCCACCACTGATATATAAGGTGGCACAGCAGCTTGCAAAGTAAAAAAAATATATATATTTTTTTAAATTGCAGTTGCCTGGGTGCCAGTGACTGCTGTCAGGTCCACAGAGAGTGTACTGTGCCACTGCCCACCCACCACTGATATATAAGGTGGCACAGCAGCTTGCAAAGTAAAAAATATATATATATTTTTTTAAATTGCAGTTGCCTGGGTGCCAGTGACTGCTGTCAGGTCCACAGAGAGTGTACTGTGCCACTGCACACCCACCACTGATATATAAGGTGGCACAGCAGCTTGCAAAGTAAAAAAATATATATATATTTTTTAAATTGCAGTTGTCTGGGTGCCAGTGACTGCTGTCAGGTCCACAGAGAGTGTACTGTGCCACTGCCCACCCACCACTGATAAATAAGGTGGCACAGCAGCTTGCAAAGTAAAAAAAAATATATATATTTTTTAAATTGCAGTTGCCTGGGTGCCAGTGACTGCTGTCAGGTCCACAGAGAGTGTACTGTGCCACTGCCCACCCACCACTGATATATAAGGTGGCACAGCAGCTTGCAAAGTAAAAAAAAATATATATATTTTTTAAATTGCAGTTGCCTGGGTGCCAGTGACTGCTGTCAGGTCCACAGAGAGTGTACTGTGCCACTGCCCACCCACCACTGATATATAAGGTGGCACAGCAGCTTGCACTCATAGTACAACAGTAACAACACATTAAAAAAAAATGACAGGCAGAGGCAGGCCACCCCGCAAGGGCCGTCGTGGTCGTGGTGCTGTGATTTCCTTAGGCCCTAGAATAATGCCCAGTGTTCAGAGGCCACCACAGACCCTGAACTCAAAAAATTCTGAGGCCATAGTTGACTGGCTTACACAGGACACCCAATCGTCTACAGCTTCCGCTCGGAACCTTAATGCACCATCCTCCTCCAGCTCATCTTCGGGCACCTCTCAATTTACCACTCGCCAGCCCGCCGGCACCACCACCAACACTAGCACCACAGCCGCTTCACTTGATCCGTCAGAGGAGTTATTTTCACATCAGTTTGAAGAAATAAGTGATGCGCAACTATTAGTGCCAGAGGATGTAGATAACGGGGATATGTCTCAGTCAGGCAGCATTATACACATGGACGTACATTGTGATGATGATGATGTTGTACCTGCTACTGCTGCCTTTGCTGAGTTGTCAAGTGAAGCGGCTGATGATGACGATGTGTCTGTGGATGTCACCTGGGTGCCTGCTCGAAGAGCAGAAGAAGAGGGGGAAAGTTCAGATGGGGAGACAGAGAGGAGGAGGAGACGAGTTGGAAGCAGGGGGAGGAGGTCATCGCAAGGAGCTAGTGGCGCAGTCAGACAGCATGTAGATTCGGCACCCGGGGTCAGCCAGACAGCACGCCAATCAACGCAAGCTGTTGCCACCACCAGAATGCCGTCCTTGCAAAGCTCAGCAGTGTGGCATTTTTTTTGTGTGTCTGCCTCTGATATCAGCGATGCCATTTGTAACCTGTGCCAAAAGAAACTGAGTCGTGGGAAGTCCAACACCCACCTAGGTACAACTGCTTTGCGAAGGCACATGATCTCACATCACAAACGCCTATGGGATCAACACATGAGTAAAAGCAGCACACAAACTGAAAGCCACCATCCTCCTCCTGGTCCAGCATCTTCAGCCACGTCAACCACTGCTGTCCTCCATGCCCCCTATCAACAACCCGCCCCTCCGCCTCTCACCTTCAGCAGTTCCTGCTCGTCACCTGCCCACAGTCAGGTGTCTGTGAAGGAAATGTTTGAGCGCAAAAAGCCAATCTCGCAGAGTCACCCCCTTGCCCGGCGTCTGACAGCTGGCTTGTCGGAACTCTTAGCCCGCCAGCTTTTACCATACAAGCTGGTGGAGTCTGAGGCCTTCAAAAAATTTGTCGCTATTGGGACACCGCAGTGGAAGGTACCCGGCCGAAATTATTTTTCACAAAAGGCAATCCCCAACCTGTACTCTATTGTGGAAAAGGAAATCATGTCACGTCTGGCACACAGTGTTGGGGCAAGGGTCCATCTGACCACTGATAGCTGGTCTGCAAAGCACGGTCAGGGCAGGTATATAACGTACACTGCGCATTGGGTAAACCTGCTGGCGGCTGCCAAGCATGGAATGCGTGGCTCTGCTGCAGAGGAGTTGGTGACACCGCCACGACTTGCAGGCAGGCCTGCTGCCACCTCCTCTACTCCTCCTACTCCATCCTCTTTGCTAACCTCCTCGGCTGAGTCCTCTTCTGCTGTTGCGTCTTGCTCCACACCAACTGCACCCCCCCAGCTCCCCAGGGGCTATTCCACATGCCGGATACGACAGTGTCACGCTGTCTTGGGGTTGACTTGCCTGAAAGCAGAGAGTCACACCGGACCAGCACTACTGTCCGCCCTGAATGCACAGGTGGATCAGTGGCTGACCCCGCACCAACTGGAGATCGGCAAAGTGGTGTGTGACAACGGGAGCAATTTGTTGGCGGCATTGAATTTGGGCAAGTTGACACATGTGCCGTGCATGGCACATGTGTTGAATCTGATTGTGCAACGTTTTGTGCAGAAGTACCCAGGCTTACAGGACGTCCTCAAGCAGGCCAGGAAGGTGTGTGGCCATTTCAGGCGTTCCTACACGGCCATGGCACACTTTGCAGATATTCAGCGGCGAAACAACATGCCAGTGAGGCGCTTGATTTGCGACAGCCCGACACGTTGGAATTCAACACTGCTAATGTTCGACCGCCTGCTCCAACAAGAAAAAGCGGTCAACGAGTATTTGTATGACCGGGGTGCTAGGACAGCCTCTGCGGAGCTGGGTATTTTTTTGCCACGCTACTGGACGCTCATGCGCAATGCCTGTAGGCTCATGCGTCCTTTTGAGGAGGTGACAAACCTAGTGAGTCGCACTGAAGGCACCATCAGCGACATCATCCCATATGTTTTTTTCCTGGAGCGTGCCCTGCGAAGAGTGCTGGATCAGGCCGTAGATGAGCGTGAAGAGGAAGAGGAAGAGTTGTGGTCACCATCACCACCACCAGAAACAGCCTTACCATCGATTGCTGGACCTGCGGCAACACTGGAAGAGGAGTGTGAGGAAGAGGAGTCAGAGGAGGAATGTGGCTTTGAGGAGGAGGAACACCAACCACAGCAGGCATCCCAGGGTGCTCGTTGTCACCTATCTGGTACCCGTGGTGTTGTACGTGGCTGGGGGGAAGAACACACCTTCAATGACATCAGTGAGGACGAGGAATTGGACATGAGTAGCTCGGCATCCAACCTTGTGCAAATGGGGTCTTTCATGCTGTCATGCCTGTTGAGAGACCCTCGTATAAAAAGGCTGAAGGAGAACGACCTGTACTGGGTGGCCACGCTACTAGACCCCCGGTATAAGCAGAAAGTCTGTGATATGTTACCCAATTACCGGCAGTCGCAAAGGATGCAGCAGCTACAAAATAAGTTAAAAACTATGCTCTACACAGCGTATAAGGGTGATGTCACAGCACAACGGGAATCCAACAGGGGAAGAGGTGAAAGTAATCCTCCTCCTACCACCACAACCACGCCGGCAAGGACAGGACGCTTTACAGACGTCTTGTTGATGGAGGACATGCGGAGCTTTTTTAGTCCTATGCATCGCCACAGCCCTTCGGGGTCCACCCTCAGAGAACGACTCGACCGACAGGTAGCAGACTACCTTGCCTTAACTGCAGATATTGACACTCTGAGGAGCGATGAACCCCTTGACTACTGGGTGTGCAGGCTTGACCTGTGGCCTGAGCTATCCCAGTTTGCCATTGAACTTCTGGCCTGCCCCGCTTCAAGTGTGCTGTCAGAAAGGACCTTCAGCGCAGCAGGAGGTATTGTCACTGAGAAGAGAAGTCGCCTAGGTCAAAAAAGTCTTGATTACCTCACGTTTATTAAGATGAATGAGGCATGGATCCCGAAGGGACTGACAGTGGGGGATGCATTTGACTAAAAAAGGCCTGGTGATGACTGAGATGCCTTGGCCTAAAAATGGTCCACACGCTGCTGTATATAATCATTCTCTGCATGCCGGATGACTTACGTGACATCTCCCCCACCAACTACGGTTCAAGCCGCAATGTTTTAGTGCACTTTCTGCCTTAAAACCTCAATTTTTCAGGCCGCTGCTACAGCAGCGGCTGCAACAATACCTACTTTTTCATGCATGTGTACATGCCTAATTTTTCTGGCCTCTGGTGCTACACTGTGGCTGCAAAAAAACAAAAAACAAAAAAAAAGGCACATACATGTGTCAATTCCCCTTCGTGATCGTTACCTTGTCGTGGTGAAGGGGCTTGCGTATCACAATGAAGCGATCACCTCTAGGATTGTGTTGGCACACCCCAGATGATAAGGTCGTTGCTTCATTGTGTACAGACCAAAAGCGATCCGCAGGATAATTTTTCATAAAAAAAACCATTCATTTTCTTTCATTCTTTCTGCGGAGCTGGGTATTTTTTGGCCGCGTTACTGAATGCTCATGAACAATGGCTGTAGGCTCATGCGTCCTTTTGCGGAGATGACAACCCTGGTGGTCAGTCGAACCCAAGGCAACATCATCGACCTCATCCCATATGCGTTTTTTCTGGAGCGTGCCCTGCGAAGAGTACTGGATCAGGCTGTAGATGAGCATGAAGAGGAAGAGTTGTGGTCCTCATCACCACCAGAAGCAGCCTTGTCGTTGTCAATTGCTGGACCTGTGGCAACGCAGAGAGAGGAGTCTGAAGAAGAGAAGTCAGAGGAGGAAGGTGGCTTTGAGGAGGTGGGATACCAGCCACAGCAGGCGTCCCAGGGGGCTTGTTCTCACCTTTCGGGGACCCTTGGTGTTGTATGTGGCTGGGTGGAGGAAGAGACCTTCAATGATGTCAGTGAGGACAAGGAACGGGACATGGCTAGCTTGGTATCCAACCTTGTGCAAATTGGGAGTTTGCGGTTGTGCAAATGGACTGACTGACTGTTAAACGGGGAGTTTGGTCTGTCAGAGTTTGGTCTGTCACTGTGAAGCGGGCGACGGGCGTAACCCTTACACTACTTGACCGATAAAACATCATACCTGATCGTATTCACACACTGGATGTTTTAGTGCTGGTTTACACTGCCGCTACCACTAAAGTAGCGTCGCTTCCAGTGCGACTTTGGCGCGACTTAGCGCGACTTTGGCGCGACCTCATCGCGAGGTGACTTTTTATTTGGCCAATCACAATATCATGTTTTGTGACCGTCACCTAATTTCCTTTTCCTGTTTTTTGTTTTACATATTTCCCCATGTGTGCAGTGTTGTCTGTGTCATAGCTCAACTGATAGGCATGTTTGCCTTGGCATATCATATTTCAGCTTGCCAGAAAGAAAAAAAGACAGCTGGAAAGACACTGCATTAGTTTTCTACTAAAAATCATAAGAAAAATGCTGTTTTTTTTGGGTTGTGGACATACTACAGAGCTGAAACTTGACAGGTACACTTTTTAGACCCCCCAGACACTAAATACAAAAAATGACATGCCTGCCTAAAAAAATGCCCGATAAATGCCTGCAAGAGAAAAAGCCAGCCGCAGAGAAGCCGTATTCCTGAAAATATAAGAAAAATGCTGTTTTTTAGGGGTTCTGGACATGCTACAGAGCTGAAACTTGACAGGTACACTTTTTAGACCCCCCAGACACTAAATACAAAAAATGACATGCCTGCCTAAAAAAATGCCCGATAAATGCCTGCAAGAGAAAAAGCCAGCCGCAGAGAAGCCGTATTCCTGAAAATATAAGAAAAATGCTGTTTTTTAGGGGTTCTGGACATGCTACAGAGCTGAAACTTGACAGGTACACTTTTTAGACCCCCCAGACACTAAATACAAAAAATGACATGCCTGCCTAAAAAAATGCCCGATAAATGCCTGCAAGAGAAAAAGCCAGCCGCAGAGAAGCCGTATTACTGAAAATATAAGAAAAATGCTGTTTTTTAGGGGTTCTGGACATGCTACAGAGCTGAAACTTGACAGGTACACTTTTTAGACTCCCCAGACACTAAATACAAAAAATGACATGCCTGCCTAAAAAAATGCCCGCTAAATGCCTGCAAGAGAAAAAGCCAGCCGCAGAAAAGCCATATTCCTGAAAATGTAAGAAAAATGCTGTTTTTTAGGGGTTCTGGACATGCTACAGAGCTGAAAATTGACAGGTACACTTTTTAGACCCCCCAGACACTAAATACAAAAAATGACATGCCTGCCTAAAAAAATGCCCGATAAATGCCTGCAAGAGAAAAAGCCAGCCGCAGAGAAGCCATATTCCTGAAAATATAAGAAAAATGCTGTTTTTTAGGGGTTCTGGACATGCTACAGAGCTGAAACTTGACAGGTACACTTTTTAGACCCCCCAGACACTAAATACAAAAAATGACATGCCTGCCTAAAAAAATGCCCGCTAAATGCCTGCAAGAGAAAAAGCCAGCCGCAGAGAAGCCATATTCCTGAAAATATAAGAAAATGCTGTTTTTTAGGGGTTCTGGACATGCTACAGAGCTGAAAATTGACAGGTACACTTTTTAGACCCCCCAGACACTAAATACAAAAAATGACATGCCTGCCTAAAAAAATGCCCGATAAATGCCTGCAAGAGAAAAAGCCAGCCGCAGAGAAGCCATATTCCTGAAAATATAAGAAAAATGCTGTTTTTTAGGGGTTCTGGACATGCTACAGAGCTGAAACTTGACAGGTACACTTTTTAGACCCCCCAGACACTAAATACAAAAAATGACATGCCTGCCTAAAAAAATGCCCGCTAAATGCCTGCAAGAGAAAAAGCCAGCCGCAGAGAAGCCATATTCCTGAAAATATAAGAAAAATGCTGTTTTTTAGGGGTTCTGGACATGCTACAGAGCTGAAAATTGACAGGTACACTTTTTAGACCCCCCAGATGCTAAATCCAAAGAAATTTTTTATTTTTATTTTTTTTTAATTTTTCCAATAATTGGCTCTCTATCAAAAAATTATAATTTTTAAGAACTTTTTTTTGCGTGATCCCTCTCCGGCATGCCACAGTCCAGGTGTTAGTCCCCTTGAAACAACTTTTCCATCACTATTGTGGCCAGAAAGAGTCCCTGTGTGTTTTAAAATTCGCCTGCCTATTGAAGTCTATGGCGGTTCGCCCGGTTCGCCGGTTCGCGAACATTTGCCGATGTTCGCGTTCGCTGTTCGCGAACGGCGAATTTTAGGTTCGCGACATCACTACTTGGAGAGCGCTGTAGTTCATTTAGAGAGCATGGGCAACAAAAGGCCATGCTTTGTCATAAGGGAAGAATGGCCTTCTTCTGAAATTCTAGATGCATAACTGTTTCTGACTTCAGTATGTTTCAGTCAAAGCCCTGGAACAGTTATGCTATAATGGTGTCAGGAAAGTGTCAGAACTATTAATCTCTATACTTGTTTTGGGTCATTGATTAAAAGAGTTTTGAACTCAAAGTAACACAATGACAGCCACAGAACTAGTATTTTCAAAAGAGACTGCAGTAATGGCAGCTTCCATCAATCTCTTATGACAGTGTTCCTTTTAAGCTGTACTTAAAATGGACTGGCAAGCATCAGTGGGTACTTGGTAAATATGGTACATGATATAACGTCATTGAGAAACTCTGATAACACTGCTGTAAAACATTGATACTTGCTATGTAGTCTGATCTTTGTTTGGGATCAGTCTGCATGTTGGGCAAAATCAAGTTCTCCATTTAACTCTATAGAGCAACTGAGGCCCTTAGCTTTGGGGTCGCTTTAACCACTGTCTGGGTTAAGCTAGACTGTGGAAGCCTGAACATCCACAAGTCTTCATATTCTATTTAAGAATATGATAAGGGGTAAGGAAAGGGATCATATGGAAATCAGTTTCTTGGAACTTCATTATCCAGTAATGCAGTCATTTTCCAGTATAGTGAGTTGTCAGCACCAGTTCAATTAAAAGAAAATCCCTTAAGTGTCCCTAACCATAAACTATCTCTTAAATGTATTGAATTGTAATGTATTGTAATGTAAATAAATGCTTTTCCACCTACATTCTTAACACTTAACCTTTACACTTTAAAAAAAACCCTTAACTCTTAACCTCTTTTTTAAATACAATACACTTATATTTAAACCTAAAGTGTATCAACTTTTTAAAAATGTTGTTTTGCGCGGAGTAGGGTGGTATTAAAATTACCTCTGTCCCTGCTATAGACAATCAACCTTTCTAATTGTCCTGGTGACCAATGTTACTGGGACTGAAAGAAAGAGAATTCTATCATTTTGAGTTGACATTAGAACAGGAATGGAGGGCAAATCTTCCAATGAGGCAGGGGTGGACCTACAGGGGTCACAGAGGTCGCATTTGCAGCCCTCCTGTATGCCTAAATAGTTGATATGGAAAAAGAGCTTCCCAAACCTCAGCTGAACTGTAAATCGACACTGCGGGAGAAAGTGAAAGCAAGGGAGAGGTGTCTTGCACAGTGTGTGCTCTCTACCTCCCCCTACATTGCAGTACCCAGCAGGGGGAGTGAAGACACAGTGCTGCCGATTTTTGAAAAGGCTATCTGTATGTATGTGTGTATGTCTGCATGTATGTGTGTGTTTGTGTCTGCATGTATGTGTGTGTGTGTATGTCTGCAGGTATGTGTGTATGTTTTTGCACCTGTGTGTGTCTGCATGTGTGTATCTGCATGTGTGTGCATGTGTATCTGCGTGTGGGTATGTGTATATCTCCGTATGTGTCTGCTGAGTGTGTGTGTATGTCTGCATGTGTGTGCATATGTGTGTCTGCATGTGTGTGTTTATATGTGTGTCTGCATGTGTGTGCATGTGTGTGTGCGTGCGCATGTGTGTGTCTGCATGTGTGTGTGCGCATGTGCGTGTCTTCGTGTGTGTGTGTGTGTGCATATATATGTATTTCTATGTTTGTGTGTGCTTGTTTATATATGTGTGTGTGTTTATATATATATATATATATGTATGTATATGTGTGTGCGTGTGTGCACGTGTGTTTACATGTATGTGTATGTATGTACACTATTTTTAATCCTGACCCCCTATTTCTGTTCGATCAGAACTGATTTTTTTTATAGCTTGTTCATAATACAAACAAGAAATTACCATTCCTCTAAAAAAGGGATCCAAGCACGGATCGCTTTTCCAGGGCATTTACCAGGCAGTTAAGAGACAAAATATTGTGCCGTGACTGGAAAAATGTTGAGAAACACTGATATAGAGGAACCGATCTCTCCATTTTCCTCCTGCAGCTGCTGAAGTCCTGCGGGAGGGAGAAGGGGAGAAGCGGGGGGGGGAAATGGAGAGATCGTTCCTCTGTATGCAGCTGACCCTGCTGCTACTCCTCCTATGCAGCTTCTTTCTGCTGCCCCCCCCCCCCGTGTGCTCTCCAGCCCCCCTGTGCTTTTTGCTGCCCCCTCATCCCGACAGCTCTGCAGAGTTCCCCCCCTCCCTCTCCCTGCTGCAGGGTATCTTTCATGATAAAGCACTGTGCTGTCTAATCTTCTACAGGGTTACAACCACTTTAAGGATTCCATCTCATACTCACTGCCAACAACCCTGCTTCCGCCATTCTCATTTGCTTTTTCCAGTGTTAATGATTAAAGGTTTGTGGAGGGTAAGTGAGTTTCATATTAGTTTTTTGTCAGTATCTATTTACACTGTTTCAAAACTGTTGAGTTTAGATTTTCTGAGAAAAATACGTAATCTCTAAGAAATGAGAGTGTTTTATCAGCTAGTTTCATTCTCACTATGGATGCAAACTGCTACCCTCTAATTGTCTACTCTCTAAGCCAATGCCTTATGTTGATTTATACAAATATCTAACTCACAAAATAAACTTTTGATATTGAGTTGATACACCGCATTGCTGCTTCTGTCTTCTCGTTATCCCAAGCTCATGGGAGAGACCTGACCAAGCAGAAGGGAAACATATGCGGCAGATTTAACCCCTGGGGTATTTTTAAGTAACCCAACAATTTGGTAGACTTCAAGCAGTAAAATTGGAAATGACTGAAATAGTGGCGTGTGTTTTATAATTTGACATGGCAGTGCTTCTGCAGAAGTCATCTCAGCTCAGCCAAAGGCAAAAAGCCGGACACCTACATGATGGCAGTCCATAGGATAAGGGTTAGATTGAGCGTTCTGCCAAGATCTTACTCTCAAAGACTTGTAATAAAGCCTGGACAAATCCCCATGGAGGGTGAAGGTTTTTGAGATGCAGAGTGTTGCACTCCTTTACCACCTGCCTATGTGGTACCTCTCATTATACTAAAAGTATCAAACAAGGATGGAAACCAAGGAGGCTCTGGGCCCCCTGTGCAGTTATGTAATTAATTTTCTGTTAGTACAAGTGTTGATTCACTATTTTTGGAGATTTTCATAGCTTAGATATGTGAATTGTTAGATTCTAAGACCATGTGCTGTTTTTTTTAAGCTAAGCCTCCCTTACTGATAATGCATCTGCTGGACTGGTTTATGAGCTCAGCACAAAAAGTCAGGCTACTCGATATGATGTAGCATGAAATAGGGGGAAGGGAATTGGACTTTCAACAACTTAGATATGTGAATTGTTAGATTCTAAGACCATGTGCTGTTTTTTTAAGCTAAGCCTCCATTACTGATAATGCACCTGCTGGACTGGTTTATGAGCTCAGCACAGGAAGTCAGGCTACAAGATACAATGTAGCATGAAATAGGGGGAGGGGAATAGGATCATGTGCTTAGACAAAGACACAGTTGTTCAAGAAGACAAAAAAGACAAAGGAGCAACAGCTTGCTCCAAGACTTTGGAAAAAATAACCCAAAAACGCTTTGCCCATGGAACTTTTATGAGTGGTGCTAAAAAGAGTCCATTGACATTTAAAATGTACAAAATGTATTACAAATGTTTAAAAAGGCTAACAAAAAAAAACAATAATGTAGCTCAGTATAGTTAATATCATCAATGTCAGCATATCAAACATGTAAATATAGCATAGCACCCATGATTTTCTGAGGCGTATTATTTACAATTCATGAAGGCTTAAAGCTCCCTACGCATTTCATGGGGCAATGCCCACTTCTTCAGGGGACAGCCCAGATATGATTCTTTGTATCAATGCTGACAAAGTCCTGTCAGGATTTTACTTGGATGCCTTTGAGCAGCTGCCATTCTGCTCCATTTTTCCGTGATTATTTGGCCACATTCATGCAGGGGATTTTACAGTTCTGATCCTACCTTTGTGCCTGCTCCCGGGTTCATCCTAGACCAACAGCCCCCAGTTGGAACCATTTCTATGGATTCCTTTCAACAGTATGTAGATCTTGGTGTCAACACACAAATGATCCACATTAATGTGTTCATTTTTGACTTTTTCATCATTTATACATACAGAGAATCATATTTGGGCTCTCTCCTGAAGAAGCGGGCGTTGCCCCATGAAACATGTAGAGAAATTTAAGCCTTCATGAATTGTAAATTAAACGCTTAATAAAATAATGGGTGCTATGCTATATTTACATGTTTGATATGCTGACATTGATGATACATTCTATACTGAGCTACATTATTGTTTTTTGTTAGCCTTTTTAAACATTTGTATTACATTTTGTACATTTTAAATATGTTGTTAGACTCTTTTAAGCACCACTCATAAAAGCCCCATGGGCAAAGTTCTTTTTGCTTTTTTTCTACATGAATGGGGACTGAGTGTTCCAATGGTTTGATTTTAGGTGTCCTTTCCTTTTTAATGTTTGGAGGAAATACATGTTTTGTGCAGGACTAAGAAGGAAGGAGTCATGAAGAAGATCCCATTCATGGAAAGCCCAAATTGAGTAGCTGTGCAGTATACAGTACATTCCAAACATTGTATATGCTTTTTTAATAGGAAAGTTAGATAGTTTGTACATTGTAGGACCATACCAAAGACTGCCTGATTTGTGTGTCTTTTACATGCTGCCTAAGTTCCTGGATGTTTGTAAGTGTATTCCTTCATGTTTTTTCAATACATCACCTTGGAATCTTCATGCTTTTCACTTGCGACTCTTATTTATGTATTTCCATTATTCTGTTTATTTGAATGATTTTTTTCACATATCATTTGTCTAGCGCTGCACATTTTTATATTTATTAGTTTGTTTCAACCTATGTCAGTTGAGTGTGTTCGCTGCTATTTTTTCGGTTAGCGCAGTATACCACATCCCCCATTTTATATTTTGGTTATACTTTGTATGTTATGCATTGTATATTCTGCAGTTGTATGTGCAGCTTTTCTGTTTAGTTAAGCAAATATTAATAGACTACAGAGGTCTATGCTTCCTTGGCTTATATTGCAAAGAACCTTAAAAGATGCAAACAATACAAAAACAGTACCTGCATTTACTGATAAAATGAAAGATTAGACAGAAGTATTATCATATACCTTCCCATTCTTCATGTTGGCTAATGTTTATAGCTAAGCCTTAAATAAACTCCTAATTTATGATCCCCTAGAAGCTGTGGAAGGTATGTAGTCAGTCCAAAAAATATTATACATGTTATAAGTGGGTGACCACATAAGGAAATAATTGCAGGTATAAAAAACATGGCTGTACACTTCAGGCTAAAACAGCTTAAAATCCAAGGACTATAAGCACAAAAAAAAATCAAGCAGTTACATTAAGGTAGAAGCAATTATACTGGCAAGGTTTTTTTTTTTTTTTTAATGTGGTTCCTCTTTTAAGTAATAAACTTGCATTATACTAGGAATAGCATTGTTAGGGGAGTATAATTACATTTCCATGAAACTGCATTAAGTCTGGAGTTTCTCAACATTCTCTTCAAGAAGCCATTAATTAAAAGGAATCTTACTTCAAACATAGAATTTTATTTCACTAAGCATGTAGAAGAAATTGTGAACTTGTGCATAGATGTGGGTATATTTTCTCTTTAAAGAAGAAATCCATTTATTTTTGCATAAAATAGGCCTGTAATCCCTATATAAAGCCATGCAGATAGAAAAAAAAAAAAAAAAAACTTCAAATAAGGATTTATCTTCTTGGCTGTGTGTTGTGTCTATGTAATTATTGCACCATTTATTTTTATTTTTTTCTTCTCAGAGCTTCATTAGCAAGACAAACTTTTGTGTATAGAATAAAAAATACTACAGTACATCTTCAGAAATGTTCTGTCTTCCATCTTTTGCTCCTTGCCATTACCCTTTGTGTTTGTTGTCAGGACACCAAGAAAACAAAATAGGCTGAATATGTTTTATATGCTTGGGACCCCACTGTGTGATTATTTTTCCTATATCTCCTTTTTAAAAGCAGGCTTATCATACCACAGAGTTAATTTAGCAAAAGTAACCCCTTTATGATACGTTTCCAATAAAAAAAATATAATTTTTTGGTCATGCTGCAATATAAGCTTTTACCAGCAAGCCATTTACAATGTTCTGTGTTGTGAAGGCTAGGAATGATCGAACGGTTCGGGTCGACCATTGGTTCGACCCGAACATTGGCTGTTCAAGGTTCGGCCAAATTCCGAACTTTTTGCTGAAAAAATTCGGAATTCGGCAACCAGAACCGACCAAAATGCAATGGTACAGGAAATGGGCTTTAAAAGCCCGTGATTGGACCAGAACCATCAGTAAAAGCCAATTGAGTGGGCAGGAGAATGCTAGGAATGTGATTGGAGTGACTAGGGGGTCCATAGGCCAATCATTAGTGAATACGCCCCCCAGTATATAAGATAGCCCCCGCCAAATTCCTAGCATTGTAATACAGGGACATGGAAGAGAGTGGAAGCAGTTCTGTTACTTCTGCTACAAAGTGTCATTTAGCAATTTTTAGTGTGAGGAAAGGGATATCTAGTGTAGTTAGGGTACTATTTTCCACTATAGTTAGTTTTAATAATCTAGTTTCTGTAGGGAAAGTTTTAAGTGTAAGGGGACCGTAGTGTAGTGTAGGGTTAACTGACTGTGACTGGTATGGCAGGGTGACAAAACCCTTCCATGTCAGGGTGACCGCTATAGAGAAAAGATTGTTTCTCTTAGGTCACTTTCAGAACAGCGATATGGCTTCTCGTCTGTCAGCCTGCTTTTTGCTGCAGGCGTTTATAGGGCTTTTTTGAGGACATGTTTGGAGTCAGGCATGACATCTGAACTTCTTTGTAGGGGTATATATACATACACCCATGTCTGTATATATACACATACACATATATAGGTGTGATAGGAGCAGAGACATATGCTTGCGCTAATGAAATAATTAACACCAATATGTCTCCGCTCCTATCACACCTATATATGTGTAAAATACATATAAGTGTGTGTGTATATATACCCCTATACAGAAGTTCAGATGTTTTGCCTGCCTCCAAAGACCCACAAAAAATGCCCAAAAAAAACGCCTGCAACAACACACCTGGGCATTTTTTTTTTGGCGCAGGCATTTTTTTGGGCATTTTTTGTGGGTCTTTGGAGGCAGGCAAAACATCTGAACTTCTGTATAGGGGTATATATACACACACATGTATGTATATATACACCTACACATACATAGGTGTGAAAGTAGCAGAACACTATGCTTGCGCTAATAAAATAAATAATAGGCATATGTCTCCGCTCCTATCCCCAATTTTAGGTAGTCATTACCTTTAAGAAATTTTTTAATTATTTTTAATTATTTAAAAAACATTATATTTAAAAACATTGCATGCACTTTGTATGGTTGTGTTTTTTTCCTATTACCGTAGGTTTATGCATCCATTATGGAATAAGTGCAATATCATGCATGTCTGCCCAATATTATACCGATCAGGTCTGGGTGTTTCTGATCCGTGTTTTTATTCCCAGTTTCCGGTTTATAATATATTGGCTTTGATGGCTCCGGAGCCTCCCGGAAATAGGGCGGGTTTCCCAATTTCAAAATGGAAACCTGAGTGTTTCCTGTTCCGCCCCGGGATTTAGCATCTGGTTGCCAAGCAGCATCGATAAATAGCGTGCGGGTGCCGCCCTCCACGTACCCCGCTGAAGAAGTCACACCCACTGACGCAACGCGCATGGGGGAGGAGCTGTGACGTCACCCGTGACGCTCCAAAGAGATCTCACATCGAGCACACAGCCTGTTGTGTATCTCGGTATTAGCTGATCGTTATGCACTTGGAAAGTGCTGTGTTTGTAAGTACACTGATTTTAATATGCATTAAATATTGACCAAACGGAGAGCACTAGATGTCTTTTGTTCCTTCTTTTTGGTGGAATGCAATACTGTTAAACGCTCTGAGATTGGAGGCATTGCTTTGGAGATTGGGAGCCCATCCGGTATTTGGCAATACACTGCGCAATGACCCTAGAGGTCGGGTAATTGAGGTGAGAGGCTAGCACATATGGTGATGGAATCACAAATGAAGAGGTGCAATATTTCATCCTTTACAGCACGGGTCTCCTTTATTTTTCAAGCTTGGCTCTGTGACATTTAAGGACTCTACCTTGCATTTATGTCTATTTATTGACTGTGATTGGATTGTTTTAAGGACTCCTTTATATCCATATCCTTGAGTGTATATATTCATATTCTTATTTATTGTAGCGCTGCACCCTCTTTGTATTTTATGCCTACTGGGACTTGATAGATTTGACCTTTACTGGTGTCCAGCAGCTTGCATTCCATTTTATTGATTATAGCGCTGAATGAGTCCTTTATCACGAACTTTCGGGAAGTTCGGGTGTTCTGGTCGAACCGAACTTTTGAAAAGTTCGATCATCTCTAGTGAAGGCAGCATAAAGCTCATATGACTTGCAGCAGTTCTGCATTGTGGGAGATAATATTAATTTCACTTAATACTTCTGTTGACATCTGTGCACCAGTGCATGCAGCTAGTGAACTTGGACTCATGACTTGGAGCTCGAGTGTGGATATGAATGTGAATTTTGAAACACAAGGATATGAGTTCGGTAGCCTTACAGCCTATAGTCTACCCTCCTCTAGCTATGGTAGCCTAATTTGCTCACCTAACTTTACAGCTTAGGTTTGATTTTGGAAATTGAATGATATAGTAAATTTGTCATGACTTATCCAGGTATTGATAAGAGAATGTAAGAACCGCAAATATGGCATCAAAATGTGACCTGTATTTATAAAATCGTAAGCCACATACATGATAAAACCATTGGATTGTGCACTCACATGTGTTCATGCCATTTACTGGCACCCAGTGTAACCAACAAAATTGCAGAAGTCAGCCACCGCTGTTGCTGTATTCCAGAACCAGCATGTATTCCACTGATAGTAAGTGATGTCATTGGAAGTGACGTAAGCCATGTCAAAATCCTGCCTCAGTGCATTTTACCCACTTGGGTGTACTCAAGACGTGGAGTTTGATGAGGCCTAAATCACTTTGGTGATGTCACTTCCTATCAGTGGAATGCAAGCTAATACCAGAATGGCACAACAGTGGTGGCTGACTTCTGCAACTTTGTTGGATATACTGGTTGACAGTAACTGGCACAAACACATGTGAGTGCATAATCCAATGGTTTTTATCATGTATGTGGCTTATGATTTTTGTGAGAATAGATACAAGTTACACTATGATGGCATATTTGCAGTACTTATTGTACATTTTACATGATCACCATTGAGCGGAGAGGGGTTGGAGAGTGCTGGAGAGTTCTGACTGGTGGAAATGGAGTGTGCAGGGGAGACCCTTGTATCTAATATAGCATGCTGAGACCCATATTTCCAATATACAGTATCTCACAAAAGTGAGTACACCCCCTCACATTTTTGTAAATATTTTATTGTATATTTGCATATGACAACACTAATGAAATTACACTTTGCTACAATGTAAAGTAGTAAGTGTACAGCTTGTATAACAGTGCACATTTGCTGTCCCCTCAAAATAACTCAACACGCAGCCATTAATGTCTAAACCGCTGCCAACAAAAGTGAGTACGCCCCTAAGAGAAAAGGTCCAAATTGGGCCCAATTAGCCATTTTCCTTTCCCCGGTGTCATGTGACTCATTAGTATTACAAGGTCTCAGGTGTGAATTGGGGAGCAGGTATGTTAAATTTGGTCTGTTTACATCCATCTGCCCATAGAGCAGAGTGTGCTGTGTCCATGTCCACATATCCCTGCTGAGCAAAACCTGATCCTGCTCATGTGAAAGGGGCCTTACACCTTGTTTAACACAGAGATATACACGTAATGAATTTTGCAGTACATCACTGAGGAGTACAGTTTGAAGAAGCACATTTTGGGTCTCTAAACAAGGACAATAATTACTATTGCACTGTTGTTTATAGTGCCACCTTTTGTGGCAGAAACTGATATGAGTGCAGTAGGTAAATTTTGTCATTTTAATATTGATGGATAACATAAATAATATAAATATTCTAATTTGTAAAAAAAAAAAAAAAACTCTCTGATGCATTAATTACCACAAAATAAAAAAATTAAACTGTGCTCAAAACCACGGGCACACCTTAAAAATCTGAATTGCCACTTGTATGCCATAAACAATTTTAACAGCAATATACTGTATAGTGTTAGGCAGCTGATGAAGGGAAACAATGTTTTTGGTCAAAATGTCTAGTAGTATACTACACATTTGGCATGACTCTCCATAAAGCGTTTTGTAAGATTTTTTAATGCCAGAAAACCACAAAGAATAGTAAAATGCTATGGGAGGGGCCTTGGAGTTATAGCACTATTACATTTCATTTCACTGATGAAAGCTGGTAAAAAAAGGTAGATTCATCCACCTAGCATGAAAGAATGGTTCACTCAGATGAACAAACTTGAGGAGATGGAGGAGTTTATTCTCAAGACTCAAGACAGAATCTTCTCCTTTACCAAGATGTAGGCCCATAGGCTACACAACAAAACTACAGATGATAATAAGAAAGTTATTTCCACCGTATCAGCTAACTCATACGTTATAGCCTCTATTTGGGCTGACCCGTGGCCTTTGCTTTGATTTGGAGCTCCATATTTAGTTTGGCTCCTGTGTTACAAACAAATTTCTCTTTGGTGCATATCCATTCCCCTGGTTGCTGTGGTGAGAGGGAAGGTGGAGATCAGTTAGTAACGCACTGTTCCCCCACTGTTGTCAGACACTCACCCTCTTTACCTGACCCTCACCCCACCTTTCCAATTCCCCCTTCTTTTTTGTGACGTGTAGCCTTGGAATTCAGTCACTACCATTGGTTCATTTGCCTGACTATATTTCTTGTAAGTTATAATAATATTGTCCAGGGTTACTTATCTTGCATTGTCACTGACAAGAAACTACTCTGGCTGTTTTTTTTTTTGTGACCCTGACCCCCCTGACCCTCTAACAATGGTGTGCATTAGGCTGACCTTTGTAAGCGAATGCGGATATTGTTTATATTATTGATATGGCCTCTCCGGGGTAACTCCTTTTGTTATGTACCTTACAGTAGTTATATTTCTCTAAAACATTTAATACCATATTATGGGAAAAAAGACTTTAGTTTAGATTTAATTTGCATAGCATAAATTATGTTTACAAAAAGTAAGTTGTCTATTTTACTGTGACTTTTAGAGCCGGTTCACATTAGCGCGACACAACTCCTTACTACTTCGGGGGCGACTTGTGCATTACATTGCACCACGACTTCGGAGCGACTTGCAGGGACTTCACATAATGGAAGTCTATGCAAGCCGCTCCGAGGTCGCCCCGAAATAGTACAGGACCCTTTTTCTAAGTTGAATTGACTTGTGTCGATCCTATTAGAACGGGTCCTGTAGCGGTCAATGGACCGCGAGGGAGCGCGACTTGTCAGGCTGACAAGTCGCCTGACAAGTCACGCTAATGTGAACCGGCACTTAAATGTCTATCAATAACCCAAATAGCAATATTTTCAGTGCTTCTTCAATATCTCTCTGAAATCCAATGTGCAGAGTATAAGCAGCTACATGCTGAGGATGCTATTAGGTAAAGTCTTTGAGCCCCTGTTCACACCCTTGCGACTAGTCCGACAGTTCCAAACCACAAAACAAGTTGCACCCCATTGCGGGCAATGGAACCGTTCGTATCGCAGCAACTCCTGTCACAGCAATTATGAAAAAGCTTCCTGCACTACTTTTTACCAATTTCATTTTGACTTAGAAAGACTTCTGTTAAATGAAGTCGCAAGCCTCAATGAAATCAGCATTGCAAAGCTCACTAATATGCAGCTTTGAAATTGCGCTGAAATTGAGCAATTTAAAAGCCGCACTGGTGTGAACCAGGGCTTAGGGTACATTTAAGTTATTTAGGTTTTCAAAGAGTATTGCAGGCATGAACACAGGTAAGTAGTACTATTACTATGACAGTACAGTGCCATCCTGTTCATTTCTGGGGAATGAGGAGCAGCTTCCATTTCTCTCCTCTTCCCTTTGCTATAACAATAGAGACTCCTACAAAAAATGGTGGCAAATCAGAACCTCAACGGTTAAGTCCACAAGGGGTCGAAACACATCTGAGGGGGTTTTCCTACTGGTGGAGAGCAGAGCTGAAGCCATCTCACACTACTTTTCATTTCTGGTCTCAGTGAGTCGGCATCATGAGTGCGATCACCCGCCATTTTTAAAGTACATTGAAGCCTGACAAACTCTTTTATACTATCGGCACCGGTCTATTACCTGTCCTGTTGGCTGATATCAGTTTTAGGAGCATTAGAGTGCTACCTTTTTATGTTCTGTGCTACAATAGAGACTTTTAGAGGCATTACTCAGACAACAAATGCATAGGCTTATATGCCATAAATTTAAAACTATTTCTTCACAATGCAGACTCTTCCCTATCCTTGGCTATCCACACAATTGAAGTATTTGGTGGATACTCTGACCTCAATCAACTGGCAAAAGTCTGTTCTTATGCTGATAGCCTCCAGATCCATGCCTTCTATCTTGTCTGAATCTTCTCTTACAATTTTTTCTTCCTTTAAATATCTAGGAAGTGTAATTAGAATCCTTACATCTCAGGGAATATTGACCTACTACTGCAACTCAACTCTTTATTCTCTGTCTTCATATAGGGTACTACTAGGCCTAAATTGAAACTGACATTGCAAGACAGACTTAAAAAGGAAACTGGAATGACTCTTCCGTCCTTTTACAGTGTGTTATTTATATTACCTGGACAACTGAAACATTCAGTCACATAGGTCCCCCCTGATTTCCCCCCATCCAGGTTAGAGGCACAGTTGGCACATACCCTGGAGAAAAGGAAATTGTAGATTTTTTTCGAGGATCATAAATTATTCCCTTACAAATTGAATTTACCCACTTTAAAACAGACCATATCAGTGCCGAATTAAGTTAAACGCCTAGTCTCATTTTAGAATCTTCTATTCAGCCTATCCTTGGGGCGCATTCTGTATTGGAACATCATCATACAATTCCTAAAAAGCCTTATTGAGATCCTATGGTATTTATACCCTCTCAGAGGTTTACCATAAGAGAACATGTACTCTGTCAGACTGTCATGGAGAAGAGTCTATCCCCACTAGAATGCAGACTAGCTAGCAAGTATTTGGTTACAGAATCTGGGATAGACAGTGGACCAAATCACTCAGCATGCCTGTTCAATTGTTGAAAGTAAGAGCCCTTAGAAGGGACAAGGTGCATGACTTAATCAGAGCTCCCTTATGGTGGAGCTACACAATAACCACAGAAACATGACAGTGCAGTGACAAAAAAAGATGAACTGCTTTGCAGTTTCTTCCATAGATTTGTACAACTACATCATGGTTTGGAGACACTATTTAGAGACTGTGATAAGCACATATCTAATTATTCACTAACAGGAGTTTTAAAATGAAAAAGGTTTGTTCCTATCTTATTTGCCCTTTTGCTAAGCTGGGTTAACCCCAACTGACCATTGAAGATAAATGGTAAACTCTAATTCCAACTTTGTCTACAGAAGAATGGGATGCTAAAAAACTACATATGACCACCCTGCATGCATACTTAAAGGTCTGGTATGGATTTAGGGGGGGGGGGGGCTACACTGTTTTTTTTTTTCTTTTTTTTTCCTTGGCGTGGGGTTCCCCTTAAACCTCATACCAGACCCTAAAGCCTGGTATGGATTGGGGGGGGGGACCCCCATGCATTTTTTTTTACATTGCATGCAATGTTTATTTGTTTTCAGGAAAGCTTTCAGCTGGGAAAATCAATTTAAATGTCATTTTTTTGTGAGTGAGTAGGGGTACTATGTAACCCTTAATCATTTATGTGGGGTGGAGAACAATATCTATTTATAAAAGGGGTTTCCAATAGGCCCGCAGACCCCAACAACCACCAGGGTAGGGTGGCAGGGAAGAGGCCCTTGCCCTGGTCAACGTTTGGACAAGGTTCCTTCTGGCAAGTCACCCTCTATGTTGAGGGCATGTGGCCCCTCTATCCTGGCCACCCAAGCTGCATGCTCAGATAAAGCGTGACCCATTGCTTTTTTCTTGTTTTTTGCATGAGGTTCCCCTTAAAATCTATACCAACTTAAAGTGTCCAGTATGGAATTTGGGGGGGGGGGGTGCCTGAAACTTTTTTTTACACTATCCCTGTAGGAGGAAGCTGTCACATTAAGAGGTGGTAATGATACCACTGCTAAATGTTTCACTTCACACTGCAGCTGTGGGTTCACTCAGCCGAGCACCCATTTGCACAAGGGGGTCCCCAGCACACTTTAAAGATATTTAGCAAAAAAAAAAGTGGGTTAAAAACAAAGGTTTTAGTTGCATACGTTTGAAAATATATATTACCCCTAGCTCTAAATAAATGTATGGCCCCTAGCTCTAAACTATCTCAGTTTCCCAAATCTGGAGACATACTGTGTATAACAATGTACAAAGAGGGAGCAGGCTTACCTGGAGGCAGCCTATACAGAAACGCACCAGAAGCCCAGATATCACCTTTACAAGGCAGCTGAAGGCTTTTAGTGTGTGTCCACACCAAACCTAAATAAAGCAAAGTTATCAAGAAGGGCTTCTCTAATACTCACTCACCGCCAGGGCAGTAACCTCTAAAATAATAAAGGTCAATAAGCGCTGTGGAATTTACCATATACAAATCCAAATTAATCAGTACTTCTGATAGCGATTATCATCTTTTAATTGCTCCAGGCACACCACAACATCAGACCACCATAAAGAAATAAACTAAAGGCCCGTACACACGTACCGATTGTCGGCCGTAAATATTTGGCCAACGTCTGATCGGCCGATTGTCGGCTTGTTAGTATGATGCTTCTGACAACCAACTGCGACTTTTCGGCCGAACAAAATCTGGTCTGCATGCTATAACATTTTTGTTGGCCAACACCAGAACAGCCGATTGTTCATCAGTCAGTACAGATTTCGGCCGACAAAAGCCAGATGAGCAAGACTGGGCATGCTCAGAGAAGAAAAAACACACGGAAAGTTAACCATCACATGACATCACTTCTGAAGTTGGTTGTTGTTGGCCGACAAAATTCGTGTGCAGTCTTGAGAACTTTTCAACCAACACGACAGCACTGGACAAAAGACGTCCGATCGGTCGGCCGACAATCGTGCGTGTGTACGGGGCTTTAGTGTAGTATTTAATTAAACCAAATACAATGTATAAAAATATGGGATGGCAAGCATCATATTATAACCTAATAATTAACTTACACCAGACAGCTTTCTTGGATAATAACTTGGCCACGGCCTTTATTTATTGGTTTATAAATTACTTAACTCATTAATCCATCAATCAATAAATTTTCACTTTTTTATTATCATAACTTTGCAATACATAACACAACTACCCAGCTTTGGCGCTCGGGTTACCACTTAACCATATAAAGACACCTCCAATACTTTGTCCCCCTTTTTGAAAAGGTGACCCTACCACATAAATTTATAAGGCCGTGACTTAATATTTATTCACTATTATACATATAATGGGCGGGTGGGCGGGAAGCTCCGTTCCGGCTGCTCTTCTGAGGCGACTGATTCCGCGCCCACGCAACCACACCTATATATAGCCTGCCTCGTTTCTAGAAGCTTCGGTCACCTGACCTTCCGCAGGCAGCTATTTTAACCAATCCTAATCCTCTAAACTCGTATCTCCCGCCTAACGCTCTGTACACGGGGGAACTAGAAACTGCCCCTCTGCAGCCCTCCCATGAGGAAAAAGTAGGAAAATGGGGTCCTTGAAACCCCCTTTCCCTTTTTCCATTCATGGGATGGCAAGCATCATATTATAACCTAATAATTAACTTACACCAGACAGCTTTCTTGGATAATAACTTGGCCACGGCCTTTATTTATTGGTTTATAAATTACTTAACTCATTAATCCATCAATCAATAAATTTTCACTTTTTTATTATCATAACTTTGCAATACATAACACAACTACCCAGCTTTGGCGCTCAGGTTACCACTTAACCATATAAAGACACCTCCACTAAGTCAGGAGGAACTAACCTCCTGACTACCCCACCAGCCCGCGGCCAGTTCTATTGCTGTCTGGAATCCTAAATTCATTATATCCCAACCTATATCCGAAAGATGTATCCCATCCTTCCAATACAAACCGGGAATACCCCCCTCCAAATCTACGTGTCTAAATGATATGCCATAACCCAAACTCATAAATTTCTCTACTCTATGATTAGTCCTTCTCCTCATTTTCTCAAACACCTTTCCAACTTTATCTTGCAACCAAATAAGTCGAGGGATGATCTCGGAAAATACTATAACCGTACCATGAGAAAAAGCCTTCCATTTTTTGATAACAAAAAATATTTTAAAGAAAAGTTTAACTGTTTTTATTTTCCCAATGTCATTACCTTCTAGGTGGATTAATAGTATATCCGGTAATGGCCAATCATAACTCAGCCTACCTAGTTCGGTCATCAGATTGTCCCAGATCATCCCACCTTTACCATACCAATATAATTCAAATAAACTTGGGTCCAGATCCAGATTAGTTCCATAAATTCTTTCTGCCGCTCTTTTGTGGGCCCATCGAACATACGAGTGCCCAACGATCCAAACTATTAACTTCTTACCTAGAATTAGAATGTACATAGTTAGATCTGACATATCTCTGATAGACATTTGACTTCCACCTGCCAATTTTCTTTATACCATCACCTCCCAAACCTAGGCTCGCCGCAGCCGTGGCTGCCCCAATCCTAAATGAGTGGCAAGATAAGCCTTTATTGCACAGCCCTAAGACAGCCAAAATTTTATCGAATATTCTTCGAAATTGAAAACCCGTCAGGGGCGACAGATCTCTATGAATAAAGAGCCGTGACCCCTTCTCCGGCCTCACTTTTAAATACGTCTTTAATGTTTTTAACGGACATATAGAGTCCACTGTACATTTTCCTAATAATATCCATGTCCCTTTACCCGACTGGTCTGTCTTAGACTTGCGCAAAAATATTTTTAATTTATCCTTGTCAAAAACCACATCTTCAATTAACAAACCACCTTCATCGCTTTTTGATCTAGGAACCAATTCTGATATTCGTAAGGCTGCAAAAAAACAAATAGAAAACGCTGCTCTCAACAATTTAACCTCATATTCAGAAAAACACGCTCTATCAGCATATTTACAAATATCTATTAGGTTATTCACCGAGATTGGACTTTGATAATTTATCTTAGTTTGTTTCTTTTTGTATCCTTTTAAAACTTGTTGTACTGAAAAGAAGGATAACATAGACTGGTAACCTTTCAATTTCATAAAATATAATACTCCATATAACGTTTTGTTTACATGTGACCAAGACCATTTCTTTTGAAGCAAAGATTCAAGAAAACATAATACTAATCTCTCTGAAATTGTCATTCGTCCATTATTGGCCTCTTGTAAAAATGACAACCACAGTGACCAGGAGCTGCAGTAGCTTTTCCACGTTGAATACGCCAGGGAGTTACGAATATTCTCTTGCACTAAACTAAGTCCCATAGATGCCCAGGACATTTCATACCCTCTTTGTTGGCTTCCGGCACCAGTTCGAAGAATTTGCTCATCTGTAAACGTGAGAGAGCGTCAGCAATAACATTGAGTTTTCCTGGAATATAACGAGCCTTTAGCCAAATGTTATATAACAGGCACCTGGAAACTAAATAACGAATCATGGAAATGACAGGTTGTGATCTAGAATTTAAACAGTTTATTGCGAATAATACTCCCTTATTATCCGTACTCAATAGAATTCTCCTGTTCTGAAACTTCCATCCCCAAATCTCCACCGCCACTATAACTGGGAATATTTCCAACAGTACAATATTTTGTAACAGACCTTTAACCTTCCATCTTTCTGGCCATCTCTCCGCACACCACTCATTTCTCCAAATGGCCGAGAACCCGATAGAACCTGCTGCATCCGTGAATAAACAAAATTGTGAATCTGTAATGAATTCTTCCTGAATCATTGTTCTACCATTAAACGTTTGCAAAAATTGTGTCCATATCAGCATATCCTCACGAATATCTTGCGTTAGCCTAATATGCGAAAAAGGACTCTTCAATCCTGACATTTTAAGATACATACGCCTTGAGTATATTCTACCAACTGGCAGGATTCTAGTCGCAAAGGCCAGATTACCCAAAAGCTTTTGTAGTTCCTTCAACAAAACTTTCTTCTTCCTAATCAATACTAAGATAAGATTGTAAATCTTATCTAACTTGTCCTTAGGTAATTTAAATTCCATGCTGTTTGAATCTATCAAAATTCCCAAAAATTCTAATTTTTGAGAAGGAGGTACCGTTTTTCCTTCAGCTAGCGGGATATTAAACTGGGAACATATATCTCTGAACGTGTTTAATAGCTGTAAGCATTCGCTAGAATTCTTAGGACCCAAGAATAAAAAAATCGTCCAAATAGTGAATTGTATATTTGGAACCCGATTTTTCCTTCAGCACCCATTCCAGAAAAGTGGCGAATGCCTCAAAATATGCACACGATAATGAGCATCCCATAGGTAGAAACATGTCGAAATAAAATTTTTCTTTAAACATGAAACCTAGTGAGTTGAAACAACTCGGGTGAATGGGTAACAACCTAAATGCCGACAAAATATCAGCTTTACTCATCAGTGCCCCCTCGCCCAGCTCCCTCAACAAAACCATTGCCTGTTCAAATGAAGAATATTCCACCGAACAGTCGTTTGGGCTTATCTGGTCATTAAGGGACCCACCCACAGGGAAAGATAAGTGATGTATTAGCCTAAATTTATTCGGCTCTTTCTTTGGCAGTATACCCAAAGGAGAAATTCTAAAGTCATTAAATGGTGGATTACAGAATAGGCCTGCAATCCTTCCAGCTGACCTTTCTTTATTTATTTTGTCTTCTACTATATGCGGTAATTCCTCAACTGACTTTAAATTTCTCACCTTTATACAACCTTTTCCTTCAAAGATAGGTAGTCTGAAACCCTCTGCAAAACCTTCATAAAGTATGTTGGCCTTCCGTTGATCTGGGTATTTGCACAGCCAGGTTTGCATTTCTTGCAGGTTCACCAGGAGTTTGCCCCTTAAGAAATGGCTCTTTTCCTGATTGGGTATTGGCTGCCATTTTCCTAAAACATTTAGACACGCTATGCGCCCCTGCACAAAAAGCACACTCATGCCTAAAACGGCAATTATGTAGCCACTTACAATTGGAGTCATTAAACGCAAAGCATATACCTTTCTTATAACTTGTGGCCTGATTGGCTCCCACACCTACCGGTCTAGCAATTTGTGGCCTCTGTGGAATTAATAGGTTAAGCCACAAACCCACATCTTTACAACCCCACTGTAGCTCTTTATGCACAGACAACTTTTGCCGAAAGGATTCATCATATGAAAACCAACCAAATCCTCCAAAATTTCGGTACGCCTCAAGGATGATTTCCACATGATGAAAAAAGGCCTGCTGCTTTTTCTGGCTGTTTTTCACACATTACCCCTGCAAATATGCAGAAAGCCTGCAGCCAGTTACTAAATTTTTTTGCAACCGGTCTCCTCCTATCCTCATCATTTTTGTCCGGCTTTAGGAACTCCTTACTAGATGGAAGTAAGGACAATATATCTACGAATTCTCCATTCCAGATCTTTTCTTTAATACTTGTACTTAAGTGAAAACCCAGAGGCGAAGGTGAACAGGGCATAGTTTCTTTCAATACAATTTCAGGTACTCTATCCTTAAAACCTGTTACTCTTTCTGGTATGATTTTCCCTACCTCAGGGTTCTGCCACACTGAAGATACATTTTCCGGTTGCATTTTACTATGTAAACTATGTAATGAATCAACTATAAGATTTAATGACTGGTTCAAGTTTTCAAACATAGCAATATTTAACTCACCCGGCCCGGCAGTACCCGGTTCTTCTAAAACCTGCATGTCCTCTGCCGGCCAATACAAAGGGCTGTCTTCTTTATCACTCCTCCGGCAGCTGCCACCGAGGCCAGCATTGGACCTCACTCCGACAGCTCCGGCCTCGGTTGCTCCATGTTGTCCCGACGCTGCACCCGCCTCTTCTTCTCTCGCCGTTTCGTGACTTCCTCGCTTTCTTCCAGCCTTCTTTTCTTCCACTGGTGGGCTGTATTGTCTTCTGGGCGTCCTTCGTCTCTTCAGCCGCTCTTCGGTGGTTGCGGCACTTGCGCCCACGCAACCACACCTATATATAGCCTGCCTCGTTTCTAGAAGCTTCGGTCACCTGACCTTCCGCAGGCAGCTATTTTAACCAATCCTAATCCTCTAAACTCGTATCTCCCGCCTAACGCTCTGTACACGGGGGAACTAGAAACTGCCCCTCTGCAGCCCTCCCATGAGGAAAAAGTAGGAAAATGGGGTCCTTGAAACCCCCTTTCCCTTTTTCCATTCATTCCACTTACTTATAAGTGCCCAGGCTCGATCCCAATGTAAATGAAAAAACAGGAATATTGGCGCAAGCATGAATAAATAAATGGATGGAAATAAATAAAAGCAGCTGACACCAAGGTAAAAAGTATGTAAAACCCAATGTAAAACTGATAGTGAAAAGTGCAGCGCTAAAACAATAAGACAATAAAAACATCAATGGATAAAAGAAAAGTCTATGAATGGCACGCAGTAGTCTTGTAAAAAAGAGGAGAAAACAGTCCAATAAGAAATCCCAATGAAAGTGCTCAGTGCTGATCAGTAAACAGGACACAAGTGCTTGTTCAGTGCAATCCTTCACCAGAGGTGCTAGCCTCTCACCTGTAGGCTGTGAAAAGACAGCCTTAAAAGTACACTCCCAGCAATGTGAAAATCCTGACCAGGACAGCAATCACAGAGGGCATCTCTCCTTTTTGTAAAGGTGTTCACAACGATCCCCATGTAATAGAAAGGGGGCAGACCATAGTGCAATATGTTTCAAACACCACAATTTATTAATAAAACAAATGGACAGCCTCTTACTTCAAGCTAATGCAAAAACGAGCAGTACAGCAATCCAGCTGATCTCCAGACAGAGCGGAACGCTCTGCTAACAGGGGCTACGAGTGACGTCACGATCTCCTCCCCCTTGCGCACGCGTATCGTCCGTGGGCGGGACTTCCTCAGCGTATGGGCGGAGGGGCGGACGTCACTCTTTTTATATGCATCACTCCGCTCAATTCAGCGTCGCTGCTGGCATAGCAACGTCGGAGGAAAACCAGGAAGTGCCCCAGGGCCCGCACCAAATCGATCCCAATGTAAACAGCCTTGTTGGGAACTCACACCGCCATGCCTCAGACTGGGAAGCGGTGTGCATTTCTAACACTGGACATGACGTCAGTGACGGCATGCATTGAGCCTCAACTAGTTTTGCAAACTGAATCTTTTGGTGGCTTTGAAGGTAGAATTTTTCACTTTAAAGAGGGCAGTTTCACATGAGTCACTATATAAGGGCAGGTGCCTTTAATTACACTATAAATTAAACAAAAGTAACAAGATATTGAAAGTTAAAGGATGTCATCTGGTGGGTCAAACATCCATATCATCAACAAAAGTCTCAGTAGGCTAACAAGAAGCAATCTAAGACTTCAGCTAACCATAGTCCATCAACCATTAGGCAGATTATCTCACGAGTCAGAGTATTTAAACATAAACAACACCCTCTATATTTTGTGATATTTGTCTGTCATTTCCTTAGCTATAGCTACTTTTACTTCCACATCACAAATGTTTTCTACAACACTTCTTTAACCACTTTACGACCGCTCACAGTAATATTACTGTGGCAAAGTGGCTCGTTATCGTCTGACGACGTGCGCCGCCGGAGGCTCGCTCCCGCTGTTTTCATTCACAGCGGGAGTCGGGCCAGGGGAGGAGCAGCGGCGATCGCCGCTGCTCTTACCCGATCATCGGGGATCGAGTCTGGAGATCCGCCCGCTGTGTGTAAACACAGCGGGCGGATCTCCATAGTGACAGGGAGTGACAGATCGGACTGTTCAGCATAGCTGGACATCCGATCTGTCCATGACTCACTCAGTCACCTCCCCCCCTACACGTCAGTAAGCACCAGGCATACATTAACCCCTCCCTCTCCAATAAAATTAACCCCTTCCCTGCCAGTGACATTTTTACAGTAACAGTGCATATATATAGCACTGATTACTGCAGTAATGTCACTGGTACCCCCAAAAGTGTCAAAAATGTCAGTCAAGGGTCCGATCTGTCTGCCGCAATGTCGCAGTCCCGCAAAAAAAAAAATCGCAGATCGCCGCCATTACGCGTTAAAAAAAAAACACCAAAAATTACAGAAATCTTTCCCTTTGTTAGTAAACACAATAACTTTTGCGCAAACCAATCAAAATACGCTTATTGTGATTTTTTTTACCAAACATAGGTAGCAGAAAACAAATTGGCCAAAAATTTTTAAAAAAATTGGTTTTTACATCTTTTTTGGGGGGAATTTCATATAAAAAAATGTTAAAAATATTGTTATTTTTTTCAAAATAAACGCTCTTTTTTTGTTTATAGCGCAAAAAGTAAAAATCGCACAGGTGATCAAATACCACCAAAAGAAAGCTCTGTTTGTGGGAAAAAAAGGACGTAAATTTCGTTTGGGTACAGCGTCGCACAACCGCGCAATTGTCAGTTGAAGTCGCACAGCGCCGAATCACAAAAAGTGGCCTGGACGGAAGACAGCAAAATCCTCCGGTGGTAAAGTGGTTAACAGTTGGTGTGTGGGGCAATTTCCAATGGCGAGGAATTAGCAACTTGGCCCTATTCAATAAATGTCTCTTTCGGGGTCATTTGTTTTACTTTAAATTGCAGTTGAAAATTGTAGTAAACAACATGCTTGGGTAAGCATTATTTTTGCCCGAAAAGCATTGTCAATGAGCAATATGTGCAACATAGTACCCCTATCTTTTCAGCAATGCCAGCAGAGATCTGAGGCCTTTGGGTCCTTTCACACGGGCTTTCTGATCAGGTCCGCCTGTCAGTTTTTCAGGCGGACCTGATCGGATGCTCCATGCATCCCTATGGAGCAGCGGATGTCAGTGGTGACATGTCCGCTGACACCTGCTGCTATCCGATCTTGTCCATGAAATCCAGATGGATGGAAACCCTATTTTCCATCCGTCTGGAGGATAGGATCAGATGAAAACTCACAGGCGGTCCATTTTCATCCAATCTCCCATACAGGAGAGCGGGGATCTGACAGATCCGTCTCAGCACATTGAGCAGAGACGGACTTGTCATCCGCCTGCTCAGCGGGGATCAGTGGATTGATCCCCGCTGAGCAAAACACAGTCCGCCAGGCAGAAAGGGATCCTAAGTTTAGTTGGCGTGGCATATCAGTTAGTCAGCAATATATAGCAGATTTCTTGTAAATGAGTGCTTATGGAACATTTATGGGCTAGAAAACAAGCATTTTCCCATTGATCATAAGTAAAAGGTAGCATGACTTACCGATTCCCACTAAGTTTTAAACCTGTTTGCATCATCTGCGTCTGAGAATCGCAACCAATTGTACATTTAAGGAAGTTGTCTTTTTAATTGCCAAACCTTTTAGACTGCTTTACTTAAAAGGGGATAGAAATCCAAAAAAACAAATCCTTTTTCTGTGCAGAAGTATGGATATAATTGTGCAATTAGAGATAAGTCCAGTATAAAAAAACACTGTGGGCTTAACTCAATCTTCAACATGTCATTCAACTTTCCATGATCCACACAATGTGTAAGCAAATATTATTTTTTTTTCCTTCCGATGCAAATGAGTATTCTTTACAAAGTGAAATGTCACCACAGTCACTAAGCTCTGGGGAAACTTCCATGGCAGTGTGCTATTTTCTTTGCAAAGTGAACCACCTATTTGCCTTTAGTAAATCAACCCCTCAGCGTTATGGTAATGCTGCTATTTCACAAAGAAATGAGTCCTATGGGTATATTTATCATTTACTTGATGAGATATCAGTATATCTGTAATTGGATCATTTCTACTCTCTGTGTGAGCATAACTATATGACCACTGAGTTTAAAATCAGAATTTACAGCTTAAGATTTTCATGCTATTAATGAATCTCAGGTATAATAGGTTTGCTTTCTTGCTGAAGAAATGTATTCTTTAGTTTGTTCATTTTCAAAGCTGTGTTTTTTTTAGCTAGGTGTTCCATATTATTTTCCCATTTACTTCACAGCAGATATCAATACCTGCTGATCTGTTCAATCTTCTCTATCTGAACTACAATGGCCTTATAGCCTTCATCGTATTCCAAGGCTGCATGGACCACAGTGTCAGTGCAGACTCTCTACAAAACACCTTTCCTGCATTTTTAAAAGTATAGAGGGCATTACCTGCTGTAAATACTCATGCAAATACCTGTTAGAATTTGTTTTAAACCACTTGCCGACCAGCCGCCGTTGTTTTACAGCGGCAGGTGGGCTCTGCCCTGTACCTGTGCGTCACTTCGCGGGGCCGCTAGCAGGGGCGCGCACACATCTACTCCCCACAGAGGAAGCTAATCAGCGGGTCCGGCGGCCACGATTGCCGCTCGGCACCCGCAATCGATCCCTGTTGAGACAGAACGACGGTCTGACGTTGTAAACACTCCTCTTATGTAGGAACACAGGTCTCTGTGTTCATGCAGCAAGACCATCACCCCACACAGTTAGAAAGCACCCCTAGAGAAACATTTAACCCTTTGATTGCCCCTGGAGTTAACCTCTTCCCTGCCAGTGTCATTATTACAGTAACAGTGCATATTTTTAGCCTCAAAGTGTCAAAAATGTCAGTTAGATGTCCGACAGGGCGGCCGCAATGTCGCAGTCCTGCTAAAAATCGCTGATCGCCATCATTACTAGTAAAAAGTAAATAAATAAATAAAAATTACATATACCTTTTCCCTAGTTTGTAGATGCAATTAGGGATGATTGAACGGTTCGGGTCGACCATCGGTTCGACCTGAACATTGGCTGGTCGAGGTTCGGCCGGATTTAGAACTTTTTCCCCAAAAAGTTCGGAATTCGGCAACCAGAACCGACCAAAATGCAATGGTTCAGGAAATGGGCTTTAAAAGCCCATGATTGGACCAGAACCATCAGTAAAAGCCAATTGAGGGGCAGGAGAATGCTAGGAATGTAATTGGAGTGACTAGGGGGTCCATAGTCCAATCATTAGTGAATACGCCCCCCAGTATATAAGATAGCCCCCGCCAAATTCCTAGCATTCTTATACGGGACATGAAAGAGAGTGGAATGCTGTTCTGTTACAATGTGTTACAAAGTGTCATTTATCTATTTTTAGTGTGAGGAAAGGGATATCTAGTGTAGTTAGGGTGCTATTTTTATAGCATAGCCATATTAGTGGAAATTATTTGATTAGCAAAAGTATAGTGTTCTGCTCCTTTAACACCTATATATGTGCAGGTGTATATATACAGACATGGGTGTATGTATATATATACCCCTATAGACATGTTCAGATGTCATGCCTGACTCCAAACATGTCCTCAAAAAAGCACTATCAACGCCTGCAGCAAAAAAAAAATGCTGAGCGGAGCCATATTAGTGCTCTGAAAGTGACAAAATACAAACGATCTCTTTTTTTCTGGTTCCGGACATGCTACAGAGCTGAAACTTCACAGGTACACTTTTTAGACCCCCCCCCCAGATACGAAATCCAAAGTAAAAATCAAAAAATCTCTTTTTTTTTTTAATTTTTTCAATAATTGGCTCTCTATCAAAAATGACAATTTTTAATAACTTTTTTGTGTGATTAATAGTCCCTGGGGCATGACCCAGAACCCTAGGCACTTTTTAGGGGCATTTATTGGGTTTTAGGGCTTTAAAATGGTGTTTTTGATTACCGAAGTTCGGGTCTATTGATTTCAATGGGGTTCTGAAATCCGGGCCGAACTTTCGGGTAGTTCGGATGTTCTGGTCGAACCGAACTTTTCAAAAGTTCGATCATCCCTAGATTCAATAACTTTTGCGCAAACCAATCAATATACACTTATTGGGTTTTTATGTAGCAGAATAAAAATTGGCCTAAAATGATGAAAAAATTTGATTTTTATATATATTTTTTTTATTGGGAATGTTATATAGCCAAAAGTAAATATACAGTAAACCCCCGCTCCATAGCGGTTCAGTTTTTGCGGCCCCGGTATATTGCGCTTTTTTTTGTAATGTTATTTTACTAAATAAATCATTAAAAATGAAATATTTTTGTGTTTTCCATAGCTCTTGCTATGTCTCTCAGTAACTTTTATGTGTTTAAATGAGTTTCTATTTTTTTAAAAGTGTGTTTAAAGACCTTAAATGCTTTTACACGTACAGTGACAGTAAAAAGAAACATGCCTACAATGCATTTTAATATGGTTTTTCTATTTCGCGGATTTTCACTTTTCGCGACTGGGTCCGGAACGTAACCTCCGCAATGGAGGGGGGTTTACTGTATATATATATATATTTTTTTTTTTGCAGAATTGTCGCTCTTTTTTTGTTTATAGCGCAAAAAATAAAAAACCTACAGGTGATCAAATACCACAAAAAAGCCCCTTAATTTGTGGGAAAAAAGGACATTCATTTTATTAGGGTACATCGTCGCAAGACCGCGCAATTTTCAGTTAATGTAACGCAGTGCCATATCACAAAAATTGGCCTGGTCATTAGGAACTAAGGTACGTTTATCTAAACCTTCAGATTTAGGAACTGTGAAAAAAAGACAGATGGTAAGAGAAGTTTGGTGCTACAGAAAATTGTAGCCAAACATGGAAAGAATAGGATGCATGAGGCCAAGACTGAGACAATAGAATGCCCCTCCACACTGCATATACTGTATGCAGTTTATCAGTGTTGGAAAAAGGAGCAGAGGGCGCCTATTTTTAAAAAAAAGAGAGTTCAGTTGAAACAGCAACTACCACATCCCAAATATGGGTACAAAAAAGGATAGAAATGGTGGGGCTTTACCACTTCAGCTCCAGAAGGTTTTACCCCCTTCCAGACCAGTCCATTTTTTAAATTTATTTATTGTCTGTTAAGTCAATGGAGTGCGATACGGCACTCCATTGATTTAACCGACAATTGCACCGTTGTGCGACACTGTACCCAAGTAAAATTGCCACAAATAGAGCTCTCTTTTGTTGGTATTTGATCACCTTTGCGGTTTTTATTTTTTGTGCTATTAACAAAAAAAAAAAAAAAACACAATATTTTTTACTTTCTGCTATAAAACACATCTAATAAAAAAAAATTAAAAAAAAAAAAAATCAAATTTCTTCATCAGTTTAGGCCAATATGTATTTTGCTACATATTTTTCGTAAAAAAAATCCCAATAAGCATATATTGATTGGATTGTGCAAAAGTCACTGCCTCTACAAACTATGGGATATATTTATGGAATTTTTTTTTTTTTTAATTTCTTACTAGTAATGATGGCGATCAGCGATTTTTAGCAGGACTGCAACATTGCGGTGGACAAATCTGACACTAAAGGGGTTTATTTACTAAAACTAGAGAGTGAAAAATTAGTCACATTTCTACATAGAAATCAATCAGCTTCTATCCTCAGCTTGCTCAATTGGGCTTTGGCAATAAAACCAGGAAGCTGATTGGTTTCTGTGCAGAAATGTGACTAATTTTGCCCCCTCTAGCTTTAGTAATAAACCCCTAAGTGACACTTTTTGGGGACCGGTGACACAATACAGTGATCAGTGCTAAAAAATGCACTGTCACTGCATAAAGGACACTGGCAGGGAAGGGGTAAAATCAGGGGTGATGAAAAGTTTATGTGTGCTCCTGGGGAGTGCTTTCTTACTGTGAGGGGAATGCTGTGACTGGAGAAAACAGAGATCCATAAGCTAAGCAGAAACACAAGATCTCCATTTTCCTCCTTTACAAAACGGCGATCTGCCTTGTTTACCTAGGCAGACCGCCTTTCTGCCATTCCTCTGGACGATTAACAGGACCTGGCAGCCATTGCAGCCACCAGACCTGCTGATTGGCTCTCGCTGTGTCCTATCACAGCAGGAGTGGGTCACCAGCGGTCCGCACAGGCGCCCCAGACCTCATGCACGAAATCACATACATGTACGTGATTTCGCGCAGCCGGGCCATCCTACCACAGTATATATGCAGTAGGCAGTCCAAGAGCGGTTAAAGGTGTTGAAACATCCTCACAGAGTGAGTACTAATACACATATATAGGTTAAAAAGGATTCTTTATTATAAATGTGATATTAAAAGATAATGTTGGGGTTATATAACCCCCTTAAAACATGAAATACTTTCACAACTCATATTTCAAACCAAGGCACCCCTGAAGATAGAGGTCCTCCCCTATGCATATATAATATGACACATTTAAATATTGATATTATTTGTACATATGGAAACATCACAATAGGGAAGGGTAACTTATCCAACGTGTTTCGCTTAGTCAGCTTCTTCAAGGGCTCAGAGGGGTGCAGTTAGAGAAGATTATATTTAATTTGTCTCAGGAGGATCCAAAGGATATGAATATAATCTTTCCCAATGCAGCCAATCACAGGATAGATATCTGATGGTGTTTAGAAATGGATGGATTGCCTTGCTAAGGAACCCCACCAAGGAGTTAAAGGTACAGCCCCGAAGAGGGGGAGGATAATGCCGTGCAGTGCTGAACTCTCAAATTCCAAAAGCATATAGAGAGCACTCGCCTATTTATCCAATGTGTGTACTCAACCTCAGTATCAGGGCAGGTTATCAACAGTCCAGGTATTAAAGTCTGTAAAGTAAGTTCAGCTAGTACTGTGCCTCCATATTCAAAAAGCAGCTGCTGTTGAAGAGAGCGCCTCCATTTTACATGTGTAATATCAATATTTAAATGTATCATATTATATACAGTATACATAGGGGAGGGCCTATATCTTCAGGGGTGCCTTGGTTGGAATATTATTTGTGAAAGTATATCATGTTTTTGGTTATATATCCCCAACATTATTTTTTAATATCACATTTATAATAAAGAATCCTTTTTAACCTATATATGTTTATTGGTACTTTTCTCTCCTTTTTTATTTTTTAAAACATGAAACAAATGCCTCTTTGCACAGCAAGCAGTTAATACCTTCCTGACTTACTGCCTATGCCCCCAAAATCAAATGAACATTTTGTTTATTTCAGCTAAGCTGGCAGATCCCCGCTGTCCTCTATGGGGAGATCGGATGAGAACGGAACGCCTGTCCGTTCTCATTTGATCCCATCCGATCTGATCCTCCAGAAAATGGAGCCATGGAAAATAGGGTTTCCATCCATCCGGCTTTCACAGACAGGATCGGATCGGGGAGCAGCGGGTGTCAGCGGAGATGTCTCTGCTGACACCCGCTGCCCCAAAGGGATGCATGGAGCATTTGATCAGATCCGCCTGAAAAACCAACAGGCAGATTGGATCGCCAGTGTGAAAGGGGCCTTAGTTGCATGTTGGAAGGGGCAGGTTTTCCTAATCAGGTTTTGGTTTCTTTATAAAGAAAGCAAACTAAGGATTTGTACAACTTTTGTTATAAAAATGCAACAGAATGGAAAGATCTTCAGCAGTCAGCACAAGTTGGAGTGTCTCAGATTCCTGGTATCCCTGTGTGTAGTATGATTCCTGCTGTCACTCCTGTGTCCTATAGTGATGCAAGACCATCATGGCGAAACCACAGAGTGCAGTTGTGGAGGCCAGCATCTAACACTCTTGAAGTGTCAAATGCATAAAATCTTAAACCAAGCTTCTCTTTTCAACTCAAAACTCTCTTTTTTTTAACTGCATCACACATATCCAGAACTTAAACCTGGTATATAGTGTAGGATGGTTCAAAGTTATTGCAGCAACACTAAAATTACTGCTGGAACTAGAAGCCAGAACATTCTAATTATTGCAGCCTCACATCATGTTGAAGGCTACTAACAACAATAAAATTGCAAACATTAAAGTGAATAGCAGGTTACCAAAAACATTACTCCTACATATATTACCAGTTTACTTTTACTGTATATATTAATGTCATTTGTTTTTCCTAATTGAATCCAACTCACCCACATTTACATATGTACGTCATCTATCCTGTTCTGGTTAGGGGCAAGCAGGGTGCACAGCATGTAGCTCCTGTGACCACTGTTTTCACCATAGCCAGCGGATTGGACTCCTGGTATCCGGGTTCTGTCATGTGATCGCTATGCAATCACATGATCACAATGTCAACAAAGCTGTTGAGAATGAATTTTATTCAAAACAAATGTGATTTTTATAGTGATGCTGTGATTGACCCACAGCTATCACATAGCACCTGGGTCAATCACATCACCCTGTACCATGAGATAGCTGTTGGCCGATCACATCACACAATAGTAAAATCACAGCTGTTCTGAATATACCCCATTAATGACAGTTCAAAACATTGCTGTAACAGTGATCATCACTGTAACAAGTATCAAAATGCTAAAAAAATATATATATACAGTACAGTATATATATCCCTGTTCAACCCCCAAAAAAACAAATAGTGGTAGGAGGTACAGTATTAGACAAGGTGATTCAGGCATGGGCCATTAGAGTAGTGTTCACGACAAGGATGAAAAGGAAGTTGCACTGGTGGGAGAGGTAGCACTTCAGCATGCCCAAAAACAACAGGGGGCCTGATGCAGTGGCCACTGAGTAGTAGATGTCTCATGCCATTGTCTGTTAGCGGGTAAGTGAGGTATGAAGGAACAGCTGTGGCCCACCACTGTATCTGCACACAGGAATTCTGTCAATCTTTTCTGCTATCTCTCTTGTTAAAAGAAAACATTACAAAGTAAAAAAAAAATACAAAAATGTTAAAATCATTCAATTAAATACTAAAATAATTAAAATATAAATAATATTATAAAATATTACAAACATAACATTATTTAAAGACCGTTCATAACAAAAGCAAGCCTTCATGCAGAACAAAAGGAAAGGGCAGCAATGGTAGGCTTGCGGGTGGAAGGGGACAGTAGAGATTGGCTCCTGAAGCACAATAAAGTTGTAGTCGGGCTCCACAGCCTAGAAAAGAGTACACATGAAAGCCTTTTCTTACATGTCATGTAGGCCATCCCTTTCAACTGAAGCCTACTGAATATTTAACAGGGTGAATGAACCAGCATGCATCATCACAAAGCACATCCACCTTCTCCCTTCCTCTGAATAAAAAAAAAAATAAGAATACATTTTCTTTTTTTTTTTTATTATTATTATTATAATAACATTTTTATAAGACAAAAACTTTTTTTTTCCTCCACTGACACTGTGTCCATTTCTTTCAAACAAAAACCTTGCAATAGAGTCAAAAACTATAAAAACATTAAAAATATTACATAAATATTCAAATTACAATAGTTTGTGGGTAAGGCATGGATAATCGACCTTTACCTTTTCCTTGTCCTTTTCTTTTGATCCCTTTTCCAGGGACTCACCTTCTGGACCTCCAAAACCACAGAAGGTAAGCTCGGCTCCAGGTAGCAAACATCCTTTGTGGTTTCCAACTCCATTAATAAAATATTTAATAGATAGATAAATAACATTAACAAATACACATGCATAAAAGAAAAAAAAAGCATTTTTAAAAATGTACATTTAAACATTTATTATTATTAATATTATTATTATTTTGGATACAGTTTAAAGAGTCTTTTTATCTAAAAATATAGAGGAATATGATCTGAAGCAAACACAGTGACGTGCCTCCATCCCTATTGGTTAGTGCAAACAGAAAACAGAGGTTGTGGGACTTTGAATGAGGAAGATCACAAACTAAGATATACAAATAGGATTATAAACGTAATAATTTATTGTACATACAGTCATTGATACAAATGTTGACATCAGTAACAAATATGATGCAGACATGTAAACAGAAAAGGCTGACACAAAAAAATACATATAGTAAAAACATTGTTATAATAGTAAGATAGTAAGATATATTCAGTAAAAAAATACTCACTATTACTTACTATTATAACAATGCAAAACTGTGTGTTTTTTTAGTTCAATAGACTTCAATAGAGAAGCTGCAGAAAAGCATGTAGGGCATTTTTTTTTTCACAATTATTTTACCGCATTTTGTATTTTTTAATCTGTCCAACAACAAATTGGACAAACAAAGTGTGAAAAATGCAAAACCCAAATTGCAATAAAATCGCATGTGCAAAAACACAAAATACACCATAAAATGCACTGCAGAAACATATAAAAAGCAAACTGCATAGATGTGATTCGAGCCTAACAGTTGCTTGCCCTTGGTCACTCAGGGGTCAACTAGCTGTTAACGGGTCTTAGTGGCAGCTTGCAGCAGAGGCCAAAAAAGGAGGTACAGCCTAGGCTCAGTGTGGGAGTTGGAGTTTGAGGAGTAAACATCTCGGTTTCTTCTCTGTGATTATTCGTAATATTCATAGTGTGATTAAGAGATTTACTAGATTTCTGCGATCTGGTATTTTCTCTAGAATTACAGGATATCGAATCTAGCTTGCCAGGAATATTTACATCTCTTTCCAGGCAAAATATGTATTTTTTTCTACTGAGTACTTGTAAAATCTATTTCTTGGAGTACATCATGGGACACAGAGCCATATTCATTACTATATGGGTTATAGGCCACCTTCAGGTGAATGGACACTGGCAACCAATCAGACAGGAAGTCCCCCTATATTACCCCTCCTACACAGGAAGTACCTCAGTTTTGTAGCAAGAAATAAATACCCCATACAAGAGGGGAGGGACCTCCGTGTCCCATGATGTACTCCAAGAAATGGATTTTACAGATAATCTGTAGAAAAAAATCCATATTTCTTTATCGTACATCAAGGGACACAGAGCCATATCCATCACTTTATATGGGACCTCCCATAGCAATGCATCTGAGGGGAGGGAGACACTATAAATACCATCATCAGACCACAAAAGATCTACATAGTTACCTGAGGAACACTGCAGCCAAATGCAGACTCCTCCTGGGTCCCAACATCCACTTGATATAATCTAGTGAACGTATTCACGGACGACCTAGTCATGGCTTTGCAAATCTGAGCCATAGGAGCTCGATGGCAAACTGCCCAAGAGGCCCCTACTCCTCTATTCAAGTGTGCCTTTACCGGAAAGGGTGGAACCTTCCCTTTCAAACCATACGCCTGGATAATAACCTGGCAAATCCAATGAGAAATCATAGACTTAGACACTGCCTGCCCTTTCCTGGGCCCTTCTAGCAGCATAAACAAAAGATTGGTCTTACAAATCTGAGCCAACCTTTTCAAGTAAATCTTAAGTGCGCGTACTACATCAAGAGAATGTAATAACTTTTCCTCCTCTGTTTGAGGATCTGGAAAAAAGGAAGGCAGTATAATGTCCTGATTCAAATGAAAAGTGGACACCACCTTGGGCAAAAAACCTGGGTGTAGATGTAGAGTCACCCTATCTTGATGTAAAATCAAGAATGGTTCTTTACAAGAAAGAGCTGCTAGTTCTGATACTCTTCTGGCTGAAGTTATCGCAATCAAAAAGACCAATTTTCTGGTTAAAAGGGGAAAATTCCCCATGGGCCCAAAAGACTGTTTCTGTAAAACTGCCAACACCAAACTTAAATCATTAATTTTAAAATAAATTTCATTTCTATCCCTACTTGCAAGAAGGCTAGAAACCTCCTGATGATATACTTGCAGAGATGCCATTTCCTGACCTCACACCAGGTAATGTAAGGTAATGTAAAATTTCCAGACTCTGTAATAAAGAGACTAGTTTTCTAGCATTTATCAGGGTAGAAACTGCAGGGCCAGATATACCCCACTGCTTCAAAATCAAGGCTTCGATAGCCAAGCCGTCAAATTTAGGGACTGTAAAGCACGGTAGAATATCAGGTCTTAAGAGTGCAGGTCCGGATGCAGTGGAAGAACCCAAGGCCTTGTCACTGCCAAATTTTGAATTTGTGCATACCAAAATCTCCTCAGCCATGCTGGAGCTACCAGGATTACTGGTTTCCCTTCTAGCTGAATTCTGTGCAACAGATATGTCAGTAGCTGAACCAGAGAAAAGGCATAGATCAGGGAAAACACCTCCCAAGGAGTCACCAATGCATCCTCTCCGACTGCGTGTGGATCTCTGGTCCTGGACACAAATCTTTTCCACTTGCTGTTGAACCTGGATGCCAAAAGATCTACATCTGGGACCCCCCAGCATTGGAAGATCAATGCAAAGATCTCAGGGTGTAAGGAAAATTCCCCCGGAAACATTTGTTGACAACTCAGAAAGTCTGCCTGTCAGTTTTCGATTCCTGGGATGAAAACCGCTGATAGGCATGGAACAAATTTTTCTGCCCAGGATAGGATGATATCCACCTTGTTCTAAGCTGACTGACTTTTGGTGCTTCCCTGATGGTTGATATAAGCCACAGCCGTGGCATTGTTGGATTGTACCCTAACAGGGTAACCCCGAAATCTGGGCATCCGTCCAGTACTTTAAAGCCCTACAAACTGTTTGGATTTCCAAGAAATTGATGAGAAGACTTTTCTCTGCCCAAGACCACTTTCCCTGGACAGTGGTTTCCTCCAGAACCTCTCCCTAACCGGAGAGACTGGCATCTGTAGTCACTATTTTCCAGACTACTGGAAGAAAGAATTTACCCTTTTCCAAGTTTTTGGTTAACAACCACCAATTTAGACTCTGACATACTCTTGGTACCAGAAACATTCACCAGTCTAGGGACTGGACCTTTCTGGTCCATGCTTAAAGAGTGTTGTTCTGTAAGGGAATGGCATGGAATCAAGCATAGGGAACTGTTTTGAATGAGGACACCATCTTCCCTAATAATGTAATGCAAAGACGTACAGAAGAATACCTTTGCCATCTTACTTATCAAACCAGATCCTTCAGGTCTCTGACCTTTCTTGATGGCAAGAATACATTTGCCTGTATCATGTCCACAAGGAAACCCAGATACTCCAGACGCTGGACCGGCTGTAATGCTGACTTTGCCAAGTTCAGAATCTAACTCAGACGTTCTAAGAACTGCACTGTCTGGAAAACATTTTGACTTAGAGCTGAAGCCGATCGATCTATTAGCAATAGATCATCTAGATATCCTATTACTGATATCCCTTGAGACCATAGGGGGGCCAATACTGAAGCTAAGATCTTTGTGAACACTCTTGGAGGCCGTGGCCAACACGAAGGGCAGGGCCACAAACTGAAAAGGACAGTTTTCTACTGCAAAGCGTAAAAACCTTTAATGGGCCTGAAAAATAGGCACGTGAAGGTATGCATCCTTGATGTTTTTGGATGCTAGAAATTCCTCTCCCTGCAGGGAGGCCATGACTGAATAAGTTGACTCCATACAGAAAGTACGAATGTTCAGAAGCTGGTTCAGAGCTTTGAAATCCAGGATAGGCTTCACTTCTCCGTTCGGATTGGGGACTATGAAAAGGTTTAAGTAAAAACCCCTGAATCATTCATCCTCCCAAACCTCTGTAAGCACTCTTTGGGACCTTAAATGGTCCAGAACCAGAAAGACATCTTTTTAGAGGATCTGCAGGTATGTTTGACTTTACAAACCGAGGATGTGGGAACACCTTAAATTGTAGTTTGTATCCCTATGAGATAGTGGAAATAACCCAATTGTCCTGGATTTTTTCTACCCAGACCTTTGAGAATCATAGTAGCCTTCCCCCCACCCGATTGAGTGGGGGTGCCCCTTCATAAGGTAGGCTTAGAGATAGACTTAGTAGATCTCTGGGCCGATGGTTTCTTCTGCCCTTGCCCTGAAGGCTTGGTTCTGGATACAGAAAGCTGAGGCCGTCACAACTGTCTGGGAATAGCAAAATAAAAAGTGGAAAAGGTGCGCTGATATGGTAAACCACACAATACTAAAACAGCTCCCAGCAATTCAAGTACTCATGTGCTTGTAGTGAAAAATATATAACCAAAAAGTGGTGCGCTATTCAAAAGTAAATGTGGTGAATATGATAAATACAGTAAATATGGTAAATAATCCAATGTGAATAAATATAAAAATAGTTCATCAAAAAATCAGCTAATGAATATGTATAATTCATACAAAATAGTTTATCTATTTCACCAGTATGAGGGTTGTATACATCCAATGGAGCAGTACTATATGTACAAGTCAGTATCCCATTTATTCCCATTGAAGGTTCTGCATCCTCTCTCAGTTCAGTATACATATCACATGTGATAGAAGATAAAGTTGCCCCGGCATCGACCAGGAATGGGTATACTCGTGCTCCCACTCCAAGTGTTATCATTGGGCTTTGTCTACTGGTCTCTGACAGAAGGGTAAATGCCAGGATACAACCTTCAGGGCATCTCTATAGTTGTTGATTCTGTCATTGCAATTGATGTTTTACTGGTACTTGAAACTGTTGAGATGTAGGGGCATACTGAGACTGTTGCTGAGGCGCTATTTGACCTTGCCGTTGGTTTACCAGGGGCACGTTACCCTACTGCTGGTGGTAATAATAATAAAATTGAATAGCTTCCTCCATTCATGAAAAGTAAGTCTGGGTGTCTATTTCTATTCTATTGTTTTTTTATGTGATTAACGCTGGCCATACACTAGGAGATTTTCATTGGGAGCCAGCTGAAATTTGCTCCCTTTGTAGCCCTGTCTCCACCCTCCTGCCCGCCATTTTTTGATTGAAAATGTTTAGACCAAAAATTACTGGATGCAGCTGCTATTTGAGTATTCTGAAGGCCATCACTAGCGGCTGTCAGAATACACTAGAAGCAGCAGCATGAATGGAGCAAGCTATTAAATGTTAATATTATTATGCCTCAGAATTACTCTAGTGATCTCCAAGTTTCCATTTTATGTTGAGGGACTTTTGTTCACTTCAGGTGCGTTCTGCATTTAAAAACAAGTCTAAAGGAATACAAAAGCTGTGCGAAGCAGGTCAAATGCAGTTAAGAAGGAGACCAACTGCAGGTCACACAACACCTGTCAATGAATTCAGAATAATTTCAGAAATTTCTTAAAAGAATGTAAAACTGATGTAAAACTGATGTCATAGGCACAAGCCCAAAGTCTGTCTTCATAAGCCCTTTGGTCAGGGCAGCCATCAGAAATTTTGGGGCCCTTACACAGCTTTAGGCCTGGGGCCCCTGGGGCCTGACCACCAACATTCCCCAGGGTCTGCATTACTTTCCACAATGTATCCCCATCCCCACCCAGAATTATCTGCATCCCTTTCCACAATGTATCCCCATCCCCACCCAGAATTATCCATCCATTTCCACAATGTATCTCGATCACCATCTAGAATCATCCATCCCTCTCCACAATGCATCCCAATCCAGAATCATTTATCCCTCTCCACAATGCATCCCCATCCCTGTCCACAATCATCCATCCCTCTCCACAATGCATCCCAATCCAGAATCATCCATCCTTTTCCACAATGCATCCCCATCCCCGTCCAGAATCATCTATCCCTCTTTACAATGTATCCCCATCCCTGCACAGAATTATCCATCCCTTTCCACAATGTATCCCAATCCCCGTCCAGAATCATCCATCCCTCTCCACAATGCATCCCCATCCAGAATCATCCATTCCTCTTCACAAGGCATCCCCATCCATGTCCAGAATCATCTATTCCTCTCCAAAATACATCCCCATCCCTGCCCATAATCATCCATCCCTCTCCATAATGTATTCCCAACCCCACCCAGAATTATCCATCCATTTACACAATGTATCCCCATCCCCACCCAGAATTATCCATCCATTTCCACAATGTATCTCCATCCCCGCCCAGAATTATCCATCCCTTTCCACAATGTATAACCATCCTGGCCCAGAATCATCCATCCCTCTCCACAATGCATCCCCATCTAGAATCATCCATCCCTCTACACAATGCATCCCAATCCAGAAACATCCATCCTTCTCCACAATGCATCCCCACCCCCGTCCAGAATCATACATCCCTATCCACAATGTATACCCATCCCCGTCCAGAATCATCCATCCCTCTCCACAATGCATCCCAATCCAGAATCATTGATCCCTTTCCACAATGCATCCCCATCCCCGTTCAGAATCATCCATCCCTCTCCACAATGTATCCCCATCCCTGCACAGAATTATCCATCCCTTTCCGCAATGTATCCCCATTCCCGTTCATAATCATCCATCCCTCTCCACAATGTATCCCTATCCCCATCCCCATCAAGAATCATCCATGCCTCTCCACCATGTATTCCCATCCCCATTCAGAATCATCCCTCCCTGTCCACAATGTATCCCCATCCCCATCCAGAATCATTATCCCTCTTTACAATGTATCCCCATACCTGCACAGAATTATCCATCCTTTTCCACAATGTATCCCCATCCCCGTCCATAATCATCCATTCCTCTTCATAAGGCATCCCCATCCCTGTCCGGAAGCATTTATTCCTCTCCACAATGCATCCCCATCCCTGCCCAGTATCATCCATCCCTCTCCACAATGCATCCCCATCCCTGCCCAGAATCATCCATCCCTCTCCACAATGCATCCCCATCCCTGCCCCCCACTTCAGGTTGCCCCATAGCAGTTTTACTACAGGGTGGCACCTGTGTGCCTGATTACGTATATATACGTGATCCAGCTCTTTCAGATAGGTCTCTTATGCGCAGCACCGACGGCTCCCTCTTGCTGTGATCACACAGTGGGAGCCCAGTGGTGGGTACCGCATTCTTGATACCCTTCAATCGTTCATTACATAGGCAGAACAGTGGTCTGCCTATATAAACATGCAGATCACCATTCTGTCAGTAGTGAAAGCATGGATCCTGTGTTCCTGCAAAACAGGGACATGGATCCATGCCTTCCCCTAGTCTCACACAGTGCACAAACACTGGCTGGGTACACTCCTTATGTTAACCCCTTCCCAGCCAGTGTCATTAGTACAGTGACAGTGCATATTTTTTTTAGCAATGATCATGGTAATAATGTCACTGGTCCCCAAAAAGTGCCAGGAAGTGTCAAAATTGCCTGCCACATTATCACAGTCCTGCAATAAGTCGCTTATCGCCGATATTACTAGTAAATTTGAAAAAAAAATATCCAATTTTGTAGACGCTATAAATTCTGCGCAAAGCAATCATCATACAATTATTGGGATTTTTTTTACCAAAGATACTGTATGTAGCAGAATACATATTGGCCTAAATTTATGAAGAAGTTTGATTTTTTTCATTTATCGGATGTCTTTTAGCAGAATATAAAAAAATATTGTTTTTTTGTTTTTTTTTAAATTGTCAGTCTTCGTTTATAGCAAAAAAATTAAAAAAAAAACACAGCGGTGACCAAATAGCACCAAAAGAAAGCTCTATTTGTGGGAAAAAAATGAATTCATTTTAATTTGGGTACATTGATGCGCAATGCAATTGTCAGTTAAAATAACGCTGAGCCGTATCGCAAAAAATGGCCTGGTTTTGAAGGGGGGTAAATCTTTCAGAGGGCCCAGGGTACCCAATCAGGGACAGACTACACACACAATTCTTGATAATATAATTTATTTTGTATTATGCACACTGGTTAATGGTAATGAATAAAGACAGTTATTTGTAGGCACTGATGTAGGGCCATATACTGTAGACCTCAGTGGAAAAGTCTGTTTGTGTTTTTGCTTAGAGTCTCGCTTTAACAGGACTTTAAAGTGGTTGTAAAGGCTGAAGTTTTATTTTTCTTAACCTAATGCATTCTTTGCATTAGGTAAAAATCCTTTGGTGCAGAGGATCCCCCCAGCCCCCTTATACTTACCTGAGCCTGTTTACGATCCAGATGATGTCTAGTGAGACAAAACATGTCGAGTTATAACCTTGATGCCACTGCGATACCCATGATCTTCTGATGTTCTTTGATACAAGCGCTTGTTGTTCTTCTATTTTGTAAGTGTATCCAATTTTAATAAATATTTTATTGAGAAGTTTTTACACTATGTGGAGTTCCTCTTTTCTTTGAGTTACTATGGAGATGCTCCAGAGATGATTCCATTGTTGGTCCTATCGAGCGTCCATCCATCTTAACTCCATGCACACGTATACATACTGGATGAGAGGAGACAGTAACCATTGGTTGTCTACACGATAATTGGAGAAGTTGAGGCAGTCTCCTTTAGCTTTTCATGCTTTTGTTGGCCCATTAGGCGTATGCCTACTTGAGCCTACAACATCTGGTAAGCCCCCTCTATTACTGGAGGTGGTTTATACACAATTAGGTGATCTCCATAGATGAAACGTGAAGACTTTGGAAATCTATTGAGCACTTTTCTTGCAGATTTTTATCATTTGGACAATTGTTTATTCATACCAATTATTTTGTGGTTTGTTTGCCCCTTTTGGTACAGATGTACTCACTTTTATCTGTTAGTTCATTATACTTTTATCTTCGGTCTTATCAATTTTTTTTTAATAAGATATATTTATATTCCTTATTTATGCACATATTTTTTACTTGTTGGCATAAGATGGAGTGAGTCATAAATGTTTTGCATTGGAGCCTGTTAAGCATTGAAACTGTGATCTGTGGTTGGCTGGGGCAATATAGAGGCTACAGCAGACTTTTCCTTAAGCCCCAGGTCTGTATGAAAGGTACAAACCTTTGGTTATGGGACTGGAAAAAGTAATCAATGGACTACGAGCGCAGCAATGTCACCACACTTGTACTCTATTGTACTCTATTGAAATCTACTAGTACCTCTGCCGTGGTAGTCTTTCCTAACACAGATCTGAGTAAATGGATATACGATGTAGGACAACATTTCCACATATTGTCACGCTTTAACCAAAAAACGTAAATGTATTTTATTGGGATTTTATGTGATAGACCAACACAAAGTGGCATATAATTGTAAGATGGAAGGAAAATGATAAATGGTTTTCTAAATTTTTTACAAATAAATATTTGAAAAGGGTGGCATGCATTTGTATTCAGTCCCCTTTACTGATACCCCTAACTAACCCCTAACTAAAATTTAGTGGAACCAATTGCCTTCAGAAGCCAATTAGTAAATAGAGTCCACCTGTGTCTAATTTATTCTCAGTGTAAATACATCTGTGGAGAAGTTTAAAGCAGGGTTAGGTTATAAAAAAATATCCAAAGCTTTGAACATCCCACAGAGCACTGTTCAATCCATCATCCGAAAGTGGAAAGAGAGTGAGGGAAATGCAAACCTACCAAAACATGGCCGTCCACCTAAACTGACAAGCCGGGCAAGGAGAGCATTAATTAGAGAAGCAGCCAAGAGACCCATGATCACTCTGGAGGAGCTGCAGAGATTTATTGATCAGGTGGGAGAATCTGTCCACAGGACATCTATTAGTTGTGCACTCCACAAATCTGGCCTTTATGGAAGAGTGGCAAGAAGAAAGCCATGCAGTTTGCAAGAAGTCATGTGGGGGACACAGCAAATATGTGGAAGAATGTCCTCTGGTCAGATGAGACCAAAATTGAACGTTTTGGCCTAAAAGCAAAATGCTATGTGTGGGGGAAAACTAACACTGCATGTCACCCTGAACACACCAACCCCACTGTGAAACATGGTGGTGGCAACATCATGTTGTGGGGATGCTTTTCCTTAGCAGGAACAGGGAAGCTGGTCAGAGTTGATGTAAAGATGGATGGAGCCAAATACAGGGCAATCTTTGAAGAAAACCTGTTAGAGTCTGCAAAAGACTTGAGACTGGGGCAAAGGTTCAACTTCCAGCAGGACAATGACTCTAAACATACAGTCAGACCTACAATGGAATGGCTTAGACCAAAGAATATTTATGTGTTAAAATGGCCCAATCAAAGTCCAGACTTAAACCCAATTGAGAATCTGTGGCAAGATTTAAAAATTTCTGTTCACAGACGCTCTCCATCCAATCTGACAGAGCTTGAGCTATTTTGCAAAGAAGACTGGGCAACAATTTCACTCACTAGATGTGCACAGCTGGTAGAGACATCCCCAAAAGACTTGCAGCTGGGAATGAGAAAGTTAAAAATTCTTCAAAGGGAATGAAAAATTGGCACGAATGAAAAAGTGGCGCGTGATGAAATGCAACAGGGGCGGGGCCTAGTGACACCAGCGCGCTACCAAGGAATTATTCACCCTGTGTTTGTTGCTTTCAACATAACAACCAAGCGATCCTTAAGGGGGCTGCACACCCTAAATGTGCTTGATCTGAGTCTGTGATCACATCTGAGTCTGTGATCATGTCTGTGATCTGATTACACCAGATTCATTGCACCAACAAATGTGAGTTTTAACTTTGTATTAATTTTTATTAAAGTTTTCTTTTCCAAGTAATCTTTATTGAAGTTTTAACAAATATAACAAATGAACAAAGAAGAAACACTCGCATCATACAAGGACTGGTGTCACATTAATCATCATTAATAAGGCAGACATCTCTATGAGTAAAGGGCGTAGATTTCAATCTTACAAAGAGAAACAGAGTTCAATAAAACAGAATGGAAATAATATCAAGCATACCAAGTCGTCCAAGCTTCCCATTGTTTATCAAATGAAGTTAGCGATGTACGGGTTCTGGCCACCAGTAGGCGTTCATATTGGTAGTTCAGATTGACCTGAGCTAGAACTTCTGAAAGGTTAGGGCCCGAACTGTCTTTCCAGTGTCTGGCGATGACAAGTTTGGCTGCAAGTAGTATGTGTACGATAATGGTCCTGTAATTGCCGGGGTAGTCATTTATGTCTACATGGAGGATGGCTAGAGCGGGGTTAGGAGGTTTTAAAATCCCAGATATTTCCGCCATACTTTGGAAAACTTTTCGCCAGTAGCTGGTGATGCCAACACGGGACCAAAAGATATGATGTATGTTGGCCTGCTGTCCACAGCCTCTCCAGCACAGTGGCAGGAAACCAGGTATATATTTTTCAAGGTGGACCGGGGTTTTATACCACCTAGCTACTTTTTTGGAATAGGTACCAATGGTTAGTGCAATGCAAGGCTACGGGTATTGCGCTAAACACCTAGACCCACTGTTTTGGGGAGAATTGCCAATCCAAGTCGGCTTCCCATTTTAACATAGGGGGGGGGGGTTCGCGAAAGTGGTCTTCATACCTATTAAATTATAAAATAGGGAAATACACTTTTTCCTGTCCTCTGTGGTTGCAAAGAAGTCTTGTGCTTGGCTATTGAGCCGTATAGTACGGGGGGGGGGGGTGTTTAGATAGGAAGGTACAGATCTGTGTGTAGGAGTAGGATATGGAAGGAGGTAGTCCATATTCCTTTAAAGGTCCGTCAAGGGTTTGATGCCTCAGGCATCAATGAGTTTGTCTATCCATTTTAGTCCATGGTCATAACATTTGTAAGATGCTAAGTAAGTAATGAGTATATCTAGGGCTTGTATAGGGATACGAAGGGCAGAGGTAGGCGGATGGGAGGCTGAAGAGGAAATGAGTTTCCTCCAGGCCGTTAGAATGGCTTGCGTTGTGGGGGGTAAGGAGTTGAGGCGGAAAGGTTTCCAGGTGTCTGCTAGAAGTAGTAGATGTGAAGAGAAGGAGCCATTCATCACTCTTTCAATCTGTGCCCATAGTGTCTCTGTGGAGTTGAGAAACCATTGTTTAGTTTGGGCTAATAATGTCGCAGTGTGATAGTCCTCTATGACTGGGCAGCTGGTTCCTCCCACTTTACGGTGCTTTGTGAGGTGTCATTGAGCACCTAGGTTTTTTCCCCAACCATACAAATTGTTTAAGCATGCTAATTAGTTCCCTGAAGTACTTCCTGTGGATCGGTAGTGGAATGGTTCTGAACATGTACAAAATTTTCGGAAGTTCCATCATCTTGAATGACGCAATCCTACCGATCCAAGAGAGCTCTCTTTTGGCTATACGCTGTCAATTTTGGCGAATATCTGTGATCAAGAGTTTGAAGTTAATGACTACGATTTTTGACAGGTCCGCAGTGAGGTGAATACCGAGGTAGGGAATCGTGTCTGCAGCCCAAGCGTAAGGCCCCTTTCAAACATATGGTACGTTCAGTTCATCAGTTCAGTCACGTCAAAATGCATCAGTTTTTCATCCATTTTTTCATCCGTTTTTTCATCCGTTTTTTTTACATCCACTACCAATGCAAAAACAGATGAAAAACGGACCGTTTGTCCATTTATATCCGTTTTTGTCCAATCCCTTTTTTTGACGGATGAAAAATAGGGCATTCATCCATTCCAAAAAACGGACATTGATGGAAGCATATGAAAATGGATGTTAACGGATGATCATCCGTTGTCATCCGTTTTTACGTAGAGATGCATTGATGTCCGTTTTTCATCGGTCAACGGATGGATGAAAAACAGACAAACGGTCCGCATGTGTGAAAAGGGGCCTTAAGGAACTGCTGTTGTAGATGGGATTTAGTGTGAGTGTTTATCCCCAGGTCTAGTATCAAGGACTTGTGGAAATTTACCTTATGATATGACAGGGCACTAAATCGTGTTAGCGTTTCGTGGATAAACAACAAAGAGACCAGAGGGTTGTTAATTATCAATATAACATAGTCGGCAAAAAAGATTTATGACGTGAGATGTGCAATTTGTGGATAAGCCAGTGATATGCGGGTGGGATCTGATTGATTCAGCGAGGGGTTCCATCATCAGATTGAATATGGCAGGAGACAGGAGGCACCCCTGCCTTGTGCCGTTATGTATATAAAACGATTTTGACAGAAATCCAGATGTAAAGGCCCTCGCCGAAGGGCGGGAACATAAAGCCAGTATGGCAGACAATATGGGACCCCTGAACCCAAATTTGTTAAGGGTGGCCTGCATGTAACCCCAATGTATTCTATTGAACGTCTTTTCGGCGTTGATAGAAAGTAGGAGAGTTTGTAGTTTTCTGGTTCGTACTTGGTGTATAACATTAAGGATGCGCCTAGTGGCATCGGATGCTTGTCTACCTTTGGTGAAGCCCAGTTGGTCCGGTTTAACCAGGCTGGGTATCACCTCGTATAGGCGTTTGGCTAAGAGTTTAGAGTATATCTTGATGTCCGAGTTTAAAGAGTGATATAGGACGGAAATTGGGTGGTGAGTTGGGTGGCTTTCCTGGCTTGGGCAGGGGGACGATGTGTGCTGTGAGCATCTCTGAAGGGAATTCTCCATATTTAGCTGCATGGGTGAAGAGTGCTTGTAGGTGGGGAATTAGAATAGTTTGGAATGTTCTATAGTATTCGTTTGTCAAACCGTCAGGGCCCGGGGACTTATGACATCTTGAATTTCAGAGGTTGAGAAGTCGGCATTTAAGTTCTCTAGTTGAGTTTCCGTGAGTGTAGGTAGATTAAGGGTGGTCAGGAAATCATTTATAAGGGTCTACGAGGGTTGAGGTGTGTTGAGGTCCTTACGTAAGTAATAAAGGGTGCCATAGTACTCGACAAATGTGTCCGCTTTGGCCTGTGGGTTTTCTATTTTGGCGTTTGAGACACGGTTAAAACACATACGGGATAGTGAATTTAATTTTTTGGGTTTTTAGCCTCCTGGCAAGAAACTTGCCAGCTTTGTTATGGTTGACATAGTATTGGAGTCTCAGGCATCTCATATAAGTGTCATGTTCATGACAGAAGTGTTCTCTAAGCTTGTAACGTAGTTTAGAGAGCTGTGAGGCCAATTTCTGGGAGGGGCAGACTTAGTTAGCCTGGTCTAGCTCCTGAATTTTAGTCAGGAGCGAGTCTAGTTGTTCCGATTGTTGTTTCCTCTTATGGGCTTTGGCTTGTAACAAAATACCCCTAATGTACGCTTTATGGGCATTCCAGTTGTTGTGGATGCTAGTGTCTGAAGGGTTGTTAGATGCAAATACATTTTCCAAGTGTTGTGAAATGACCTCTTGGCAAGCTTTGTCCTGGAGGACAGCATTGTCACATCTCCAAATGCGGGTTTGCCCAACGGCGTTGCCTGTCGAGAGACTCAACGAGACAGCTGCATGGTTTGACCATGAGATATCGTATATAGTGGAGGCAGTGACCCATTGCAGTGACACTCTGTCCACCAAAACAAAGTCGATCCTGGAGTATGTGTTGTGTCTAGCTGAATAGTAAGTGTAAGAGCGTTCATCTGCACATTGACAGCGCCAAGTGTCCTACCTGCCCTCAGCCAGTAGAAGGCCTCGCAACGGCGAGGGCCTCGACTGACCAGCAGAGGATGCATCGAGGCTGGGGTCCAGTACAGGGTTGAAATCGCCACAAACTACTACGTTCCCTTGTCGCACCTTGGAGATTAGTTTAAATATTTTCCGTAAGAATCTCGTTTGACGCAAGTTGGGGGCATAGATTGTTGCAATAGTATATAACACATTATTCAGTTTATAGATCAATACTATATACCTTCCTTCAGAGTCCAGATGTGAGTCAAGCAGCTCAAAAGAGACTATCACTAATTGCTAGGAGAACCCTGATTTTCTTCGCCATTGTAGAGGCCGTGAACAGATGGGGAATGGTCCTGTGGGAGCAGTTCAGCATCTTGTCATTGTGGAAGTGTGTTTCTTGAACTTCTACCACATCTGCTGAGCATTTGATAGCATCTGTCCACAGCGACCCGTGCTTTGCAGGTTGATTCAACCCCCTAGCATTGAGCGAGGAAAATGTTAATGGCATGTTAGGTTTCAAGGACTTGAAGGGTCGTCAACCAGTGAGGAGAGGATAGGTTCGAGCACGCCAGCTCAAGTGTCCGGGAAGCAGTTCTAGGAGGATGTTCCATGAAGAGCGAGTGAAAAGGAGCTTCAGGCATCAGCCAGGAAAGCGTACAACACATGGAATATGGAACAGCAGAGGGAATGATGCGAATGGTATGGAAATATAGGTATTGGAGCGAGGACCTTGGGAGAGATATCCATGGAGCTATGACTTGGATATGATGTAGAAGCAAAGATCGGTAGAAAATGCGAACTGTAAAACGAGTGCCCAACAGTAGGCATGTAAAAAACCAAAGAAGAATAAAAAGTATGAGCCCAGCTGGGCTCATGCAGCACATGCTGCCTCTTCAAAATGGGGATAGGGTACGGTGTAGGGTACGCAGTGATGCGCCCAGGGAGGCTAGTGGGAATATTCTATTGAGAGCAAGCGATAATAGTACAGTCATTTTTTCTTACTGTTGCGCTTGTGGTGTACCACGTGCCAGTACGGAGCAACATGCCGGAGCTTATCCTCCGGAGGGTGGGTTCCAGAGCCTGAAGGGTTTTCAGTCGAGGGGGATAATTCCCCATTCCCGCAGTAGCCGGAGTCCATTTTCCATCGTTGTGAGATCCATGATGGGTAATACGCAAGGTACTTCCACTTGTAGGCAATCTTATGATTGATGGTAGACGGTAGACAAATCTCTTCTTTGTTGGAGCGTGTGTTTAGAGTAATCTGGTAGGAGTTTCAAATTTGTAGCGTGCGGTGGGATGGTTTCTCCCTTCCTGAAGGCTTCAAGGATATGTTCCTTAACCCTAGAAGAAGTGAACACTTAGTATGACGTCCCTAGGGACTTCTGCTGGCAAGAAAGAGGGCTTGGAGACACGGTGTACTCTGTCCATTGTAAGCTTTGCTGTAGTCAGGGATGGGACCAGCTCCTTGAAGAGGGAGTGAACGTAGTGTGGCAGTTGTTGCACAGTGACAGCTTCAGGAACCCCCCTTATTTTGATATTGTTTCTGCACGAACGGTCTTCAAGGTCCACTAATTTGGTTTTGATCGACGAGAGTTCATCCTTATGGTAGTTATGGGAGTCCACAAGTGCATTGTCGGAATCCAGTGACTTCCTGGATTTTGGTTTCTGTCACATGTACCCTTTGACCCAGGTCTTGTACCAGCTTTACACTTCTGCATTGTAGCCAGCATATGTGCTTGTAGGGAGGCTCTCAGGGAAAGCAACATGTCTTTCAGCGTCACATCTGATATAGGCCGGCCTGTTGTTGGGAAGTGTGCTATAGGGTCAGATTAAGGGTTTGCAGCAGGGAAGTGTACCTGTGTGGTATGGGTGGCAGCGGTCTCCCTGTCACCTTGTGTGTTTCTAATATCCCAGCGGGGACTAGATTTGAGAGGGCTCCTAGTTGAGGGAGTGCTGGCCAGAGAATGGGGAACATGCATCTGTTTCATCCAACCCGCGCTGAGACTGCAGAAGCTCTGTCTTCTCGGCGGCGTGAGCTGTATGTGCAACTCTTGACGATCCTGCTGCATGTGGGGAAGCTGTTCCTCCGGCGGATGGTGTCTGTGCTGGTGATTTAGCGGGCCCGATGCTTGCTTTATATGCTTAACTGATACCAGCTTATCTTGCATGATATTATCTACTCATGGACACTATTATCACAGCGGTGGTTTATTGCATTTGATTATCACTATTACTATAACTGTTTTTTTTTTTTGTTTTGTTTTTTTTGTTTTTTGGAAGACAAGGGCCTGCTTCCTGACCTTCCAGGCTTTTGTGCTGCTGCCAAAATGTAGTACAAACATCAGGCTAGTGGACAAATTTCAACTATAGATACCCAAGTGCTCCCACTCTACAAACCCAATTCCAAAAAAGTTGGGACACTGTACAAATTGTGAGTAAAAAAGGAATGGACTAATTTACAAATCTCATAAACTTATATTTTATTCACAATATAATATAGATAACATATCAAATGTTGAAAGTGAGACATTTTGAAATTTCATGCCAAATATTGACTCGTTGTGGATTTCATGAGAGCTACACATTCCAAAAAAGTTGGGACGGGTAGCAATAAGAGGCCAAAAAAGTTATTTACATGTAAGGAACAGCTGGAGGACCAATTTGCAACTTATTTGGTCAATTGGCAACATGATTGGGTATAAAAAGAGCCTCTCAGTGTGGCAGTGTCTCTCAGTAGTCAAGATGGGCAGAGGATCACCAATTCCCCCAATGCTGCAACGAAAAATAGTGGAGCAATATCAGAAAGGAGTTTCTCAGAGAAAAAATTGCAAAGAGTTGGATGATATTATGCACTGTAGATGATGATAACTTCAAAGGATTCAGAGAATCTGGAACAATCTCTGTGCGTAAGGGTCAAGGCCGGAAAACCATACTGGATGACGGTGATCTTCGGGCCCTTAGACAGCACTGCATCACATACAGGGATGCTACTGTAATGGAAATCACAACATGGGCTCAGGAATATTTCCAGAAAACATTGTCGGTGAACACAATCCACCGTGCCATTCGCGTTGCCGTCTAAAACTCTATAGGCCAAAAAAGAAGCCATATATAAACATGATCCAGAAGTGCAGGCGTTTTCTCTGGGCCAAGGCTCATTTAAAATTAACTGTGGCAAGGTGGAAAACTGTTCTGTGGTCAGACGAATCAAAATTTGAAGTTCTTTTTGGAAAACTGGGACGCCATGTCATCCGAACTAAAGAGGACAAGGACAAACCAAGTTGTTCTCAGCGCTCAGTTCAGAAGCCTGCATCTCTGATGGTATGGGGTTGCATGAGTGCGTGTGGCATGGGCAGCTTACACATCTGGAAAGGCACCATCAATGCTGAAAGGTATATGCAAGTTTTAGAACAACATATGCTCCCATCCAGACATCTCTTTCAGGGAAGACCTTGCATTTTCCAACATGACAATGCCAGACCACATACTGCATCAATTACAACATCATTGCTGTGTAGAAGAAGGATCCGGGTACTGAAATGGCCAGCCTGCAGTCCAGATCTTTCACCCATAGAAAACATTTGGCGCATCATAAAGAGGAAGATGCGACAAAGAAGACCTAAGGCAGTTGAGCAACTAGAAACCTGTATTAGACAAGAATGGGACAACATTCCTATTCCTAAACTTGAGCAACTTGTCTCCTCAGTCCCCAGACATTTGCAGACTGTTATAAAAAAAAGAAGAGGGGATGCCACACAGTGGTAAACATGGCCTTGTCCCAACTTTTTTGAGATGTGTTGATGCCATGAAATTTAAAATCAACATATTTTTCCCTTAAAATGATACATTTTCTCAGTTTAAACATTTGATGTGTCATCGATGTTTATTCTGAATAAAATATTGAAATTTGAAACTTCCACATCATTGCATTTTGTTTTTATTCACAATTTGTACAGTGTCCCAACTTTTTTGGAATCGGGTTTGTACTTTTATGTTACCAAGATAGCTATTTGTCCTTTGCAATGGCATGCAATGAAAATAGGGTGCAATGTGCTACCTTTTAATATGCAAACCTAGTGAGCTAAAACTCTAATTTTTTGGTTACAGTGATAAATTCCAACTGTGAAGTCCATTTTAGTTTCTGCTTGCTATGCTTCTTAAAGCGGAGTTCCACCCTGGGAAAGTTTTCTTTAATAAAAATACCCCCGGGACAGTCAGGGCTAGTACATTCCACAATGGCTAGCCTCTGATCTGTCCCGGGTTGCACTTCCCTTTTAGAAGAAATACTTACCTTGAAAATGTATTGTCCAGCGCTGCCATCTCAGGTGTGGGCAGCTTGAAGCCAGCGCATTCCTCTTCTGTGTCCTCTTCCGTCTTCTTCGGTCCCGCGATGCACTGCACCAGCCCCGCCGTCGCTTCCGGTGCCGCAGCGTCATCCCTGCACAGCTTCTGGGCATGCCCAGAAGCTGTTTAGCAAGGTATGACGGCGCCTGCACCGGAACTGATGTCAGGGCCGGTACAGGCGCATTGATTCCTGGAAATGATGACGTTCAGCTCCCAGGAATCATTGCAAGCCAGGAAGTGACGAATCGCCGTGGCCACCGAGGGGAGGAAGAGGAAGTAAGGTGAGTATATTTTCTTCTAAACAAAGTAAGTAAAAAAAAAAATATTGTGATTATCCATTTGTTTTTCAGGTGACCTGGAGCAAGAAGATGGAGGTAAGTATAATTTTAGGGTGGAACTCGGCTTTAAGGCTTTTAGGTCCAGTGATAATGTTGAAATTAGTGTTTTTGGGGGGAACAGATCAATGTTCAGTTAATACTGTTTGCTAAAGTGAAAAGCCTTTTGTTGCATTTGGTTGCTGTAGTTTCCCTCCAGTGCCCCCTCCCCCCACCCAAAAAAAAAAAAATGACTCCCCGATAGCTTCAGTAGGGTTTACAATTGATATTTCCTGAAATCCCAACTTTTATCTGTTTGGCTGAGATGCTAACAAATCAAACAGAGCCTTATTCAAGCAACACTTTCTGTTATGTCTACTGGTGTTAGGGCTCATTGAATGTAATGACCTTTTGACTGTTTTTTCTTTGGCAAGTTTATTTTGTACATTGGAATATAGGCTCATAATTAACATGACAACCACTTACAAGATTGAATCCATGTTTTCTAACAGTAACAACCAGCTGCGGGTATAGAATTGTGTATATGGGATTGTATGGTTGGGTTTTCATTACTGTTTTTTTTTTTTATTGGTTGAGCCAGATGGACTTGTGTCTTTTTTCAACCTGACTAACTATGTAACAACCAGCTGTTGCTAAAATTATTGTATGGTACCTGTATGTGGTTTATACCTGTAACTATAGCGTTTAATATTTGAATTTCTTTTTTATTTCAAATTCTGTTATTAATATTTTTCAAACATTTACATACAGACCAAGCTGTCCAGCATAAGTGACAGTTAAAGGGTTTGAGGCAAACTATAACACTGCTGCTGACTTGGTTTGAGCCTTTTTTTCTCAAAAGAAAAAGTAGAATCCTATACTTGTTGTACTATGCTAATTAAATAGTCAAGTTTTAATGTTTAAATCTGCAGTCTTCATTAAAATAATGCCTGGTGATTCTGGTGTGAAATACCCTTTTCAGACATTTTTTTTTATAGGTTTGTCCCTGTCTCTAGTGGTGCTCATTTGTTGTTCCAAATGAAGAACTACACATTGCCGTTTCAAAACACATCATACAAGCATGGTCTTTTGCTGTCAGCATCAGGAAACTTGCACTGAAAATGGCGTGCACTAGAGTGCATACATGTAGACAGAAAGAAGTTGCATAGAGGCAGCAGGTGACCATCAGCACTGAGATGAAACAAAGGATGCAAGTGTCAAAACTGTATCTCTTAAGGCAATATTCTATGCATGGTGCTTAAGAAAGTTCAGATATCATCCTGTTCGGGTTTAGCTTTACTTTAAAATGTGTCTACATACAAATTCAAAACTTAAATATATTGTAGCTTACCAGTCTTTAAATGAGGTGCCTGCATTTTTTATAGTCTCCTTACCCTTTTTTTTTTTTTTCTTTTACCTGGTCACCCTGTAAATAACACACTTTCTGTGCCTGGGTAACTATTCTCACTCCTTTACTCTTTATAGAGAGAACCATGTTTACCAGTAGGGATGAGCTTAGTGTTTAGGGTGTTTGACGTGGACAAGCATGGCCCAGAATTTAAATTTTATTGGGGCGAGGAATGGAACCAAACATCAATGACTAAATATGGCCACATGGTAATGTGCAATGATGTCACCACTTCCCCAGTCCCTTCCTTTATATACCCAATGGCACCACAGGGAGCTGTCATTGGGCTAGTGTAAGTGGGCTCCATTCACAGAGAGGCATCTACCACTTTAAGAAATGTGTTAAAATACCACTCTGCATTTTTAAAAAATGTTGGCATTCACCAAAAAAATGCTACTGAAAAACAGCATGGGCTATTTTAGGAAGTAATGCTGTATTTTAGTAGTGAAAGTAAAAGTTTGCGGTAATATAATATTGCATGTTGCCCTCATCTTTACAATTAGTAAATGGTTAGTTGTTAAGGAGCAGGTGGCCACTGCCGCCCTGTCCTTAACAACCAATGAGTCATCAGTTATCAGTGGCATTAAAAAAAAAAAAAAATCACAAAAAAAAAGGAATGCGGTCCCCCCTTCAGGTCTGCTATGGATTTTGAGAGGAAAACCCACACCAAAATGTATAAAAAAAATGGTTGGTTACGTCAAAAGGACATGGTTTATTTAGCAATGGAAGGCAGTAAAGCTGTCAAACAGCGAGAACCAGCATCGGGTGCTGACTTCTTTTTTTCTTTTTTCTTTTCGGGTCGGTGGTCTTCATGATTGATCTACACTGGGGGACATTTTTTTTAAAGATAAAGGACCTGTCAAAAACTGTGCCTGGTTTTTTATTTACTGTTTGAGCACTTTTTAGGTAAATGTGTAGTGCCCGATACTCATTTACATGGGGGGCCCGGATCTGGGGGGCCCTCTTTTTAAAGGGGCCCTCAAGATTCCGATAACCCCCCCACTCGCAGACCCTCACAACCCTTGGCCAGGGTTGTGGGGAAGAGTCCTATATCCCCAACATAGGAACAAGGTGCTTTGGGGAGGGAGAGTCCTCCTGCCCCAAAACACCCCAAAATTTTAAGGGCATATGGTCTGGCATGGTTCAGGAGGGGAGGGGTGCTTAATCATCCCCCCCCCTTTCTGCTGGGCTGCATGCTCAGGTAAGGGCCTGGTATGGATTGGGGGGGGGGCCATACCATTTTTTTCCATGATTTTTAATGCTGGCAATTCTTTTCTTTACATTTAGCTGTCAGCGGGGAACCACACAAACCATAAAACCTGGATGATATAGAATTCCCAACAGCAGCTTTACCAAGTTACTGACCAAACTGGATAACCTTGAAAAAAAAAAAATCAGTCTAGAAGGTAAAATTTTCGCATTTGGGGCTTCTGGAATCAGTTTGTGATAACTATGAGGCGATCCATTCCTTTCTCAAAGAACTTCTATGAATCTCCTAGACAATGAATTTGTATTTGATCCTGCTCACAGATTCTTAGAGCCAGTCCACCCAGAAGGCCCACCCAGGGACACCCTGGTTAAACTCCACTACTACAATTTTAAAGAAAATAATGAATGTCAACATCCTTAAAGATCATGGGACACCAGGTGCAGATTTTCACATATCTCTCTGTGTACCGTCCAGAAATGTAGGGCTCTCAAACCCTTGCTACAAGCTTTAACAGCCCAGGAAATCAAGTACCACTGGGCCTTCCCTTTAAGAGTGGACTTATCTCATAACAACAAATCATTGCACACACCAGGAGGAAGCTGTTAGCTTCACGATGTATAAAATAATGGCGATTATGCCCAATGTTTTATGTAAGTGCATTTGCTTATTTTAATATAATAGTTGCCCTATATACTGCACTATGATGGTCCTTTCTATATTTTAACCCTTGTGCACAGAGCGCTTTTATTCAGGAGTGCAGAGCAGCAAAGAGCTTAATGATCTCTGTGTGGGATCTGTTCGTCTTGTAAGGAGCTTATTAACCCTTTCTGGTGGACCGGTCCTGTGGCATGTTTTTAGTCTCTGGTGACAACTCTCTATTTATTTGCTCACCCAGAAGCTCATTACTTCTGGGTGAGCACTTCTTTTCTCTTGAAGTTTTGGAAGTTAATTTTCACCTATTGGGACTTTTTCTACTTATATATTTGAATGATCATAAGGTTGTTTGCAATATAATATTATGAGTTGTATTCTTATCTCTGATAAGCACTTTATGAATTGGCTTCCTCTTTATTTGTATATGAAATGTTGAGTCATTCCATTTTTATATATATTTCTTGATATTCTATTTATTTTTTCACTTTGGATTCACACTTATTTGTTTAAAAGGGACAGCACACACTTATACGTTTTCATTATATGTTTAAACACATTTGATGCCCAGATTGTGAATTGGGTACCACAGTCTCTGTTCACATAGTTGTACAATGATCTTACATTGCTTACTAGGATAATGGCTAATGGGATCTCTTCTTTTATTGGTTTTTACAAACATAAGGACCAGGTAGGGTTGATTCCCGGGAGACAGGGTCCTGACTAGAGCAGAAGAGCTATTTTCTTTGTTACAGTCTCAGTTGGATGGAGAACCTGTGCAAGCAGGCATGTTACTCTCGATAAACCTACATAAGGTCTTACATATTCTTCTAGAACTTGGGGATTCGGCCAAATGTTCTTATGCAACCTATATTCTCTTTACTCCAGTGATATTTCAGGTCTCCGAGTGAATACAACCAAGTGCACGGCGTTAAATACTAACATTCCCGCGGCTACTGTACTGGGGTTGGGGGGAATACTTCCCCAATATTTGGCAGGAAATGTTGCTTTTCTACATGGACGTTTGGCTCTCCTCTATCTCTCAGCTTTATTGTCTCAACTACTCCAGTACATACAGGCGATTGGAGGAGGAACTTACTAAATGATGATTTTTGTTTCTCTCATGATTATTGTGCATTAATTCTCTTACCATCCTGCCAAAGCTTTTGTATCTTTTTAACTCGCTACCCATTGCAATGAATCACTCAGAACTGCTTCTGTTTGAACCAAAATTGACCCGCTTTGTCTGGGGCACCAAGGGACATCGACATCAAAAAAGGTCTTATATCTAGTGGAGGCCTACTACCAGGCAGCACAGTTGATGCAGTTATCGACTGTGTATCCCAGACTAGACAGACCTGATTGGGTCACAATGGAACAAGAGTCTATTCGACCCCTGACCATAGACTTCCTCATGTGGAAACCTCCCAAGGCTCATCCTCTGATTATGGCCCCAACACTTTTACATTCCCCCTATGAACAATGGTGATCTAGTGGGAAAGGTCAGAGAGAAAGCATTTCTTTGATCTATGGGCTGCTTCTGCAGTCCCAAACTAAATTACCTCACATGGCAGACTGGGACATAGACCTTTCCACTGATTTGGATCTCAAAACCTTGCAAAATCTATTAAATGTATCACTTCGAGAAATCTTAAACATCTCCTTGATTTAAGTGAAGATAAAAGTGCTCACCAGATGGTATCTTGTCCTAACCCAAAACCCAATGTTTTAGACATTGCACTCTTAAGGGTTCTATGCTTCACATCTGGTAGGAGTGCCCCAAACTCAGGGAATATTAGAATAGAGTCTGGCACTTACTTTGAAGAACTTTTAGGTTCAGATGTCGCACAGAAACCTAAGTATGCACTGTTGAATTAACTTATCCCTGCACTCTCCCCCAATAAGCAGCATTTGGCTGCTTAATTATTCATGTTCCTTGCATTTAAATGCACTATAGCTGGAGTATTGAAAAAGCAATCTGTCTCCTTGGCTCACACCAAAAATCTCTTGGATTATGACCCATGAAAAAAAAAAAAATCTAGCAAGTTTCAAGATAAAGCAAAACCTAGACACCATGTACTAAAGATTCACCTGGATGTCGAACTCTAAAATAGCTTTATTTTATGCAGGAGACCTCTAGTCCTGGACACTCACCTTAAGCTTACTTACCACTCCTTATTTTTCTTTATCCTCATTTTTCCTATTTCCTCTTGTTAAATTGGGTTCATTGATTTGCTGTGATTTCAGTCTAAGACCAAAAACCTTATGGGATTTGCTTGATTTTTGAGATGGAATACTCTGTTTTTTACAGTTAAAGTGTTTACATTGGAATGTCTCTTGAACTACCTCAACTCTGTGCATGCTCCTTTGTATGTGCTGATCTTTGATTTGTCAGTAAAATTGTCTGATCTAAGATCACTGTATATTCTTTGTTTTTTGTACAATTTGTATCACTTAATATAAATTATTGAGAGATGAAACACAGAATGTTTATACATGATGCATTATTCTCTATAGGAGCACACATGCACCCTATTGAAATAAGTTTTAAAAACAAAATATTTGACCACTATTTTAACAGTCAGTGCACTTTGGGCTATACGTGATTGCTCATGCTTGATGATCAGGTGCATTTTAGCAGCTTAAATCATGAAGCATTCTACTCAAGGTTATAAAGATCTTTTCTTGAAGGGTTAGGTTATAATTAATTGCAACTGCAGAATCTTCCAAAACATAGTGGTATGCTGCCTTAAAAATAGTGCCTTTATAACTGAAAAGGATCAGCGTGCACTGTAACCCAGCTGCTGATCTATCTGTGCAGTAAAAAATATTTTGTCCTTGTCTAACAAGGGCCAGATTTGATTACTGCTATATTTTTCATCTCTCTGCTTCACCCCAAGCATCTTGCAGGCTGATCTAGTTAACAAGCAGGAATACAGCAAGGTACAAACATGGTTCATAAACAAATTGACTTAATAAAAAGATAAAAGAACAAAAAAAACTCTGTATTACATTTCTCAATCAGGAAACATATCCTTTCTCTTGTTAAAGACCTAAAACTTCAAACCGTCAAAACAGAAGACAAACGTATCAAGAATTGAATGTAATAACTTGTATTGTATATATTGTTTTCTTTGGGAACAAACGTGTTGCTGTTGTTGCTCTTGTTATTTTGTAGTCTTTCAACTACAAATTGACTGTAATTCAATGTGACAAGCAGCATACCTACAAACGTTTATATATACTGTACATATTTATATATTTTTGGCTTCAGAAATATCATTGTCTGTAAATATTGTTAATCCTTTGAAAAAAAAACCTCTGAACTTTTGTAATCGGCTTGTATTTGAGATCTACTAAACATAGATCAAATAGAACATAGAACACTATTTTATTTTAGTTACCTACTACCCTATCATTTTAAAATAGCTGTAAAATTAGTGTAAGTAGGTAAAACAAACTTGAATCTAGTATGGCCTACCAGTCTTTAGATGTACTAGCTGCATTTGTTTTCTTTTTTTATTTACCTGGTGCTCCTACCAGTAAAACGCTTTCATGGGAATTCAATATTGGCTTATGGACAGATTTCTGGTGGTTGTTCTCTTAAGAACTGCCTAATTTTAGGTGAGCATTTGCACCAGTGTCAGTAACATAGCTGACACCTGCACTGAGTCTGGGTAGTTTTTACTGCAATCGCTTTTAGAAACTACTGCCAGTTCTTATGCCTCGTACACACGCACCGATTGTTGGCCGACCGATCGGCCGTCTTTTGTCCAGTGTTGTTGTGTTGGTTGAAATGTGCTCTAGACTGCACACGAATTTTGTCGGCCAACAACAACTAACTGCAGAAGTGATGTCATGTTCTGGTCTACTTTTCGTGTGTTTTTTCTTCTCTGAGCATGCCCAGTCTTGCCCATCTGACTTTTGTCGGCGAAATCTGTACTGACTGACGAACAATCGGCCATTCTGGTGACGGCCAACAAAAATTTTATAGCATGCACACCAGATTTTGTTCGGCCGAAAAGTCGCAGTCGGTTGTCGGAAGCATCATACTAACAAGCCGACAATCGGCCGATCGGAGTTTGGCCGAAAATTTACGGGCCAACAATCGGTGCGTGTGTACGGGGCTTTAGTTTATTAAACTTGCGGAAATTAACACCCACTCTCAGCTTGCATACAGAGGTACACCAGCACTTAGAACCTTGCCATGGGGGTACCAGTGGATGTAGGGACCTGGGGGGGGGGGGTTGTTAATGGAATTTATCCGCCCCCCCATTTGGATGAGTAAGGGGTATAGTACAACTTGTTACCCATGCACTAACAAATGTAAAATAGTTAACAAACATACAGACACTGTAGAAAACGTTTGTTGATATAAAAAAAAATCTAAAATTGTAAACTGGCAACACAAACATGATTACCCATTGTGCTTCCAATGCAAATGACAGTTCTGTGGCTGACTACTGAATGTCGATTACATATGCAACAATAGTCCTAGCTTGCTTTCTGAAGGAATTGTGTATTTTTAATGTTGCCCTTTAAGTTCTAATTATAGACCTGCTGAATGGAGTTTTTTTAATTATTATTATTTTGCATTTTTGCATGTCCCCCGTGGCAGTGACCTGCTTCCCATGCTCTTGTTTCCAAAAGCTTGAAAATTGGCCTTGAAAAAGCCAGAAAGAAAAATGGCAAGATTCAGTTCACATAGACTTCAATGGGTTTCAGGATTTATGTTTGCAAATTTTTGTTAAATGCTCTGCAAACAACAAGCGAACTAAAGCCCCATACACACGTGCAGATTATCTGCAGACTTTTGTCTGCAGACTTACCTTTTCTATGTAGTGCAAGGGCCTGCCGGATTGCATACAAATTGAAAGTGTTTAGGTTTGACCTCATATTATATGGTTTTGGTAAGTCTGCAGACAAAAGTCTGCAGATAATCTGCACGTGTGTATGGGGCATAAGCATTGCTTGGTTCTCTCATCACTGATTACCAGGGTAAAGCCTAGTACACACAATGAGATTATCGGACAAATGATTATCTGTTTTTTTTTTTTTTGTATGCTAATCTCCATATCGAAAAGGAATAGGTTACTAAAGTACGGAACTTCTGTTGTAGTGTAATTGTGTTGTATTTTCGGATGAAAACTGTACTGATTAAATTAAAATCGTATGATCTGGTATTGTAAGAGAAATATTTTTGCGCTTGTCCCTTTGGAAAATTTGGAACGACAGCTGTGTACTAATGATCAGAATAATGTATGGTTGCTTCGAAAGTGGTATTTTTTTTAATGATATTCTGATCATGTGTACAGGGCTTTGGGTTAGAAAGCCAATATGGCAATGGTATCTATAGTGCAATTATCATTTGGCGTCAGGATTTTATTGTGTGCAGATAAACATGTGATGGGTCATCAGGACTGACACTGGATTTACATAGTTCGGATGACTTGATTGATAAATATGTCACTGGGTGCCATGAATGAAACTAGATTTACTTCTGGGGACAAGATTTATTTAAAAGCAGATGTGTTTTATTTATTAAAATATGCTTTCAATGTGCATACTTTTTATTACTATTGTACCCCTGTGCTAATTATCCTGGACTGGGGTGACTCTCTGGCCACCCTCAATAAAGGGGGCTTTCAGAGTTTAGCATAAGTCTCTCCAAAAAGTCATAGAGTTCCAACAAAATCTATTCTACTCTCTTATCTGGCATTGGTATAAGACCCTATGACAGTGATTCTAAACTCCGGTCCTGAGGACCCACTAACAGGCCAGATTTTAAGTATCACCTTGTGGAGCTGCAGACTAGAATACTGCAATGACTGAGCAGCAAAATATATCACCTGTGATACATTTCAGTTATCTTGCAAACCTGGCCTGTTGGTGGGTCCTGAAGCCCGGAGTTGAGAACCACTGCCCTGTGACAATGTCAAGCTACCTATGTCCTTTCTCACCAAAAGCTTACGAAATGGTCTAAAAAAGGCAGAAAAAATGGTTCCTATAGACTTTACTAGGGTATTACATATTTCAGACTGGGTTTACTGATCCTCACAGAGACTGAACCCAGGTCAGATTGTTCATCATTACTGGCCTCCAGGGGCAGGGCTAGGGTAGGGTTTATTTGGGAAAGCAGACACTTGCCCTTCAGCCCTCCCTATTACATACAGGTGTGAGCTCAGAGAGTTTGTAGAAATTATGGGGTAAAGCCCCGTACCGATTGTCGGCCGTAAATATTCGGCCGACGACTGATCTGCCGATTGTAGGCTTGTTAGTATGATGCTTCCGACAGCGCATTTTCGGCCGAACAGAATCTGTCGTGCAAGCATTAAAATTTTTGTTGGCCAACCCCAGAACGGCCGATTGTTCACCAGTCAGTACAGATTTCGGCCGACAAACAGCAGATTTGCAAGACTGGGCATGCTCAGAAAAGAAAAAAGACAAGGAAAGTTAACCATCACATGACATCACTTCTGCAGTCGGCTGTTGTTGGCCGACAAAATTCGTGTGCAGTCTTTTGCATTTTTCAACAGACACGACAGCCCTGGACAAAAGACGGCCGATCGTTCGGCCGACGATCGGTACGTGTGTACGAGGCTTAAGAAAGGAGGAAGGCTTCCTGTTGCTGCTAAGAAGCAAAATTAGGGCTCTTTCACACGGGCGTTCCGATCAAATCCGCCTGTCAGTTTTTTAGGCGGATCGGATCAGATGCCCCATTCAGCCCTATGGAGCAACGGATGTCAGCGGTGACATGTCCGCTGACACCTGCTGCCATCCGCATCGGATCCTGCCCGTGAAATCCGGACGGATGGAAACCCTATTTTCCATCCGTCCTGGGGGGGGGATCGGATCGGATGGGATCAGATGAGAGCGGACAGGCGGTCCGCTCTCATCCGATTCCCCATAGAGAGCAGCGGGGCTCTGACACCTCCCTCTCCGCACACAGTGCGGAGACGGAGCTGTCATCCGCCGGCAGATGAGCAGAGCACGGTCCGCAACGGAATGCGGACCGTGTGAAAGGGGCCTTACTGTGTTGATAGTCAGAACAAACTGAAAATACATTGACAAGTACTTCTCTGTTTGGGCTTTCTTCCTACTTTGCATTGTGTGCTGAAATTAAGCTTAGTGTTTTACCTCTGCTGAAATAAAAAGTCATTTGTGTTTGACTGTACATCTGATGTCTTACTTTTACTTAATCCCCACATACTACATATGACCTACAGTGGGGGAAGGGGCTATAATTTTGGTGACAAAACATTGCCAAATTAAAAATTAACAATGTAAATAGAATCCCATTTATTTGTAAGAGCTGTTCCCTTAATTATATGTGCCTTTAATTAAGCACAGTGCTTGCTCTTGATTCTGTGCAATCAAACATTGCAGATGCTCTTATCAACTTTTAAGACTCTAATCTGCAATGTCTGGAACAAAAATCTATAAGTAGCTGTGTTAACCAATGCATGAATTATCAATAGTCCAAATCAACAGAAAATTTAAATATTCCAACACCACTACCAATGTGTACCAAACATATATAAATTATGATATTGATATAAAAATATGGTGTCCATTAATCTATTCTGTGCCAGATTTGGTGATATCTTGTATGTAGTTACTCATATGGTGATACATAAGTTTTCACAATATCTGGCACGGACTGAAATAATGGGCTAAATTGATGTTTTGCACATACCCCTATAAAGAGTCACTCTAGCTGCAGCTAACCATTTATTGGTTATGATTTTATTGTTTCGTTTGCACCGGTGACATATACACAAAAATGTTTGGAACAAATTCAGCATTTCCTGAACTTGTACTGTAATCCTACTAGCATGATTTCTGGCAGGATCAACAGGCATGTTTTGCACTTATCAAACAGATATAACATAATGATTTCAATAATATATTTAGCATATAAAAAGGGTGCAAATTAGTGAAGTTCATTGTTTGTTTGGGTTTCCATACACTTACACTATTATATTGTTAGATGTATTGTGGCATTTATGTCTCAATACCTTCTTTGCATTTGCAGATTTCGAAAAAAAAGGTAGCGAAAATGAAAGCAAAACAATTTGCACAGAAGAACTTTTCTATAATAGCCAATCAGATTTAATTTATCTGCCCCCATATCTGCCATCCAGCATCATCCAGGCAAATGCATAATCCCTCATTTTGGGAATTTGTCAAAATTGTTGGGCAAAAATTTAGCATTAAAGTGGGGTTTTTTATTGGTTCATTCATTTCTATTCATTTTAAACATTATGCTTGCAGAAAAATAGCCCTCAAGAAAGTTTAGTCCTATATTGTTCTAGCTGTGACAGTCTAGTCAGCACAATCTTTTTTTTTTTTCCTTGAAGTTGCCAGCACAGAGCTGTCAGTTTAACCACTCTACAACCGCTCACAGTAATACTACTGCGGCAGAGTGGTTCGTTATCGTCCAGCGACGTACTATTAACGTCGTTGGACACTCCCCCTTATGGGCGGCGCTTGCGCGCCGCCGGAGGCTCGCTCCCGCTGTTTTCATTCATAGCGGGAGTCGGGCCAGGGGAGGAGCAGCGGCGATCGCCGCTGCTCTTACCCGATCGTCGGGGATCGAGTCTGGAGATCCGCCCGCTGTGTGTAAACACAGCGGGCGGATCTCCATAGTGACAGGGAGTGACAGATCGGACTGTTCAGCATAGCTGGACATCCGATCTGTCCATGACTCACACAGTCACCTCCCCCCCTACACGTCAGTAAGCACCAGGCATACATTAACCCCTCCCTCTCCAATAAAATTAACCCCTTCCCTGCCAGTGTCATTTTTACAGTAACAGTGCATATTTATAGCACTGATTACTGCAGTAATGTCACTGGTACCCCCAAAAGTGTCAAAAATGTCAGTCAAGGGTCCGATCTGTCCGCCGCAATGTCGCAGTCCCGCAAAAAAAATCGCAGATCGCCGCCATTACGCGTTAAAAAAAAACACCAAAAATGACAGAAATCTTTCCCTTTGTTAGTAAACGCAATAACTTTTGCGCAAACCAATCAAAATACGCTTATTGCGATTTTTTTTACCAAACATATGTAGCATAAAACAAATTGGCCAAAAATTTTTTAAAAAATTGTTTTTTACATCTTTTTTGGGGGGAATTTCATATAAAAAAATGTTAAAAATATTGTTATTTTTTCAAAATAAACGCTCTTTTTTTGTTTATAGCGCAAAAAGTAAAAATCGCACAGGTGATCAAATACCACCAAAAGAAAGCTCTGTTTGTGGGAAAAAAAGGACGTAAATTTCGTTTGGGTACGGCGTTGCACGACCGCGCAATTGTCAGTTGAAGTCGCACAGCGCCGAATCGCAAAAAGTGGCCTGGACGGAAGACCGCAAAATCCTCCGGTGGTAAAGTGGTTAAACATAAGTTGCAATTTTGAAGTATAATGGATGTTATTTTTTCTCTAAGCTTTATTACATTACATTTTTTTTTTTCATTTCTTCTTTTTCAATCAATGGCATGTCTAAAACTTCATAAACCGAGCTGATGAGGAAAAATATATTAATGGTACTTTGGCTAAACAACTTCTGAAGCCTTATTTCTGCTTTTCACTCTGTTTTCATTTATATTAAATGCTCCTTCTTGTGTCTGCAAATGCTTTTTTGATAACAGTAGAGCAAAAATACAATTAGTTAAAGTCTTAAAAAGCCCCGACTGGTGACTGGGCTGTTCTGGCATTTTCCAAAAGATCACAGTTGGCTAAAATGTTAGCTGTAAAATAGTGAAAGCTGCCTTTTTTATATTTACTTTTTTTTTTTCATTTTATGATAAAAAAAATGTAAGCAGGATAATTAGTAAATCAGTATACCAAATATATGTCCCTAAAAAATGTGACAATTATAGGTTGGCAATTAGCTATTAGTTAGGTAGACAACTTAAAGTATAAAGCCCCGTACACACGTACCGAATGTCGGCCGAACGATTGGCCGTCTTTTGTCGGGTGCTGTCCTGTCAGTTGAAAAGTGCTAAAGACTGCACACGAATTTTGTCGGCCAACAACAGCCGACTGCAGAAGTGATGCCATGTGATGGTTAACTTTCCGTGTGTTTTTTCTTCTCTGAGCATGCCCAGTCTTGCTCATCTGCTGTTAGTCGGCCGAATTCTGTACCGACTGACCAACAATAGGCCGTTCTGGTGACGGCCAACAAAAATTTTATAGCCTGCACACCCGATTCTGTTCGGCCGAAAAGTTGCAGTCGGTTGTCGGAAGCATCATACTAACAAGCCTACAATCGGCCGATCGTTCGGCGGCCGAATATTTACGGCCGACAATCGCTACGTGTGTACGGGGCTTAACTGAAGGCAATTTTTTTTTTTTTTTGATAGAGTAGGGAGAGATTATAATGCTTGTCAGTTTTTATTGCTGTCTGTGCCCCCATTAGAGAGAATCATCCTCTCTATTTGTCCTGTACTATCATCAATAACAGTGAAAGGAAAAGAAAAGAAAAACGCACATTTTCGGTTGTCCCCAGAAAAGTAATAGAGGTGAAATCTTCCAGTGGAGATACTAGTTAAGGTGACCTGGGGGTTCCCAAGAAATTCCCTTAATTTGCAGGGATTTCTTCTCACTTCCTGTTTGGCTATGGGACAGGAAGTGAATGGAAATCTCCACAAGGGGACACAGATTGTGGAAAAAAAATCTGACAGGGGTTATAACCCTTCCTTACTCCATCCAAATTGAAAAAAAAAGTTTTGCCTATAGTTCTACTTTGGGTAAACCTGTGCATGCTGACTTTGCAAAATTATTGTGGGTATCAAGGCTTCACTGACCTCTGGTCATGAAATAGTTGAGCACAGTTGACCTCTTTAGTATTTCCATAATCCAAAATTGCTAAAGGTTATTTTGGTTTATTTTTTGCCTGCAATAACAGCTAACATTGAGAAATATCTCATTTTGTACAGGTATGGATATTCTGCGGCAGTAATACTTAGACAGCAAACTCATAGAGCTGTGAACAGGCCTTACATTTCTTTTTGTTCTATCCCGAATAGGGATGAGCTTTGAGTTTGAGTCGAACTTAAGTTTGACTTGTTCGTTGAATGACAAATAAATGGACTTCTTTGTGGGAAGTTTGAGTTCCTGCTTTATCATGGACTCTAGACACCTGCTGGCCGCAGGATTTGAACCCCCACAGCCATGTCATTGCAAGCCTGGTATTCTACCATTTACACCACCGTTAAGCCTGCTTAAGCTGAACACACTCTCCCTAACTTTTATCTCATCCACTGTGTGTAGGGTGAGATAGGAGTTATTTAGGCAGGGAAAGTGTGTTCAACCTAAGTGTATATTTCATATACAATTAAATCAAATAAAGTGCATATAAATGTATATATATATTGTGCAAATTAATTGTGCTTTCAGTGCAACCTACAAAACAGTCCAAATAATAATCGATGATAAACGTATGCCCCTTGAGGTGAAACAACCATGTGAAACATTTACTTCATGTATGTATATGAAATATTTTATCTGGCACAATTAGTGGCTGGCAAAAGCAGTATGGGGAAAAAAATGCATCCTTTATCCCCAAAATTAAAAACGAGAAAGAGGAAATAGTGCATTCATCCCCAGAAATTGTTGGTGTATTCCACTCATACTATAGTCAGCTTTATAATGTTAGACAGAAAGAGGAGGGTGGAGAGAGAGGAAAGGTGGACCTGGCCGTGGGGGAATATCTGTGGGGGCTCGACCTCTCAAGGATACCCAGAAATGAGTTAGAAGTAGGGTTGAGCGGACACCTAGATGTCCGTGTTCGACGGGTTCGGCCGAACTTTAAAAAAAAGTCCGGGTCCGTGTCCCGGACTTTTACCGAACTTTTCCCGGACACCGAACCCCATTGAAGTCAATGGGGACCCGAACTTTAAGGCACTAAAATGGCTCTAAAACACCAAAGGAAAGGGCTAGAGTGCTGCAAATGGCAGCAAAACGTAATTAAGAGCATGGCAAGTGCTCTGCAAACAAATGTGGATAGGGAAATAACTTAAAACAACAAAAAAAAACAGAAAAATAAAACAATGTTCTTCTTCATCTCTGAAGGACGAGGCCCATATCATATGGAGTAGGAGGGAGGTTGAGGTGGTGGTGGATGTGGCGGTGACATAGGCGTGCGCACAGGGTGTGCTGGGTGTGCCTGGGCACACCCTAATCACCTAGGGCACATAGCATTGCCAGTGAGGAGATGGGAAAGATCTCCCTGGGACCTGCTCTGCTCTATTTCTCCTTGCCTACAGGTACATGGCCCCGATACATTACTCTCCCTGCTGGCAAACACATGCATGTGTATTTCAACTTTGGGGTGCACACCTTAATGCAATAGGCTGCGCACACCTATGGGCGGTGTAGGTGGAAGCGGCGGTGGAGGAGGACCAGGGCCGGATTAACAGCATCATGGGCTTGGTGCTGAGGATTTTGAAGGGCCTTAAGGGCCGTGCCTTGCCATGCACCCAGAGGAGGAAGGGTGCAGCCATGCATGCCTAATTCAACATGGGATGCTGTCTCTGAAGCCCATAAACACATCCATGCATCGCCAACTGTCCCTCCTTGTCCGGCCTTCACGCTGTGTGGGGAGGTTCTGAGGGTGCTGCCTGGGGAAGCGAGCATAGAAGCCAGACTTCTGTGTTTACAAGTGACAGAAGAGCGGTAACAGTGAATATGGCCAACCCGGGGCCTATATAAAAGGTAGGGGCCTGGAGCTGCAGCTCCAATAGCCCCTACATTAATCTGGCCCTGAGGAGGAGGACGAGGTAGCCAACACTGCTTCTTTTCAAAAATTTTAAATGAGGGTACACCCCAAAAGAGTGAGAAAGAGCAAAAATGGAACAATGGGTGGGTAAGGTCGGTATCCATTGCTATTCTGCATAAGGTACGGAAAAGTCCCGTGGGATCCATGCCTGGTTCATTTTAATGAACGTGAGCTTGTCCACATTGTCTCTGGACAGGCGGCTGCGCTTGTCTGTTATAACGCCCCCAGCCGTGCTAAATACCCGTTCAGATAATACACTGGCTGCAGGGCACGCCAGCACCTCCAAGGCGTAAAGGGCAAGCTCAGGCCATGTGCCCAATTTGGAGACCCAGAAGTTGAAGGGGGCAGACCCGTCATTCACTACATGTAGGCGTGTGCACACATACTGCTCCACCATGTTGGTAAAATGCTGCCTCCTGCTAAGACGTTCCATCTGAGCTGCTGGTGCTGCTGTTTGTTGTGGCGTGCTGACAAAGCTTTTCCACATTTCGGCCATGCTAACCCTGCCTTCTGAGGTGCTGGCGGTGCCCTGGTTGCGTTGGCGACCTCCTCCTCCTCCTCCTCTGCCTTGTGCTTCCACTGTGGCCCCGCTGTCAGATGGGAATGCCAGCAGCATGGCGTCTACCAGCGTGCGCTTGTACTCGCGCATCTTGCGATCGCGCTCCAGTGAGTGAATTAAGGACGGTACGTTGTCCTTGTAACGGGGATCCAGCAGCGTGGCCACCCAGTAATCAGCACAAGTTAGAATGTGGGCAACTCGGCGGTCGTTGTGGAGACACTGCAGCATGTAATCGCTCATGTGTGCCAGGCTGCCCAGAGGCAACGAAAGGCTGTCCTCTGTGGGAGGTGTATCGTCCGTGTCCTCTGTATCCCCCCAGCCACGCACCAGTGATGGCCATGAGCTGGCCTGGGTGCCACCCTGCTGTGAACATGGTTCCATCTCCTCCTCCAGCTCCTCCTCCTCCTCCTCATCCTCCTCATCCTCCAGAACTGTGCCCCTGCTGGACAATTGCGTCCCTGGCGTTTGCGTGTGCAGGAACCCACCCTCGGAGCCCCTTGCGAATGACTGCCCTGAAAGCCTTGGAAATGTTACCTCTTCATCCTCCTCCTCCTCCTCATCCTGTGCCACATCCTCTTCCATCATCGCCCGAATTGTTTTTTCAAGGAGGCATAGAAGTGGGATAGTTAAGCTGAGAACGGCGTCATTGCCACTGGCCATGTTGGTGGAGTACTCAAAACAGCGCAACAAGGCACACAGGTCTCGCATGGAGGCCCAGTTAAATTAAATAGCGGAATAGAAAATATGATCCAAAAAAAGTGTATGTATATCACACGTACACAACCACACTAGGCCCCAATTACTATTGTTTGTACCCCTAAAAGGCTAGATGAGGAGTAGGGGGAGTATGGAACAGGCAGCACCCTCAAACCTTCAGAAGTATGAGATGAACCCCAACAACTTGGAAAGGTGGATCTCTCTCACACGTACCGACACAGACTATCCCGCAATTCAATTGATCCTCAAAGGTTTTTATTGAATAGCGGAATAGGAAATATGATCAAAAAAAGTGTATGTATCTCGCACGTACACAACCACACTAGGCCCCAATTACTATTGTTTGTACCCCTAAAAGGCTAGATGAGGAGTAGGGGGGGTATGGAACAGGCAGCACCCTCAAACCTTCAGAAGTATGAGATGAACCCCAACAACTTGGAAAGGTGGATCTCTCTCACACGTACCGACACAGACTATCCCGCAATTCAATTGATCCTCAAAGGTTTTTATTGAATAGCGGAATAGGAAATATGATCAAAAAAAGTGTATGTATCTCGCACGTACACAACCACACTAGGCCCCAATTACTATTGTTTGTACCCCTAAAAGGCTAGATGAGGAGTAGGGGGGGTATGGAACAGGCAGCACCCTCAAACCTTCAGAAGTATGAGATGAACCCCAACAACTTGGAAAGGTGGATCTCTCTCACACGTACCGACACAGACTATCCCGCAATTCAATTGATCCTCAAAGGTTTTTATTGAATAGCGGAATAGGAAATATGATCAAAAAAAGTGTATGTATCTCGCACGTACACAACCACACTAGGCCCCAATTACTATTGTTTGTACCCCTAAAAGGCTAGATGAGGAGTAGGGGGGGTATGGAACAGGCAGCACCCTCAAACCTTCAGAAGTATGAGATGAACCCCAACAACTTGGAAAGGTGGATCTCTCTCACACGTACCGACACAGACTATCCCGCAATTCAATTGATCCTCAAAGGTTTTTATTGAATAGCGGAATAGGAAATATGATCAAAAAAAGTGTATGTATCTCGCACGTACACAACCACACTAGGCCCCAATTACTATTGTTTGTACCCCTAAAAGGCTAGATGAGGAGTAGGGGGGGTATGGAACAGGCAGCACCCTCAAACCTTCAGAAGTATGAGATGAACCCCAACAACTTGGAAAGGTGGATCTCTCTCACACGTACCGACACAGACTATCCCGCAATTCAATTGATCCTCAAAGGTTTTTATTGAATAGCGGAATAGGAAATATGATCAAAAAAAGTGTATGTATCTCGCACGTACACAACCACACTAGGCCCCAATTACTATTGTTTGTACCCCTAAAAGGCTAGATGAGGAGTAGGGGGGGTATGGAACAGGCAGCACCCTCAAACCTTCAGAAGTATGAGATGAACCCCAACAACTTGGAAAGGTGGATCTCTCTCACACGTACCGACACAGACTATCCCGCAATTCAATTGATCCTCAAAGGTTTTTATTGAATAGCGGAATAGGAAATATGATCAAAAAAAGTGTATGTATCTCGCACGTACACAACCACACTAGGCCCCAATTACTATTGTTTGTACCCCTAAAAGGCTAGATGAGGAGTAGGGGGGGTATGGAACAGGCAGCACCCTCAAACCTTCAGAAGTATGAGATGAACCCCAACAACTTGGAAAGGTGGATCTCTCTCACACGTACCGACACAGACTATCCCGCAATTCAATTGATCCTCAAAGGTTTTTATTGAATAGCGGAATAGGAAATATGATCAAAAAAAGTGTATGTATCTCGCACGTACACAACCACACTAGGCCCCAATTACTATTGTTTGTACCCCTAAAAGGCTAGATGAGGAGTAGGGGGGGTATGGAACAGGCAGCACCCTCAAACCTTCAGAAGTATGAGATGAACCCCAACAACTTGGAAAGGTGGATCTCTCTCACACGTACCGACACAGACTATCCCGCAATTCAATTGATCCTCAAAGGTTTTTATTGAATAGCGGAATAGGAAATATGATCAAAAAAAGTGTATGTATCTCGCACGTACACAACCACACTAGGCCCCAATTACTATTGTTTGTACCCCTAAAAGGCTAGATGAGGAGTAGGGGGGGTATGGAACAGGCAGCACCCTCAAACCTTCAGAAGTATGAGATGAACCCCAACAACTTGGAAAGGTGGATCTCTCTCACACGTACCGACACAGACTATCCCGCAATTCAATTGATCCTCAAAGGTTTTTATTGAATAGCGGAATAGGAAATATGATCAAAAAAAGTGTATGTATCTCGCACGTACACAACCACACTAGGCCCCAATTACTATTGTTTGTACCCCTAAAAGGCTAGATGAGGAGTAGGGGGGGTATGGAACAGGCAGCACCCTCAAACCTTCAGAAGTATGAGATGAACCCCAACAACTTGGAAAGGTGGATCTCTCTCACACGTACCGACACAGACTATCCCGCAATTCAATTGATCCTCAAAGGTTTTTATTGAATAGCGGAATAGGAAATATGATCAAAAAAAGTGTATGTATCTCGCACGTACACAACCACACTAGGCCCCAATTACTATTGTTTGTACCCCTAAAAGGCTAGATGAGGAGTAGGGGGGGTATGGAACAGGCAGCACCCTCAAACCTTCAGAAGTATGAGATGAACCCCAACAACTTGGAAAGGTGGATCTCTCTCACACGTACCGACACAGACTATCCCGCAATTCAATTGATCCTCAAAGGTTTTTATTGAATAGCGGAATAGGAAATATGATCAAAAAAAGTGTATGTATCTCGCACGTACACAACCACACTAGGCCCCAATTACTATTGTTTGTACCCCTAAAAGGCTAGATGAGGAGTAGGGGGGGTATGGAACAGGCAGCACCCTCAAACCTTCAGAAGTATGAGATGAACCCCAACAACTTGGAAAGGTGGATCTCTCTCACACGTACCGACACAGACTATCCCGCAATTCAATTGATCCTCAAAGGTTTTTATTGAATAGCGGAATAGGAAATATGATCAAAAAAAGTGTATGTATCTCGCACGTACACAACCACACTAGGCCCCAATTACTATTGTTTGTACCCCTAAAAGGCTAGATGAGGAGTAGGGGGGGTATGGAACAGGCAGCACCCTCAAACCTTCAGAAGTATGAGATGAACCCCAACAACTTGGAAAGGTGGATCTCTCTCACACGTACCGACACAGACTATCCCGCAATTCAATTGATCCTCAAAGGTTTTTATTGAATAGCGGAATAGGAAATATGATCAAAAAAAGTGTATGTATCTCGCACGTACACAACCACACTAGGCCCCAATTACTATTGTTTGTACCCCTAAAAGGCTAGATGAGGAGTAGGGGGGGTATGGAACAGGCAGCACCCTCAAACCTTCAGAAGTATGAGATGAACCCCAACAACTTGGAAAGGTGGATCTCTCTCACACGTACCAACACAGACTATCCCCCAATTTAACTGATCCCCAAAGGTTTTTGATTAAATAGCGGAATAGAAAATATGATCCCAAAAAAGTGTATGTATATCACACGTACACAACCACACTAGGCCCCAATTACTATTGTTTGTACCCCTAAAAGGCTAGGAGTAGGGGGAGTATGGAACAGGCAGCACCCTCAAACCTTCAGAAGTATGAGATGAACCCCAACAACTTGGAAAGGTGGATCTCTCTCACACGTACCAACACAGACTATCCCCCAATTTAACTGATCCCCAAAGGTTTTTGATTAAATAGCGGAATAGAAAATATGATCCCAAAAAAGTGTATGTATATCACACGTACACAACCACACTAGGCCCCAATTACTATTGTTTGTACCCCTAAAAGGCTAGGAGTAGGGGGAGTATGGAACAGGCAGCACCCTCAAACCTTCAGAAGTATGAGATGAACCCCAACAACTTGGAAAGGTGGATCTCTCTCACACGTACCAACACAGACTATCCCCCAATTTAACTGATCCCCAAAGGTTTTTGATTAAATAGCGGAATAGAAAATATGATCCCAAAAAAGTGTATGTATATCACACGTACACAACCACACTAGGCCCCAATTACTATTGTTTGTACCCCTAAAAGGCTAGGAGTAGGGGGAGTATGGAACAGGCAGCACCCTCAAACCTTCAGAAGTATGAGATGAACCCCAACAACTTGGAAAGGTGGATCTCTCTCACACGTACCAACACAGACTATCCCCCAATTTAACTGATCCCCAAAGGTTTTTGATTAAATAGCGGAATAGAAAATATGATCCCAAAAAAGTGTATGTATATCACACGTACACAACCACACTAGGCCCCAATTACTATTGTTTGTACCCCTAAAAGGCTAGGAGTAGGGGGAGTATGGAACAGGCAGCACCCTCAAACCTTCAGAAGTATGAGATGAACCTCAACAACTTGGAAAGGTGGATCTCTCTCACACGTACCAACACAGACTATCCCCCAATTTAACTGATCCCCAAAGGTTTTTGATTAAATAGCGGAATAGAAAATATGATCCCAAAAAAGTGTATGTATATCACACGTACACAACCACACTAGGCCCCAATTACTATTGTTTGTACCCCTAAAAGGCTAGATGAGGAGTAGGGGGAGTATGGAACAGGCAGCACCCTCAAACCTTCAGAAGTATGAGATGAACCCCAACAACTTGGAAAGGTGGATCTCTCTCACACGTACCAACACAGACTATCCCCCAATTTAACTGATCCCCAAAGGTTTTTGATTAAATAGCGGAATAGAAAATATGATCCCAAAAAAGTGTATGTATATCACACGTACACAACCACACTAGGCCCCAATTACTATTGTTTGTACCCCTAAAAGGCTAGGAGTAGGGGGAGTATGGAACAGGCAGCACCCTCAAACCTTCAGAAGTATGAGATGAACCCCAACAACTTGGAAAGGTGGATCTCTCTCACACGTACCAACACAGACTATCCCCCAATTTAACTGATCCCCAAAGGTTTTTGATTAAATAGCGGAATAGAAAATATGATCCCAAAAAAGTGTATGTATATCACACGTACACAACCACACTAGGCCCCAATTACTATTGTTTGTACCCCTAAAAGGCTAGGAGTAGGGGGAGTATGGAACAGGCAGCACCCTCAAACCTTCAGAAGTATGAGATGAACCCCAACAACTTGGAAAGGTGGATCTCTCTCACACGTACCAACACAGACTATCCCCCAATTTAACTGATCCCCAAAGGTTTTTGATTAAATAGCGGAATAGAAAATATGATCCCAAAAAAGTGTATGTATATCACACGTACACAACCACACTAGGCCCCAATTACTATTGTTTGTACCCCTAAAAGGCTAGGAGTAGGGGGAGTATGGAACAGGCAGCACCCTCAAACCTTCAGAAGTATGAGATGAACCCCAACAACTTGGAAAGGTGGATCTCTCTCACACGTACCAACACAGACTATCCCCCAATTTAACTGATCCCCAAAGGTTTTTGATTAAATAGCGGAATAGAAAATATGATCCCAAAAAAGTGTATGTATATCACACGTACACAACCACACTAGGCCCCAATTACTATTGTTTGTACCCCTAAAAGGCTAGGAGTAGGGGGAGTATGGAACAGGCAGCACCCTCAAACCTTCAGAAGTATGAGATGAACCCCAACAACTTGGAAAGGTGGATCTCTCTCACACGTACCAACACAGACTATCCCCCAATTTAACTGATCCCCAAAGGTTTTTGATTAAATAGCGGAATAGAAAATATGATCCCAAAAAAGTGTATGTATATCACACGTACACAACCACACTAGGCCCCAATTACTATTGTTTGTACCCCTAAAAGGCTAGGAGTAGGGGGAGTATGGAACAGGCAGCACCCTCAAACCTTCAGAAGTATGAGATGAACCCCAACAACTTGGAAAGGTGGATCTCTCTCACACGTACCAACACAGACTATCCCCCAATTTAACTGATCCCCAAAGGTTTTTGATTAAATAGCGGAATAGAAAATATGATCCCAAAAAAGTGTATGTATATCACACGTACACAACCACACTAGGCCCCAATTACTATTGTTTGTACCCCTAAAAGGCTAGGAGTAGGGGGAGTATGGAACAGGCAGCACCCTCAAACCTTCAGAAGTATGAGATGAACCCCAACAACTTGGAAAGGTGGATCTCTCTCACACGTACCAACACAGACTATCCCCCAATTTAACTGATCCCCAAAGGTTTTTGATTAAATAGCGGAATAGAAAATATGATCCCAAAAAAGTGTATGTATATCACACGTACACAACCACACTAGGCCCCAATTACTATTGTTTGTACCCCTAAAAGGCTAGATGAGGAGTAGGGGGAGTATGGAACAGGCAGCACCCTCAAACCTTCAGTATGAGATTGTGTTCACTGTACCCCACAAAGATTGAGTTCACTGCACCCCACAATGATTGTGTTCACTGCACCCCACAAAGATTGTGTTCACTGCACCTCACAAAGATTGTGTTCACTGTACCCCCCAAAGATTGTGTTCACTGCACCCCACAAAGATTCTGTTCACTGTACCCCACAAAGATTGTGTTCACTGCACCCCAAAAAGATTGTGTTCACTGCACCCCAAAAAGGATGTTGTTCACTGCACCCCAAAAAGGATGTTGTTCACTCCACCCCAAAAAGATTGTGTTCACTGCACCCCACAAAGATTGTGTTCACTGCACCCCAAAAAGATTGTGTTCACTGCACCCCAAAAATGATTTTGTTCACTGCACCCCAAAAAGGATTTTGTTCACTGCACCCCAAAAAGGATGTTGTTCACTCCACCCCAAAAAGATTGTGTTCACTGCACCCCAAAAAGATTGTGTTCACTGCACCCCACAAAGGATTTTGTTCACTGCACCCCAAAAAGATTGTGTTCACTGCACCCCAAAAAGGATGTTGTTCACTGCACCCCAAAAAGGATTTTGTTCACTGCACCCCAAAAAGATTGTGTTCACTGCACCCCACAAAGGATTTTGTTCACTGCACCCCACAAAGATTGTGTTCACTGCACACCAAAAAGGATTGTGTTCACTGCACCCCAAAAAGATTTTGTTCACTGCACCCCAAAAAGATTGTGTTCACTGCAGCCCAAAAAGATTGTGTTCACTGCAGCCCAAAAAGATTGTGTTCACTGCAGCCCAAAAAGATTGTGTTCACTGCAGCTCACACACAGAAAAATGGATGTGGATCACTGACACCTGCCTATCTCCAATCCCACACCACACAGCAATATCGATTGTAGTTTGTAGAACACAGTTTCCCTAAAATTCAGCAGACTCTGTCCCTAACAGGATTGAGAAGAGATCGTAGATCAGGATTGAGTGCAGACCCCACCCCCCACACAGCAATATCGATTGTAGTTTGTAGAAGACACTGACCCTATATAATTCAGCAGACTCTATCCCTAAAATGCCTACAACTCGCCCTGCCTAAACTCTCCGACCTGTCCCTCAATTCTATCCGGACACAAATGGTTTTTTCCTGCCTATCTTTCCCTAATCAGCAGCCAGCACGTTGATGTGTGCTCTGTCCCTGAATCTAAGCAGCATAATGACGCCGCTGCGGCTGCCTCGAACTTATAAAGACTTGGTCACATGCTTCAGACGGCCAATCACAGCTACTGAGACATTTGCAGGCATGGCTGGGATGGCTTAAGGCACACCAGTTAAACGATTGTTGATTGGCTGTTGAAAGCCCGCCATGAAAAGAGCGCCAAAGCATGCAAAACCCGGAAATAAAACGACCGAACACGGATTTTTACCCGAACATACAGTAAAGTGTCCGTGTCCGTGTTCGGGTACAAAAAATCCAATTATTCGGTACGAACACGAATAATACAGTCCGTGTTCGCTCAACACTAGTTAGAAGATCTAGAGGCCCCTTGCTTGCTTACATAGCCCTTATTCTGAAGGAGGGGAAGGACCCTACGGCACTGACGAGTTAAAGACCAATTTCTCTTTTGAATACAGATATAACATTTTTTGCTAAAATAATAGCAGAATGATTAAAACCTTTATTGCCAAAATGGATCCATAATGATCAGGTAGGTTTTGTGACTGGTTGGGAGGGGAGGGACAACTGCCTTAAGTCATTACTCTTAATCCACGAAGTGAAAAAGAAGGGGGCCCCGGTCCTATTACTGTCGATTGATGCTAAAAAGGTCTTTGACAGGGTGGATTGGGGCTTAATGTTAGAAACTTTGAGACATCTAGTTATTGGTGATATGATGGATCTCTGCCTTCTATTATCACGCAACGGCAACAATAAAGCCTTGTGCACACGATCAGATTATCAAACGATCTTGCCTCCAATTTTTATTGCATGTTAGTCTCATATGGAAAGTGAGGAGGTTACTTTCATACAAAAATTCCCGGACGACAGAATTCAACTTCAGAAGTAATGTCATGTGTTGAATTGTTTTGTATGTGTTCTTTTGTTTCTGAGCATGCCTAGTCTTGCTCTTACGATTTTTTTCGGACAAAAGTTATACTAATTAAATGAAAATTGGAAGTTGTGTTGACGTATGATAAAAATTTTATAGCCTGCACATCCAGATTTTGTCGTCCAATCTGAAATGTGGATCATAAAGAGCCGTCATTTAAAGGTGCAGTATTGAATATCAGTCATGAGTCACCACCATCACCAGAAAGACTGGACACTCCCCAGATGGCATGGCTACCATTACAAAAGCTAGAGAGACTCAAACTTACATAACCAGGGCAGCACAGTGGTGTAGTGATTAGCACTTTCACCTAGCAGCAAGAGGGTCGCTGGTTCGAATCTCAACCATGACACTACCTGCCTGGAGTTTGCATGTTCTCCCTGTGCCTGTGTGGGCTTCCTCCGGGTACTCCAGTTTCCTCCCACACTCCAAAGACATGGTAGGTTAATTGGATCTTGTATAAAAAAAAAATTGGCCCTACTATGTATGTATGAATGTGAGTTAGGGACCTTAGATTGTAAGTTTCTTGAGGGCAGGGACTGATGTGAATGTACAATGTATATGTAAAGCGCTGCGTAAATTGACCTAAAATAAATAAATAAGCAGGAATCACACTGGATGTCTAAGTGAAAAGAAGACCTCTGCTGGATGACTGTATATAAATCCAATTGGGAAATTAAGCAGCTCAACCAGAGCCCAGAGGTAAAATCATAGCGCATACATTTATTGAAGCAACCAGAAAAAGTACAACAAAACAAAAGTACTGTAACTCACATGGAATGCTACTGGCAACCCGAAATTGCACAGCAGAGGGACGTCAATGCCAATAAGTCACTCTGACGCTTTTTGTCATAATGGACTTGGTCACAGGGTTACAATGGTCAGCTTTTATTCATTTATGTAAAACCACTTTTTAAAAAAAGCTTTTGTTTCTATATACAATTTAATACGGTGCTATATAGATGAAAACAATGCTAGGCTATTTATATATTGGACAGAACGTTCCTATAATGTTTGCTTTGTTATTATTGCAAACTAATTTTAAATATCCTTGCATTTTATTGACTTTAAATGTATATGTGTTTTCCAATGGGCCACCTCTGTAACTATTTTTGAACTCTACAAAAAAATGGGGAAAGAAAAATATGAGGTTTTGGAGGCCCTGATGAGATTATCAAAATATAATGCAACACAGCAAGTTAATTAAAACGCATATTTATTTATGATTTTTTTTTTTCACATAAAAAGGCATGTACCAACATGCTCTAAGGACATACATACACATAACATAACATAAAATTTAAGAACACAAATTGGATAACCAAGTGGTGGGTCTCAACAAGAGAAGATGGAATTGGTCCCTATACAGCCAACGCGTTTCGCTTGGTTTTGCTTCTTCAGGGCTTAAGAGACCAGAGAACCAGCTAGTATTCTATAGGATAGTTAAAAAATAATACAATGAATATACAATATGTGATTTTCATTTAAAGAACATATCGTGTGTTGCTGTATAATATATAACACAGATCATCATAATAATAGATAGGTGTAATAGGATACTGACCCACTAAGTGCAGGACCATAGAGCGGACAGAGATTCCATCAGTAGGCTCAAGTATTGTAGCAAATACGGGGAATATATCAATTAGCAGTGATGGTATAATAATATATGCGTGTCTTTATAAGGTATATATATATACATAAAGCGTTGGGGTGCCTGTGCGTCTAAATATGATGTACACACTATAATATGTATAATGCCCCAATATATTGTTAGCATTAGCTTAAATTAGACCATCTACTGCTATTAGTGAGATGATATATTTGACCCTGGTAAAACTAAAAAGAAGAAAAAAAGAAGAAAAAATCCTCAGATAATATTGCCTGGGTCTCGGGGGATACAAAACATGCTGCAGTGTAATGGCAAAGCACAATTTACCTTATCATAGGGTTTATATGGTGTGCAGGCAGACAATTATCTAAATAGTACTCCCAAGTAGGCAACAAGCCTCTTAATCATAGTGGGAAAGGGAGAGGACTCAGAGGATATTACAGATCCAAATTACAGGCTTCCTTCTAAGGGACCATCTTAAAAAGGTAAAGGGATATGAGTCACATTCTTGCCTTTGGTATACAACCATACAAGTTGTTAAGTGTAGCATATATAGTTGATGCCTTACCTCTGTGTGCCTGTCCGACTATTATCCTGCCTGTAATTGTAAATGTCATAAGCCCCCTATATATAGAGCGGTTAATACCGCTAATTATCTCTGCGTCCATGACCCGGAAGTCTACGGGACGCTTGTGTCATGATGACGTCACTTTCGCCGAATGGCAGTCATTGCCAGTAGTTCAAGGTGTATGTAGACCGGGCAGAAATGACGCGATCGCTGCCAGTAATCGGAAAATGTTTCACCGGCTACTGCATTAAACAGGCAGAGGTGGGACTATTTTTCTTGGAGATAATATCCCTTGCCCACACTGCAGCATGTACCATACCTCAACCTTGTGCCCATGGGCCCTACAATCGCCGCATCTGCCTACATCAGGGGCCAGTATCCAATACACATCACAATTTAAATAAACATATAACTTTAATCATTCATTGACAATAAGCTGCTGCATTAATCTAGTACAATATTAATTCACATAGCAAGATTCTGCGAGTGAATTCTGTGAGTTAGGACAGAGAGGGAAGAGAGAAATAAAAATAAAATAAAAGAGTAACCTAGGTATATACATAAATACAAATCACAGAGACCATTGATGGCCAATAAGCCTCACCTAATGAATCTGTCTCACTTTATATTTAAGATGATGAGTAAATAGGGGGGATATATTGGCGAGGGGAGGAGAGCAAGGAGAGGTGGCAAAACCAAAGGATAAAAGAGACAAGGGAGCAGGGGACGGGGGAGGCATGGAAATTTGATGGAAAGGAAAAGAGAAGAGGAAGAACCTCTGAGAATCAGAGGTAGTTGGTTCCTCCATCTTATGAATTAAAGATGCCATAATTAACTCTAAATTAGTACAATGGAGGACAGGTCAGCACTATAGAGGGGTATAGTAAAGATAAAGTCAGTAATATATTATCTGCTCCCAAAAGTCAAGAACTTATGAATTATATTGGGAATATGAAAAATGGACCCAAGTCATGAGAATGGCTTGAAACTTATGCATTTGTTTAAGCCAGGTGGCTGTGTAGCTGCTAAGTCAAAAACCCACCTCATTTCTCAAGCTAATACCTGTTTGTCTATGTCGCCTCCCCTCCCATCCTGTGTAATTACTTCCAAGATTGTGAATTTGATATATGTTGAATCAAATTTGTGTTTTAATCCCACGTGGCCACCTTTTTAATAGTCTACATATGCTGTAGGGCCAGGATTTATTTTCCATGATCGGAACCTTTGATTTTAGGTTCCTGTTTTCAATTTCCTCAGGTCTGCTGTTTTTGGTCGGACACGACATCACTTCCTGTTCTGATGGGACAAGCAGTTCCTGCTCTTGGAACACATGGGATATGGTCTATCTACTGTGTATCTGACTGTTACACATATAAGGCATCCAATACACGTGAGGTGGTGTTGGTTGGAAATATTGCCCTTTGGATTTTTGATGCATATGCAAGATTTTATCTTACCTTTTGGTGAGTGAATTCTCTGGATTTTAATAAATTTTATACTGAACGCATTACACTATGAAGTATTATATTTTAATTTCTTACATGATATTTTCTTACATGGCCGATGGTCCTCTTTCACATAAAAGTGGTACCAGCGTTGGATTCTTCACGGGATCACTTTTATGGGTGGTGAGAGAGGTGTTTCCTGGTCATTTTCCCCGCTTACTGATGCCGTCGGTATCGGGGAAAAGGATCCGATCCCCTATGTTGCTGGGCATGAAGTCGAGTGAGGGCAAGATGGCTCCCACTCGACTCTATGCCCTTGGAGGACCGAAGCGACGTCAAACATCACTTCCGCCCAACGGCCTTAAAGGGCCAAAATTGTTTTTTTTTTTTTACCACTTAAGCCCCAGGCCTGTTTTTCACACTCGGTGTTTACAAGTAAAAATCATTTTTTTTTGCTAGAAAACTACTTCGAACCCCCAAACATTATATTTTTTTTCAGAGACCCTAGAGAATAAAATGGAGATTATTGCAATATTTTTTATCACACAATATTTGCGCAGCGGTCTTTACTTTTTTGAATTAAAAAATAAGAAACCAGTAAAGTTAGCCCAATTTTTTTCCATAATATGAAAGATAAAGTTACGCCGAGTAAATAGATACCCAACATGTCATGCTTCAAAATTGTGCACGCTCACGGAATGGCGACAAACTTTGGTACTTAAAAATCCCCATAGGCGACACTTTAAAAATTTCTACAGGTTGCCATCTTATAGTTACAGAGGAGGTCTAGGGCTCAAATTATTCCTCTCTAACTATCGCAGCGATACCTCACATGTGTGGTTTGAACACTGTTTACATATGTGGGCGGGGTTTCTGTATGCGTTCCCTTCTGCATGCGAGCTAACGGGGACAGGGCGCTTTAATTGATTTATTTTTTTTTCTATTTATTTTATTTATTATTTTTACACAGTTTTTTTTATTTGATCATTTTTATTTCTATTACAAGGAATGTAAACATTCCTTGTAATAGAAATAGGCATGACAGGACCTCTTTGTTATGAGATCTGGGGTCAAAAAGTCCTCAGATCTCACAAGTACACTAAAAGATGAAAAAAAAAAAAAGGGACCTTTAAACCGGTTACTAGGCAATGACGTTTGCCATCGCTCTGGTCCTCCAAGACCATAGAGTCGAGTGAGGGCAAGCTTGCCCTCACTCGACATCCTGTCTGTGATGATCCGGGACCGGATCGTTTACCCGCTGCCAGCGGGTCCGGTAAGCTGGGAAAAGTACCAGGACGCAGCAGGAGGGGGGGGGGGGTCACCTCTTTTGCCGCCCCGGAAGGGTGATCCCGCAGTGAATCCGCTGCTGGGACCACCCTTATCGGAAAGCTGACCGCCTGCCGTTTAATAAAATACCATGGTTATGGCAGCTATCTGCTGCCATAACACCGGTATTTAGGTTTAAACGGCCGACGTAAATAGTCATTGGGCTGTCGTTAAGTGGTTAAATTCCATTTTTTTTATTGCTTTTAAGTGAAATTGTGAGAGTCTTTTTGACCCCAGATCTCTCATTAAACAGGACCTGTCATGCTTATTACAAGCAATGTTTACATTGCTTGTAATAGGAATAAAAGTGATTACATTTTTTTTTTTTTAAAGGGACAGTGTCAAAATAAAAAATTAAATAAATAAGAAAAAATAATTAAAGCACCCCGTCCCTCCTGAGCTTCCATCCCTCCGAACTTGCGTGCAGAAGCAAACAGAAGTCGCGCCCACATATGTACATGGTGTTCAAACCATACAACTGAGGTATCACCGCAATCAATAGAGCAAGAGCAATAATTCTAGCACTGAACCTCCTCTGTAACTCTAAATTGGTAACCTGTAGCAAATAATAACGTGACCCCTTTGGAGATGTCCAAAGTTTGTTGCCATTCCACGAGCGTGCACAATTTGGAAGCATTAGGGATCAATTTACTCGGCATAACATTATCTTTCACATTAGAGAAAAAAAATTTGGCTAACTTTACTGTTTTCTTATTTTTAATTTTAAAAAAAGTGTATTTTTTTTCCAAAATAATTGCATTTATAAGATCGTTGCACAAATACGGTGTAATATAAGTTATTGAAACAATCTCCATTTTATTCTCTAGGGTCTCTGCTAAGAAAAAATACTGTATATAATGTTTGGACAAAAAATACAGAATCCTTTCCAAGAATAAGTCCATTCATAAGTGTAATTTGAAATGGAAAAATAGTTCACAAGTGTGCAAAAGGCATTTTCCACGATCATGAGATAAGAAAAAAAACACACGATTCAAAAGAGAAAAAAGAAGACACCCCAGAAGTCCAGTGAAAGTTAAAAGTGAAGGTGGCTGCTTACCAGAGATTATTGGCTTTCAAACAAATGAAACGGTCAGAAGCATTTTAGGGGTTGAACCCCAAATGAATTTGCAATGGATGATGGAACAGCCCTCTGATCCCAGACTCCACTCCAACTCGTGATCCATAGGGACCTTTTTATTAATCATGAGCAAGAAATTTCAGCAGCTACCAAGGAGGTGTATTTAGGATAACAGGGTGTAAGGCCAATGGACTTTCTGAGGCTCCAGACAGGGCCGCTTCAGATCCTCCAGGCTGGGTGACAGGCTGTAGATCAGACAGTGTAGGAGGAGAGGATCCTGAACAACATATTAGGTAATATATATTGATAAATTTGTTTCATGTTTTGCAGATACACTGCTAAACAACATGAAACATATTAGGACATATTTGCAGTATCAAAATACTTCACCATTTGTAAACATAGCAACTGAGATATGCTTAGGGTTGTTGAACATACCTTACCTCAACTTTGAAAAAACTGACTATATAATAACGTGCAAATTATATTTCTAAGGCAATGCTACTGCATACCTATAGAAGCTTTCTTAATAATGCCACTTTATAGAGAATTTGTAAGCGGATATGTAAATAATAAAGCTTTTCACAAATCATTCTAAACAGAGTAGAACATTGTGTGCCCCTAAAAAACTTACATTGCAAATTGAATATATCTGTCAGTGTCAATATAAATGTAATTTGTCAAGATAAGATATATATGCATGCTAGTTTTGTTTTTTGGAAAATAAAAGTTTTTATCAGAAGAAATGTGAAGAATAGATGGAGAGATCAGAGTCTGAGACAGAGAGGTTCAATGGGTACTCACACTACTAGCCAATATTTTCCTTCTCCAAAGTTGTGTTAAGCATCCACTTTAAAAACAACATAATTTAGCATTTTATTTATATTTTAAGTGTAATTAATAAATGGTCTCAAAATAGCTTTCTTTTTGCCTTGTATTTTTTGCTGTGCAGTGCTTTTATTAAATTTGCAATTAGCAAATGTTAATACATGTCTGTTGATCCAGCCAGTTTCTGCTCTATTTGTAGCCTTCCTGTTATAGGAGGTCTCCTCCCTGGGCGTGTTTTTGCCTTGAGACTACAGAATGCACATACAGTGTACTTGAAAGGTCCTATTTATTGATGAACCAAAGGTTCAGACAATATCTTAACTTTGTTAGTTGATCTCTCTGTTTGGCGGGAACCGAACATCATATATAGTATTCATTTTTTTTTTAAAAAATGTTTTATTGAAAAATAGAAAGAAAACAACAACAACAAATAGCGAGATGGCAAAGCCAAATGATACAAGGTGATACAACATTGCACAACAGAAAGCATCGTACATTGCACTCATATACCGTTGTCAGTAAAACAAGAAAATTAAACATAATATGCAAAATTAGAAAGGGGTGAACTAAACCATATCAAATCAAAGGTACATTACAATGGTTAACAAAAAGAAAATGGATGGTACAACAGAAGTTGTCCAAGCATATATTGGCGGACTTTCAGGGCACACGCTGAGTAAGCACACTTATTACTTTAAAATAATTTACTTTTTATTAAGAAATTTTAAAAGAAACAAAAAACACTTTACAAGTATTGACATAAAAATAGTTTCTTGTATGTTCAAAATTAGTATGTAAGCATTGTTGACAATGGGTGAGGGTTACAGTTGTTATACAAATCTGATAGGGTCAACGCGTTTCGCATTTACGCTTCCTCAGGACCTCAGATGATTGGGTAACCTCTTAATGAAACAAAACAAAAAGCATATCATACATTACTTTTTCACATACATACATATATATGCATACATCTGCAATAATATTTTATATACATAAACACTCATTGTATATGTGTGTATATCACTACATAGCCATAGAGAGCAATAGAAGAGCGGATAAACCCACCTCCTAGACGTGCAGTGCATCATACTGTTCGACCGGGGGCTAAGCTCGATGGAGGGGGGCACCTCGGACCATAACCACCTAGATTGATAGATTATCAGGTAACATTTATATAGATTTCTTTGCTATTTTTGATTATTTTTTGAATATTCTTTGAAAGATTGATTTTAGCGTCTATTATATGATACTCTATAGACAGAATCATAATTACCTTAGGGTATATTTGATGGATATGGGAAGAGATAGGACGGCTGGGTAGAGGGTGATACGTGGATCAGTTAAGCGTCTTATACCTAAATATAAACATTATGTTGATATTTATATTCTAATAGATTCTTCAATTCTGGTATAGTATGTGTTTCTCCTTCTTTACCTCAGAGTATATGAGTGAACATATTAAATGTTATTCTGTGAGGTAGATATATCACATCATAAGGGAGAAATGAAGAAAAAGGGGGGCAGGGAAAGGAATTAGAGGGAAAGAAAAAAGGAAAAATGGGGAGGGAGGAAGGAAGGGGGGGGGAAGAAGGAGAGGGGGGGGGGAAGGAAGGGGGGGGGGGAGGGGGGAAGAAGGAAGGAAAAAAGAAAGGGGGGAAGGGGAGGGGAGAAAAGGGTAGGGGAAAGGAAGGGGGGTGAGTGAGGAATAGAAAATGGAAGGAAAGGTAAGGTAAGAAAGAGTGATGGGAGAGGAAACAAGGGAAAATAGATGGTGTGCATATATATAGTCACAGATATATGATGTAATTTAGATATACCTTATAGTATTTAGTCTCTATATACTTCAAGGTAACAAAAAACAGTATAAAAATATCAGTGCGGGTCCAAGGATTTAATTTATATCAAATCATATAAATCCCTTAGAGCCAAGGGTTCCTAGGGTTCTGGGTCATGCCCCAGGGACTATTAATCACACAAAAAAAAGTTCTTAAAAATTGTCATTTTTGATAGAGAGCCAATTATTGAAAAAATTATTGAAAAAAAAATGAGATTTCTTTGGATTTAGTGTCTGGGGGGGTCTAACAAGCGTACCTGTGAAGTTTCAGCTCTGTAGCATGTCCAGAACCAGAAAAAAAAAAGATAGTTTGTATTAGAATTAATATAGAACAGGGATATGGCTCCGCTATTTTCACACCTTGCCGGTTTTGTAGCAAGCGTTTTTTTTGGGCATTTTTTGGGGGTCTTTGGAGGCAGGCATAACATCAGAACTTCTGTGTAGGGGTATATATACACACACACACACACGTATGTATATATACACATATATAGGTGTGAAAGTAGCAGAAACCTATGCTTGCGCTAATGAAATAATTAACACCCATATGGCTTCTCTGCTATAACACCTATATGTGTGTATGTGTATAAATACATATAAGCGTGTGTGTATATATACTCCTATACAGAAGTTCAGATGTTTTGCCTGCCTCCAAAGACCTCAAAAAAATGCCCAAGAAAAAACGCATGCTGCAAAAACACACCTGGGCGTTTTTGTAGCTGGCATTTTTTTGGGCATTTTTTGGGCGTCTTTGGAGGCAGGCATAACATCTGAACTTCTGTATAGGGGTATATATACACACACACACTTATATGTCATATGCCATATATATTATTTCATCTGTCTCTTAATTTAACAGCTTCTCACTGGTTACTCAGTGGTTCCTAAGGAAGTAGCGGGTGCTACCACCGGCTGTATCCCTAGAAATCACCACTATCACTGGCACCAAACCCACATGGCTGGGAATCCTGGTCCACATAAGCAAAGGAGTGGGTATAGCAGTGACCTTACTACCAAAATATGGTCACTGGCCTTATTTTGTTACTGATATTGACCAAATATAGATGTGGCCATATTTAGTCAATTAGGTCATTACTATCACCACCCCTTCCCTTATATACTGTACTTGTTACATAATGGGTTTATGTGAAATCTCCTTTAACAGCTGTAAATAATGTTGTAATTAGATATATATTTCAGTTAGAAGGAAATATATTTAAAGTATTGAGTATTGTGTTGGTGTTACTGTAATTTGTTGCCTTTTGCCAAAGGTTGGCCTTTTGACCCTGATCACATCTCACATGTGTAGTAAACAGCAGCATTCTTCGACTCGTCCAATCAGGCTGTGCCCAATATACATTTGCTAGAAACAGTGACCAATTTGGGAGAATTATATTAGTCGCAGTACAGAAAGGAGAGGGGGAATATAATGCTCTGTCATCAACTGTCCCATGCCCCATGCCCCGCCCTAAAGTGGAAAGTTAAACTAACTCCATACTTGTACATTGTATTGTAAATATGGTTGTTGTGAGTAATTCGTAAATACCATGTAAGCCAGGGGACTTACACTGTACATTGTGTTGTAAATACTGTCTGGTGTGTAATTTGTATATATTATGTAACCCTATCAATAAATGTGTATTGAGGATGGAACTACAACTTTTGTGTAATAACTCTTAGATCTAGAGGACTATATGTAAATGCTACTAAAATGATTGAGATGTATGCACTTATACACATAAAACTAGGCAACATACCGATGGCAACTCAGGGAGCTATCATTTGGGGGACAGCGCCATTAAGATAGGTCATGTGTGCTGGATCCATTGGGCTATTTAATTTTTATATTATGATTAATAATGGATTTACACCAAGGAGCTTGTCAAACGTTTGGGTGTCTTTATTTCTATACAGTATAAACCTGGTGCTTAGAGGACCACTGCCTTAACAGCTACAAATTGTCCATGTCAGTAAACAAAAATTTCCAGGTTGTCTTCCATATGATGCTTCATAAAGAATTTTTATCAAATGGTTACCAATAGAGATGGGGCGAACACCGCCCGGGGTGGTTCGCGAACGCGTTTGCGCGCTCATGCTCAAACGTTCGCGGACCGCAAGTTTGCAGCGAACCCAATTGACTTTAATGGCAGACGGATTTTAAAAACCTACAGGTCATACTTGCAGCCCCCTAATACTTCCTAGCTGTGCACACATAGTGCCACCACATGGACACTGATATAACAGAAGTATTAAGCGCATTTGCGATCTCATAATCTAATATTTTGTGTTGCAGAATTTTTTTTTTCTGTTGTACCCAAATACACTATTCTGAAAGTATATATATCACCGCACTGGTTCTCTAAGCCCTGGTTCTACAAACTCTGTCCATATGCTGAAATGTCTAAATTGACTTTCCTGTACCACCTGATGGATGTGTCATGGGTCAAAGTTCTTCAGAATGTAAAAGTACATGGCTTCGCGAACATTAGCGCGAACATCGGCAAACGTTTGCGTTTTTAGTGAATTTGCAAACATGCAAAGTTTCCCATGAACCAACCGCCGGGCGAACCGCAAGGCCATCTCTAGTTACCATCAATTTGGACCCCATTTTCCAATGGGTCATGTTATGAAAACATATCACTCCTACCTCAGCGAAAAAAAAAAAAACACTCATAGTGTGGTATTAAATAGATAAACTGATAGAAACGATCTCTCACATAAATTGTGCAGGTGCAATCTCAAAATTACTAATGTGGTGCTCAATCTTCCTATCCACCACTGTGTGTGCACCTAATGCAATTGATTCTCTCCAGATAAAACAACCCTATTTGGTCAGATACAGCATGTCCATATACTATTTCTTAGTCCATAGAACCACATCCTTTAGGCATCCTATGTACCTCATAAAAGAGACATTTCCATAGTATATTATTGTTTATACTACCGCTTTGTTAAAAATAGGGCCTAGAGGTGCATAGTGTGATATGATAAAATATTCTCTTTAGGTCAAGGTACATTGTCAACTTTTAGAATCTTACTAATTCTGTGTGCCTTATGCTTTTGTTGTAAGTGGCTGGCTCTCCTATTTGTAGTGATTTTAAGGCTTTGGTTTATACATTGTATGTTTTATCTTTTTTTTTTTTGTAGGTTGTCTTTGAGGTCCTTTTACCTAGCAATATTTTTACTGTCATAAAGTATAAGATTTATATATTGTGGCTTATAACGACATTTTTACTATAGAGTTAGGCAATTTAGATAGTAATCTGGGATGTCAGTTTCTATTGTTTTTGATTTTATTATTTATTATTTTTTAGATTTTTTTTTTATCATTTTTCAATATTTTGTTGCATTTTTCTTTTATTTAATGCTAGTAGCCATGTTTGCATTAACTTTTTAATGTATTAACATATCAGCCAGTTCTATTCTCTATTTTCTTTTATCATTTCTGGTTGGTTTCGTTTTTTTTAAGTGTGCCGGGGGTAGGTTGGTGCGGGGGGCATCTATGCAGTATGCCTTTAAAACCATCTGTCCACCCACTGCCCTCTTATTTTCCTATATATTAACCCTTTCTGTCTCCTAGGTGTCACTTGAAAAAGCATTATGTGCGTGAAACGTGTTGTCGTGGATACAGCCTAACAAAAGCCTCAGCTAGAGTTTATAGCGTCCTGTGCAGCTCTGGCTTCTACTGTATGGAGACATCTTTATAATAGATAAATGGGTCACGCCTTACCACACATCCAGGCCTCCACTTTGGGAAGCACCCCTTCTAAGCTACACTCCCCATTCCTTGGCACACACTGCCAGCATTAGTGGATCTCTTAGATATGTAAGCATACAAGTCGAGATCATTTTGTGTCATCATAATTACCACTGCAGAGCCATTGTGGAGCGATCCTATACTGTATTTGCTGAAGTACCTGTGTGGCTATTGCCGATTGTGTGTTGTTTTTAGAGCCATACAGCTCCCATCATGGACTCTGTTTTATGCACTGTTTTATCAATAAATGACTTTTAGGTTTTCCCACATTGAGTTGGTTCCTAGATTATCATCATTGGTGGCATGTGTATTTTATTTATTTCAGGTACTTATATGGCGCTGTCAATTTATGCAGCGCTTTACATATATATTGTACACTCACATCAGTCCCTACTTTCAAGAAGCTTACAATCTAAGGTCTATAACTCGCATTCATACATAAACATACTAGGGCCAATCTAGACAGGATCCAATTAACCTATCATCATGTCTTTGGAGTGTGGGAGGAAACTAAAGTATCCAGAGGAAACCCACACAGGCACAGGGAGAACATATAAACTCCAGGCAGGTAGTGTTGTGGTTGGGAATCAAACTGATGACCCTGGTGCTGCTAGGAGGAGGTGCTTTTGATGTATGGAATCTACTCCCTGAACTCTTTCTCTGCCCAAGTAAAAATATGCTTACATATTGATTAAAAAAGTATATTTGACAAAATATGCATTGAGGAAGTGACATCACAGGAAGTTGTGGGTCCTCCATATTTGATGTGGTAGAATTGCCATTGGAATTTCCTTTTTACATGTAAACATATTTTTTCTTATTCTTGCTGTAGGATATTCTACAGCAAATGTGACATGTACAAACAAAAGAAATATGATACAGTATAAATTGACGGCAAATGACATTTAATTGCCAGCTTCATAAAAAAGAAAACTGACACAATGTTTGGCGAACAGTTCGGCCAGAGCACAAGTTTCGGCAGAATTTGCAGGGCATTCGGCGGGTGTTCGCACAATGCTGCAAAGTGCATTCTAAGCCCTGATTGGACAAAGCTTTATACAATCAGGGCACAGTAAAAACTGGTTGTAAAGGGGTGGGGCCGGGAAGCCAGCAGTGGTGTTCCTAACAACCAAGACATCACCTGCCAATGGGCTTTTCTGCCAAATATAAGAAAAAGCATTTGCCAGTAAAAAAATTGAATGCCCCCCCCAAAATCCATACCAGACCCCTATCTAAGAATGCAGCCTGGCAGGTCAGGAAAGCGGGTGCCTCCCCTACTGTACCATACCAGGGCACATGCTCTCAACATAGGGGGGTTGCTTTGGGGCGGGGGGAGGAGGATTCACATGTTTTCTTGGGGCTCTGGTTAACTATAGGCCTTTGATGCTAATGTCCAGGACTAAAAAACTTACTGGGTCTCTGACTGGGAAACCTCCAGGATAGGATTTAGGATTCTTCTTATCATGTGGAGGAGTCCTCATTTTCCTTCTGCAATATTGTGCTGGCCCCTGGGATCCTTGGGACCCATTATGGCACCGCTGTGAACCATAGACACACAGTTTTTCCTTTTTTCCATATACAAGTACACCTAGTTGTCCCAGTTGATAATTTCTTGGAGTAATGCATGAGTTGTTACATCCCTAAACCTGAAGACCAGTCTGAGGGGAAATCATGTAGAGACATCATAGGTTGATGCTTTTCTCATGACAAATAGTGGTGAGTAGTGTTGAGCGAACACGGACTGTATTATTCGTGTTCGTACCGAATAATTGGATTTTTTGTACCCGAACACGGACACGGACACTTTACTGTATGTTCGGGTAAAAATCCGTGTTCGGTCGTTTTATTTCCGGGTTTTGCATGCTTTGGCGCTCTTTTCATGGCGGGCTTTCAACAGCCAATCAACAATCGTTTAACTGGTGTGCCTTAAGCCATCCCAGCCATGCCTGCAAATGTCTCAGTAGCTGTGATTGGCCGTCTGAAGCATGTGACCAAGTCTTTATAAGTTCGAGGCAGCCGCAGCGGCGTCATTATGCTGCTTAGATTCAGGGACAGAGCACACATCAACGTGCTGGCTGCTGATTAGGGAAAGATAGGCAGGAAAAAACCATTTGTGTCCGGATAGAATTGAGGGACAGGTCGGAGTGTTTAGGCAGGGCGAGTTGTAGGCATTTTAGGGATAGAGTCTGCTGAATTATATAGGGTCAGTGTCTTCTACAAACTACAATCGATATTGCTGTGTGGGGGGTGGGGTCTGCACTCAATCCTGATCTACGATCTCTTCTCAATCCTGTTAGGGACAGAGTCTGCTGAATTTTAGGGAAACTGTGTTCTACAAACTACAATCGATATTGCTGTGTGGTGTGGGATTGGAGATAGGCAGGTGTCAGTGATCCACATCCATTTTTCTGTGTGTGAGCTGCAGTGAACACAATCTTTTTGGGCTGCAGTGAACACAATCTTTTTGGGCAGCAGTGAACACAATCTTTTTGGGCTGCAGTGAACACAATCTTTTTGGGCTGCAGTGAACACAATCTTTTTGGGCTGCAGTGAACACAATCTTTTTGGGGTGCAGTGAACAAAATCTTTTTGGGGTGCAGTGAACACAATCCTTTTTGGTGTGCAGTGAACACAATCTTTGTGGGGTGCAGTGAACAAAATCCTTTGTGGGGTGCAGTGAACACAATCTTTTTGGGGTGCAGTGAACAAAATCCTTTTTGGGGTGCAGTGAACAACATCCTTTTTGGGGTGCAGTGAACACAATCTTTTTGGGGTGCAGTGAACAAAATCCTTTGTGGGGTGCAGTGAACACAATCTTTTTGGGGTGCAGTGAACACAATCTTTTTGGGGTGGAGTGAACAACATCCTTTTTGGGGTGCAGTGAACAAAATCCTTTTTGGGGTGCAGTGAACAAAATCATTTTTGGGGTGCAGTGAACACAATCTTTTTGGGGTGCAGTGAACACAATCTTTGTGGGGTGCAGTGAACACAATCTTTTTGGGGTGGAGTGAACAACATCCTTTTTGGGGTGCAGTGAACAACATCCTTTTTGGGGTGCAGTGAACACAATCTTTTTGGGGTGCAGTGAACACAATCTTTGTGGGGTACAGTGAACAGAATCTTTGTGGGGTGCAGTGAACACAATCTTTGGGGGGTACAGTGAACACAATCTTTGTGAGGTGCAGTGAACACAATCTTTGTGGGGTGCAGTGAACACAATCATTGTGGGGTGCAGTGAACTCAATCTTTGTGGGGTACAGTGAACACAATCTCATACTGAAGGTTTGAGGGTGCTGCCTGTTCCATACTCCCCCTACTCCTCATCTAGCCTTTTAGGGGTACAAACAATAGTAATTGGGGCCTAGTGTGGTTGTGTACGTGTGATATACATACACTTTTTTGGGATCATATTTTCTATTCCGCTATTTAATCAAAAACCTTTGGGGATCAGTTAAATTGGGGGATAGTCTGTGTTGGTACGTGTGAGAGAGATCCACCTTTCCAAGTTGTTGGGGTTCATCTCATACTTCTGAAGGTTTGAGGGTGCTGCCTGTTCCATACTCCCCCTACTCCTAGCCTTTTAGGGGTACAAACAATAGTAATTGGGGCCTAGTGTGGTTGTGTACGTGTGATATACATACACTTTTTTGGGATCATATTTTCTATTCCGCTATTTAATCAAAAACCTTTGGGGATCAGTTAAATTGGGGGATAGTCTGTGTTGGTACGTGTGAGAGAGATCCACCTTTCCAAGTTGTTGGGGTTCATCTCATACTTCTGAAGGTTTGAGGGTGCTGCCTGTTCCATACCCCCCCTACTCCTCATCTAGCCTTTTAGGGGTACAAACAATAGTAATTGGGGCCTAGTGTGGTTGTGTACGTGCGAGATACATACACTTTTTTTGATCATATTTCCTATTCCGCTATTCAATAAAAACCTTTGAGGATCAATTGAATTGCGGGATAGTCTGTGTCGGTACGTGTGAGAGAGATCCACCTTTCCAAGTTGTTGGGGTTCATCTCATACTTCTGAAGGTTTGAGGGTGCTGCCTGTTCCATACCCCCCCTACTCCTCATCTAGCCTTTTAGGGGTACAAACAATAGTAATTGGGGCCTAGTGTGGTTGTGTACGTGCGAGATACATACACTTTTTTTGATCATATTTCCTATTCCGCTATTCAATAAAAACCTTTGAGGATCAATTGAATTGCGGGATAGTCTGTGTCGGTACGTGTGAGAGAGATCCACCTTTCCAAGTTGTTGGGGTTCATCTCATACTTCTGAAGGTTTGAGGGTGCTGCCTGTTCCATACCCCCCCTACTCCTCATCTAGCCTTTTAGGGGTACAAACAATAGTAATTGGGGCCTAGTGTGGTTGTGTACGTGCGAGATACATACACTTTTTTTGATCATATTTCCTATTCCGCTATTCAATAAAAACCTTTGAGGATCAATTGAATTGCGGGATAGTCTGTGTCGGTACGTGTGAGAGAGATCCACCTTTCCAAGTTGTTGGGGTTCATCTCATACTTCTGAAGGTTTGAGGGTGCTGCCTGTTCCATACCCCCCCTACTCCTCATCTAGCCTTTTAGGGGTACAAACAATAGTAATTGGGGCCTAGTGTGGTTGTGTACGTGCGAGATACATACACTTTTTTTGATCATATTTCCTATTCCGCTATTCAATAAAAACCTTTGAGGATCAATTGAATTGCGGGATAGTCTGTGTCGGTACGTGTGAGAGAGATCCACCTTTCCAAGTTGTTGGGGTTCATCTCATACTTCTGAAGGTTTGAGGGTGCTGCCTGTTCCATACCCCCCCTACTCCTCATCTAGCCTTTTAGGGGTACAAACAATAGTAATTGGGGCCTAGTGTGGTTGTGTACGTGCGAGATACATACACTTTTTTTGATCATATTTCCTATTCCGCTATTCAATAAAAACCTTTGAGGATCAATTGAATTGCGGGATAGTCTGTGTCGGTACGTGTGAGAGAGATCCACCTTTCCAAGTTGTTGGGGTTCATCTCATACTTCTGAAGGTTTGAGGGTGCTGCCTGTTCCATACTCCCCCTACTCCTCATCTAGCCTTTTAGGGGTACAAACAATAGTAATTGGGGCCTAGTGTGGTTGTGTACGTGTGATATACATACACTTTTTTTGGATCATATTTTCTATTCCGCTATTTAATTTAACTGGGCCTCCATGCGAGACCTGTGTGCCTTGTTGCGCTGTTTTGAGTACTCCACCAACATGGCCAGTGGCAATGACGCCGTTCTCAGCTTAACTATCCCACTTCTATGCCTCCTTGAAAAAACAATTCGGGCGATGATGGAAGAGGATGTGGCACAGGATGAGGAGGAGGAGGAGGATGAAGAGGTAACATTTCCAAGGCTTTCAGGGCAGTCATTCGCAAGGGGCTCTGAGGGTGGGTTCCTGCACACGCAAACGCCAGGGACGCAATTGTCCAGCAGGGGCACAGTTCTGGAGGATGAGGAGGATGAGGAGGAGGAGGAGCTGGAGGAGGAGATGGAACCATGTTCACAGCAGGGTGGCACCCAGGCCAGCTCATGGCCATCACTGGTGCGTGGCTGGGGGGATACAGAGGACACGGACCATACACCTCCCACAGAGGACAGCCTTTCGTTGCCTCTGGGCAGCCTGGCACACATGAGCGATTACATGCTGCAGTGTCTCCACAACGACCGCCGAGTTGCCCACATTCTAACTTGTGCTGATTACTGGGTGGCCACGCTGCTGGATCCCCGTTACAAGGACAACGTACCGTCCTTAATTCACTCACTGGAGCGCGATCGCAAGATGCGCGAGTACAAGCGCACGCTGGTAGACGCCATGCTGCTGGCATTCCCATCTGACAGCGGGGCCACAGTGGAAGCACAAGGCAGAGGAGGAGGAGGAGGAGGTCGCCAACGCAACCAGGGCACCGCCAGCACCTCAGAAGGCAGGGTTAGCATGGCCGAAATGTGGAAAAGCTTTGTCAGCACGCCACAACAAACAGCAGCACCAGCAGCTCAGATGGAACGTCTTAGCAGGAGGCAGCATTTTACCAACATGGTGGAGCAGTATGTGTGCACACGCCTACATGTAGTGAATGACGGGTCTGCCCCCTTCAACTTCTGGGTCTCCAAATTGGGCACATGGCCTGAGCTTGCCCTTTACGCCTTGGAGGTGCTGGCGTGCCCTGCAGCCAGTGTATTATCTGAACGGGTATTTAGCACGGCTGGGGGCGTTATAACAGACAAGCGCAGCCGCCTGTCCAGAGACAATGTGGACAAGCTCACGTTCATTAAAATGAACCAGGCATGGATCCCACGGGACTTTTCCGTACCTTATGCAGAATAGCAATGGATACCGACCTTACCCACCCATTGTTCCATTTTTGCTCTTTCTCACTCTTTTGGGGTGTACCCTCATTTAAAATTTGTGAAAAGAAGCAGTGTTGGCTACCTCGTCCTCCTCCTCAGGGCCAGATTAATGTAGGGGCTATTGGAGCTGCAGCTCCAGGCCCCTACCTTTTATATAGGCCCCGGGTTGGCCATATTCACTGTTACCGCTCTTCTGTCACTTGTAAACACAGAAGTCTGGCTTCTATGCTCGCTTCCCCAGGCAGCACCCTCAGAACCTCCCCACACAGCGTGAAGGCCGGACAAGGAGGGACAGTTGGCGATGCATGGATGTGTTTATGGGCTTCAGAGACAGCATCCCATGTTGAATTAGGCATGCATGGCTGCACCCTTCCTCCTCTGGGTGCATGGCAAGGCACGGCCCTAAGGCCCTTCAAAATCCTCAGCACCAAGCCCATGATGCTGTTAATCCGGCCCTGGTCCTCCTCCACCGCCGCTTCCACCTACACCGCCCATAGGTGTGCGCAGCCTATTGCATTAAGGTGTGCACCCCAAAGTTGAAATACACATGCATGTGTTTGCCAGCAGGGAGAGTAATGTATCGGGGCCATGTACCTGTAGGCAAGGAGAAATAGAGCAGAGCAGGTCCCAGGGAGATCTTTCCCATCTCCTCACTGGCAATGCTATGTGCCCTAGGTGATTAGGGTGTGCCCAGGCACACCCAGCACACCCTGTGCGCACGCCTATGTCACCGCCACATCCACCACCACCTTAACCTCCCTCCTACTCCATATGGGCCTCGTCCTTCAGAGATGAAGAAGAACATTGTTTTATTTTTCTGTTTTTTTTTGTTGTTTTAAGTTATTTCCCTATCCACATTTGTTTGCAGAGCACTTGCCATGCTCTTAATTACGTTTTGCTGCCATTTGCAGCACTCTAGCCCTTTCCTTTGGTGTTTTAGAGCCATTTTAGTGCCTTAAAGTTCGGGTCCCCATTGACTTCAATGGGGTTCGGCGTCCGGGAAAAGTTCGGTAAAAGTCCGGGACACGGACCCGGACTTTTTTTTAAAGTTCGGCCGAACCCGTCGAACACGGACATCTAGGTGTTCGCTCAACCCTAGTGGTGAGTGTTGAATTCAAAGGGAGCAAGATTCACTAGCAGTGATTTGTGTTCTTCAAGTGTTCATCACGGTTGAGCCTAGCTCCACAGATATCACTCTCACGGATTTATGGGACTTCCCACATGTGGTGGACTTTCACTAATTGTTTATTTGAAGGACGATTTGTATGTGTTAATATGATTTAAATACCACCCATTCACTATATATGCATGCAGAAAAAGTTTACTTACCTCAAGGTTCTCTTTTATTTTTATGATATTCATATGTTAGAGCGCTGCTTATGTTGGTTGATATTTGATTGTATATTTTTCTTATAGTATATGAGTTGATTATAGTAGCAGCTAATTTATGCTTAGAATATAAATCTAACATTGACAAATAGATTGAAATAATAACTGTGATTTCACAACAATCCATTAGTGCTCTGTAGGGCGGATTGCTATCGTTATACGGATGATGTTCTATACATGCTACAGACGCGCCACAGGCAGACTAAGTGGACCCCCCCCCCAGGCACTATATTTAAAGGATTGTTGGAGTCTGCAAGATCTGTGACAAATTTGTGTGTAAGAATGATTTTGCATTTAACACAAAGAGCTGTTACACCAAGCACCACTGTCACCCCTGTCCCCATACACATCTGTCAGTGTCCCCATAAAACATCTGTACCGGTGCACAAAACATCTGTCAGTCCCCCATCACACAAAACATTGGTCAGTCCCCCATCACATCTGTATCAGTGCACAAAATATGTTAGTGTCCCATCACATATGTACCAGTGCACAAAACATGTCAGTGTCCCATCACATCTGTACCAGTGCACAAAACATGTCAGTGTCCCATCACATTTGCACCAGCACACAAAACATGTCAGTGTCCCATCACATCTGTACCAGTGCACAAAACATCTGCAATAGTGCACAATTTTAAAGTGTGATATGTTTGGTATCTATTTACCCAACCCAATGCCACATTTTTGGTTTTACTGAAAATGTGGGCATTATATTGTCCCTGTGTATTGAAATCTATTAAAATTTATTTTTGCATTAGTGTGTAAAATTGTGTTCGAAAAAACTGCTGCACAAATACCGTGTGACATAAAAATTTTATTCTCCAGGGCCTCTGCTACAAAAATATATCATGTTTGGGGGTTCTAAGTCATTTTCTAGCAAAAATACAAATTTATACTAGTAAACAAGAAGGGTCAGAAGAAGGCCTGGTCTTCAAGTGGATTATGGCTGAAGGTGCTATTTGGATGTTGCGCTTACCTATGTTGCCAAGCTGTGAAAAAGTCTCACACATGTGTTATCACTATACTCAGGAGGAGTAGCAGAATGTGTTTTGGGGTGTAGTTGCAAGTACGGCTGTCCCCTGTGTGAGAAATAACTTGTTAATATGACATTTTTGTGAAAAAAAATTACAATAATAATTTAATATTCCAAAGAATTGTGGAAAAAAATTACAACTTCAAAAAACTTGCCATGCCTCTTACTATATACCCTGGGCTGTCTACTTTCAAAAAGGGATAATTTGGGAAGTATTTGTACGGTCTTGACATGTTAGGGCCTCAAGAAATTAGACAAGCCATTAGTACATCAGGTGTGATCAATTTTCAGTGATTGGTACCATAGCTTCTAGACTCAATAACTTTCACACAGACCAAATAATATACTCTGATTTGGGTTATTTTTACCAAAGAAATGTAGCAGTACAAATTTTGGTCAAAATGTATGAAGAGCAATTACTTTTGTATAACTTAAATTGTATAACAGAAACAAAAAAAACATTTTTCTAACAAAATTTTGGTCTTTTTTTATTTGTACCATAAAAAAAAAAAAAAAAAAACAGTGGTGAATAAATACCACCAAATGAAAGCTCTATTTGTGTGAAAAAAAAAGATAAAAATGTCATTTGGGTATAGTGTTTTTTTTTTTTTTGGTTGAAAATGTAATCTTTATTTGCATAAAAGATATACAAAAAACAATACTTTTGTCGGGGTACATTCTCCCCTGTACTGCGACGCAGCGCATAAATACACTACATTACAATACATTTCCGGTCATACTAATAAATACATTCAATCACATACATTCATTCTGCGGTATGATGCCTGATGTGGTGTGCGGAGTAAGGATACCCCGTGCCATCACATCATGCATGACGCCGCAATACCCCTGAAGCATGAAACTAAATAACAGTGTCTATACGTTACGTTGCTCAAACTGTATCAATACTAAAACATTTCAAAAAAGCAACAGGTGTGATGGGGGTTGGGAGAGTGGGGGTAGGGGGAGGGGGAATGAAATCACAGGCCCGAAGCTTTGTTGAATGGACAAAGACACACAAGGGAGAGTGGGGGAAGGGGAAATCTTCAGACCTCCTCTTCCTCCATGAGATCCATCAGGTTATAGTCTCTGAGCAGACTGTGGATCAGTCTGCGACAGTCCTCAATGGACATCCTCTCCCTCTGGTGGATAAGGCGCTTTCTGGCGCACCATAAAGCGTCCTTAAAGCAGCACAACACCCGCCAGGCGTTGTCAATGTCCTCTTGGGAAAAAGTCCCATGAAAAAGTCCATTCAGCACAGCAAAATGTGTGATGGCAGTCTGTGGGACAAAGTCTCTCAGTTCAGGTTCCAAGGCCCTCAACAGGCTCTGTGCAAATGAGCACTCCCAGAAAACGTGAAATGACGTTTCCTCATGGATGATACAAAAGGGGCAGTGCCTGTATCTGCACAAGTTTCTGGCATGCATAAATGTCCTGAGTGGCAAACCCCCCTGGACAGCCATCCACGCCAGATCTTTATGCCTGTTGGTGAGTCCCTTTGAAGAAACATTCCTCCAGACCACTTTGCAAGTGGCTGAAGGGAGGCCTGGAACAGTCTCAGCAATGTCCGATGCTCTGATCAACTTGTAGATAGTTTTTGGCTTCCACAAGTCGGGCTTAACTCCATGCAGCCCCAGCTCCTTGATGAACTTGAAAGTGTCCAAGTAGTACCAAGGAGTGTCCCAGTTGTAGGGGATGGAGCTGTCCCATTTGTCCCATCCAAGGGACCTCCAGAGAGGCAGGAGGAAAAAACGGGACATGGAGTTGCCTCCAGAGTCCGAAGTTCTGTCAATCAAAGTTCTGCGGATGCAGTTGCAGGCAAAGAACACCCCCAGTAACGTTGCGATGTCGGCCACGCCCTTACCGCCCTTGAGGGGTTCCTTGAACATGACTGCTCGCTTCACTCTGTCCATCTTGGAGCCCCAGATGAAGTGGAACACCGCCCTGGTGATGGCCTTGCAGGTGTTGACCCGGGGGGGCCAGGCCTGGGCGAGGTACTGCAACACAGGGAGGATCTCGCTGCGGAGTACCAGTGTTTTCCCTTCGATGGTGAGTTCTCTGAGGCTCCATAGTCCAAACTTTTGTCTCATCTTGGACAGTCTCTCCTCCCAAGACTTCAGGGCTGCGCCCTCAGCTCCAAACCAAACTCCAAGAATTTTGATGAAGTCCGCCTTGATGCCGAAAGGGATTGATGCAGAAGAAGGCAGGAACCACTTTCCAAAGAGCATGATCTCTGACTTCCCGCAGTTGACTTTTGCCCCTGAAGCTTTGCCGAAGTCCTCACAGGTCTAGACGAGCGAGTCGATGGAGCGCTGGTCAGCACAGAACACCGTTACGTCGTCCATGTAGAGTGAGCACTTGACAACCCTTCTGTCCGGTCCCGGTGCGGTGATCCCTCTGATCTCTGGGTTCTGTCGGATGCATTCGGCAAAGAGCTCTATACAGCAAACAAAAAGCAGAGGTGAGAGAGGGCAGCCTTGTCTGACCCCAGAGAGAACAGGGAAAGGGTCAGTTTTCCAGCCATTCACCAACACCATACTACAAATGTCATTGTACATCACATTCACATACGAACAAAACATGTCCCCAAGACCAAACCTGCGCAGAACTCTGCACATAAACTCATGGGAGACACGGTCAAAGGCCTTTTCCTGGTCAAGACTGACCAGGGCCGCGTGCACACGGCGGCCTCGAATGTACTGGACCGTGTCCCGGACAAGCGCAAGGCTGTCCGCAATCCTGTGACCAGGAATGCCACAAGTCTGATCCGGGTGGATGATCTGTCCGATGACAGATTTCAGCCTGTTGGCCAGAACCTTGGCGAGGATTTTGTAGTCCACGTTCAAGAGAGAGATGGGACGCCAATTTTTCAGATCCCCTCTCTCCCCCTTACGCTTATACAAAATCGTGATCATCCCCTCCCTCAGCGACGGAGGCATTGTGCCCTCCACCACCATCTCCTCGTACAGCTCGAGCAGGTCCGGGCCAACGAGATCCCACAGCGCTACATAGAGCTCCGCTGGGAGACCATCGCAGCCCGGGGTCCTGCCTTGCCTAAAGGATCTGACGGCAGAGTGCAGTTCCTCCAGCGCCAAGGGGGCGTTGATTGCCGACATACCTGCAGGATCAATTTGGTTAGTGATACCTGACAAGAACCTGTCGGCCTCAGCCGTATCTGTTTCTTTCGGGGAGTAGAGGTTGGTGTAGTAGTCGCTGACCACTTGCATCACAGCCTTCTTCCCCTTCTGGAGTGTTCCGGTCTCGTCCCGCAGCTCAGACAAGGGAGTGTGTCCTGAAAAAGAAAGAGTTACATTTCTCACCTTTCTCAAGATTCTCCACCTTGGAACGGAAGACGAGGTGCCTGGATTCTTCCTCGAAGTGTCCTTTCAGGCTCTTCTTGGTGTCCTCCAGGTCCTGCCTAACGTCCCAGCCGCAGTGGTGAAGGTCCTGCAGGGACTGCATCTGGCGTTGCAGTCTCCTGAGTTCCCTCTTCCTGGCACACACTTGCTGGCGTCCCCTTGCCTGAAAGAAGCTGCGTAGCTTGACTTTCACAAACTCCCAGTAGTCGCTTACCTTTCCGAAGAACCTCTTGTCCTTCTACCAGGTAATGTAGGCCTCCCTGAGTTCCTCCAGCAGTTCCTCATTTTCCAGCAGGGTACCATTCAGCTTCCAGGAGCCCGGACCGGGGGCAAAGCCCTCGCCCAGGTCACCCTGAAAGTGAATGGCCCTGTGGTCAGAGAAAAAGCAGGGGACCATGGAGAACCCGCGATGTCTGACTGTCTTGGAGGTGAGCACGAAGTCTATCCTAGAACGCACAGATCCATCAGGACGGCACCACGAATAGTTCACGGAACCTTTCCCTATGGATCCCACGGCGTCCTTCAAGGAAGCCTCCGCAATCATCTCCTTGAGCAGCCTAGACGTGGTGTCGAGCTTTGCGTACATGCTGGAGCTGCGCCCATCCTCCTCAATCGGACAGTTAAAATCACCGCCGATTACTACTGCCCTGGTGGTGACGAGTTGGGTCCGCAGGGTCTGGAAAAGCTCCAGTCGCTCACTCTTATCTGGGGAGGCGTACACGTTGATGAGCCTAACTGGCTCTCCCGCCCATGAGCCGTCTACGACCAAAAGACGGCCACAGACGAGCTCCTGGACGGAGTCAACCGTGAAACGACCACCCCTGACAAGAATGGCTACCCCTGCAGACTTACAATTGACACCCCCGGACCAGTAGGAGGGACCATGGGTCCACTGGGAGGACAGATGAGTGTACCTCCTCGAGAAGGGTAGGGCACACTCCTGGAGCATGTAGACATCACTCTGCTGAGTGGAAAGAAAAGTCAGCGCCACCTGTCTTCTAGACACATCCTTGATGCTCCTAACATTAATGGAAAAGATGGAGATCTCTGCCATCATGTAAAGGAGATAAAGGGGCTAGCTAGCAGGTGGGCTGAACTTACCTCCCCTGAGGGGGGGGTGGTTCTTCCACTGCCTCTTGTGCCTGTCCAGTGTCCTGGTTCAGGCCGTTCTCCTCGAGGATGCTGTCCATCAGGTCCTGGGTGAGGTCAGTCTCTGGGGGAGCCAGATCCTTACCTTCCTGCATTTCTCCTTCATCTTCCCCCGCAGACTCAAGGTCCTCGAGGTCCTCCACCACTGGGTCCAGTCCAGCGATGTCATTTTGCTGGGCCACGGTGGGCCGCTTGGTGGGTTCTTCAGTTGTCGGGCTGTCTAGGTTCCGTTTTCGGCCTTTGCTGGTGGGGGGTGGGGTGGGGGGGGCGGTGGGCAGGGTGGGGAAGTCCTCCATGGAGGACAGGGTGGGGGGGGCTGGGGGGGGGAGGGGCAGGGGCAGGTGAGGTCACCTCCGACTCAGGGGGGTTGGGGAGGGATGGGTCGGAGGAGGTGGTAGGGGCCTGGGGAGGGGGGGACTCACCAGTGGCTTTCCGAGGTTC